>NC_138997.1:117762395-118362395 GCF_964374135.1 Grampus griseus | reverse complement strand
GCAGAATGAAAGAAATCATAAAGATCAGATCAGAAATAAATGAAAAAGAAATGAAGGAAACAATAACAAAGATCAATAAAACTAAAAGTTGGTTCTTTGAGAAGATAAACAAAATTGATAAACCATTAGCCAGACTCATCAAGAAAAAAAGAGAGAAGATTCAAATCAATAGAATTAGAAATGAAAAAGGAGAAGTAACAACTGACACTGCAGAAATACAACAGATCATGAGAGATTACTACAAGCAACTCTATGCCAATAAAATGGACAACCTGGAAGAAATGGACAAATTCTTAGAAAAGCACCACCTGCCAAGACTGAATCAGGAAGAAATAGAAAATATGAACTGACTAATCACAAGCACTGAAATTGAAACTGTGATTAGAAATCTTCCAACAAACAAAAGCCCAGGACCAGATGGCTTCACAGGCGAATTCTATCAAACATTTAGTGAAGAGCTAACACCTATCCTTCTCAAACTCTTCCAAAATATAGCAGAGGGAGGAACACTCGCAAACTCATTCTACGAGGCCACCATCACCCTGATACCAAAACCAGACAGGGATGTCACAAAGAAGGAAAACTACAGGCCACTATCACTGATGAACATAGATGCAAAAATCCTCAACAAAATACTAGCAAACAGAATCCAACAACACATTAAAAGGATCATACACCATCATCAAGTGGGGTTAATTCCAGGAATGCAAGGATTCTTCAATATATGCAAATCAATCAATGTGATACACCATATTAACAAACTGAAGGAGAAAAACCATATGATCATCTCAATAGATGCAGAGAAAGCTTTCAACAAAATTCAACACCCATTTATGATAAAAACCCTCCAGAAAGTAGGCATAGAGGGAACTTAACTCAACATAATAAAGGCCATATATGACAAACCCACAGCCAACATCGTCCTCAATGGTGAAAAACTGAAACCATTTCCACTAAGATCAAGAACAAGTCAAGGTTGCCCACTCTCACCACTCTTATTCAACATAGTTTTGGAAGTTTTAGCCACAGCAATCAGAGAAGAAAAGGAAATAAAAGGAATCTAAATCAGAAAAGAAGTAAACCTGTCACTGTTTGCAGATGACATGATACTATACATAGAGAATCCTAAAGATGCTACCAGAAAACTACTACAGCTAATCAATGAATTTGGTAAAGTAGCAGGATACAAAATTAATGTACAGAAATCTCTGGCATTCCTATACACTAATGATGAAAAATCTGAAAGTGAAACAAGAAAACACTCCCATTTACCATTGCAACAAAAAGAATAAAATACCTAGGAATAAACCTACCTAAGGAGACAAAAGATCTGTATGCAGAAAATTATAAGCCACTGATGAAAGAAATTAAAGATGATACAAATAGATGGAAAGATATACCATGTTCTTGGATTGGATGAATCAACATTTTGAAAATGACTCTACTACCCAAAGCAATCTACAGATTCAATGCAATCTCTATTAAATACCACTGGCATTTTTCACAGAACTAGAAAAAAAAATTTCACAATTTGTATGGAAACACAAAAGACTCTGAATAGCCAAAGCAATCTTGAGAAAGAAAAACGGAGCTGGAGGAATCAGGCTCCCTGACTTCAGACTATACCACAAAGCTACAGTAATGAAGACAGTATGGTACTGGCACAAAAACAGAAATATAGATCAATGGGACAGGATAGAAAGCCCAGATATAAACCCACACTCGTATGGCCACCTTGTCTTTGATAAAGGAGGCAGGAATGTACAGTGGTGAAAGGACAGCCTCTTCAATAAGTAGTGCTGGGAAAAGTGGACAGGTACATGTAAAAATATGTGATTAGATCACTCCCTAACACCATACACAAAAATAAGCTCAAAATGGATTAAAGACCTAAATGTAAGGCCAGAAACTATCAAACTCTTAGAGGAAAACATAGGCAGAACACTCTATGACATAAATCACAGCAAGATCCTTTTTGACCCACCTCCTAGAGAAATGGAAATAAAAACAAAAATAAACAAATGGGACCTAATGAAACTTCAAAGCTTTTTGCACAGCAAAGGAAACCATAAATAAGACCAAAAGACAACCCTCAGAATGGGAGAAAATATTTGCAAATGAAGCAACTGACAAAGGATTAATCTCCAAAATTTACAAGCAGCTCAATAACAAAAAAACAAGCAACCCAATCAAAAAATGGGCAGAAGACCTAAACAGCCATTTCTCCAAAGAAGATATACAGATTGCCAACAAACACATGAAAGAATGCTCAACATCATTAATCATTAGAGAAATGCAAATCAAAACTACAATGAGGTATCATCTCACACCAGTCAGAATGGCCATCAGCAAAAAATCTAGAAACAATAAATGCTGGAGAGGGTGTGGAGAAAAGGGAACACTCTTGCACTGCTGGTGGGAATGTGAATTGGTACAGCCACTATGGAGAACAGTATGGAGGTCCCTTAAAAATCTAAAAATAGGGTTTCCCTGGTGGTGCAGTGGTTGGGAGTCCACCTGCCGGTGCAGGGGACGTGGGTTCATGCCCATGTCTGGGAGGATCCTACATACCATGGAGCGGCTGGGCCCGTAAGCCATGGCCACTGAGCCTGCGCCTCCAGAGCCTGGCTCCGCAGAGGGAGAGGCCACAGCAGTGAGAAGCCCGCGTACGGCAAAAACCAACCAAACAAACAAAAAACCCCTAAAAATAGAACTACCATATGACCCAGCAATCCCACTACTGGGCATATACCCTGAGAAAACCATAATTCAAAAAGAGTCATGTACCACAATGTTCATTGCAGCTCTATTTACAATAGCCAGGAGATGGAAACAACCTACGTGTCCATCAATGGATGAATGGATAAAGAAGACGTGGCACATATATACAATGGAATATCACTCAGCCATAAAAAGAAACGAAATTGAGCTATTTGTAGTGAGGTGGATGGACCTAGAGTCTGTCATACAGAGTGAAGTAAGTCAGAAAGAGAAAGACAAATACCATATGCTAACATATATATATATGGAATTTAAGAAAAAAAATGTCATGAAGAACCTAGGGTGGGACGGGAATAAAGACACAGACCTACTGGAGAGTGGACTTGGGAATATGGGGAGGGGGAGGGGTAGGCTGTGACAGAGTGAGAGAGTGGCATGGACATACATACACTACCAAACGTAAAACAGATAGCTAGTGGGAAGCAGACACATAGCACAGGGAGTGCTTTGTGACCACCTAGAGGGGTGGGATTAGGGGGGTGGGAGGGAGGGAGATGCAAGAGGGAAGAGATATGGGAACATATGTATATGTATAACTGATTCACTTTGTTATAAAGCAGAAATTAACAGACCATTGTAAAGCAATTATACTCCAATAAAGATGTAAAAAAAATTCATATTTTAATGGATTGGCAAATAATATTTAGAAAAAAATTAGAATTTTTTTCCCTTAGGAACATGGCTTTACATTGTTTCCTTAAAATGCAGAGAATTATTAGAATAGTATGATCATTTCATAACTCCTACTTATAAAATGACTACCACGTGCCAAGAATATTCAATATTTCGTTGCATGCTATCTTGTCTGCAACATAGAACTTTAATAAACATTAATTGACTTAACCTTCACAAGAGAATGCTGATTCAGGTTACACTTTCATCCACTTTAAAGGAAGCCTATAAAAGTAAGATTATATGAGCCTAAGAAAAGTTATATGACTTGCATGAGGTTTCCTGTCTGGGAAATATCAGGGCTTGGATCAAACTTGAAGCCTATTTGAGAGTGGCCTGTGCCCATGTTTTTCCCACTGTCTCTTGAATCCTTCATCACTCAGTGAGAATTTACAACAAATATGGGGAAAAAACTAAAAAAACAGAAATAACAGATATGGGCACAGTAAGTCTCCTACATATGAACCTTCAAGTTGAGAACTTTCAAAGATGTGAACGTGCATTCACATGTCCAATCACACAAGTTAGTTCATGTGTTTGGTGTACATTGTCACTTGCACCCTCCACAAGTGGTTGTGTTTTGTGTGCATCCTCTACAAGTGGCTGTGTTCTGTGTGCATCCTCTACAAATGGTTGTGCTTTTGTGTACTCTACTGTACAGTACTGTCTAGAGTACAGTAGTATGGCATCTTTATTTCAAGCCCAGGATGTCCGGAAGCAAGCATAAAAGCAACAGTGATGTAGCTGGTACTGGTAAGAAGTGCCAAGCGATAAAGACTGTGTTTGTTGGACTTACGAACAAATTGGACTTAGGAATGTGCTCTCGGAACAGAACTCGTTCGTATGTAGGGGACTTACTGTATTTCCACTTAATTTTAAATGAGTGGATCTGATGGAATAGTAGAAATTATCTGGTATGTCCATGCTTCCTTTGCTTTCTCAGCACTTGTGAAGATGAAGTGAGAGAATTAATGCAGTCACTCTATACAGGAATTTTTCTAACTTCAACATTAGTTGAAATTTATAACGGTAATTTTTAGAGTATGCCTTTATTTGGCTGTCCAAAAAAAAATCTGATGGAAAAATCCCTTCTCTCTCTTGTTTTTATCATAGTTTATTTCTACATAACAGCATAACAAAATAATCTTTCCCTTTAGCGTTTTCGTCCTGAAATTCCATGAGGATTGTCTGACCTTGCAGTTCACAAGGTTAATGATTCAACTATAATTTATTAACGTTAATTAGTTGTACTTTAATGCCTCTTGAAAGGCATTTCATGGCTTTCTCACACTTCAATAGTCCAATAATATAGAGCTATACTAAAGTAAGCATATCTGGCTCACCTAAGGTTTTTGGTTTTACATTTTTCTTTTTATAATTTCCTAAGTTGGACTTTTCACCTTTTCTCTCTTAATATAAACCAGTAAATTTTCTTCAATGTACTGCTTTTGCTGTTTTGTTGCAGTTTTAGCTACTTTCTAGTTTCTAGAATGATTTCATTCTAGAATGATTTCATATTTAACCTATGTATCATTTACAAGTGTTTCTATACTTCTAAATGTATGGGATTTTTAATTTATCTGGTCACTAAATTCTAGCTTAATTGCTTTGCAGTCAAAGAGAGCAGTCTGCACATTATCTATTCATTGAAAATTGTTGAGGCTTATTTTATGTCTTAGTATATGATTTTTTTTAAATTTCCATGTGTGGTCGAGAAGGACATGTATTCTCATTGCTAGATGTAAATTTTGATATATGTCTATTAGGTCAAGCTTATTGTGTAGTTGAGATTTTCTAAATCCTTGTTAATGTTTTCATCTGTGTAGCCTATCAATAATTGAGATGTATCTGAAATCTTTCAACATGAAAGTAGATTTGCAATTACTTCCTTTAGTTTAACCCATTAATCCTCATATGTTTTTGGGACTATTTTTATTAGATGCATATCTGTTTAGAGATGTTATATTGGTGAGAGATGTTATACATTTTCTCTAAATGTAGTAACTGTCTCTGTTCCTCATGGTGCTTTTTGTCTTAGTTTTTTGTTTGATATTAATATAACCATATCTGCTTTTTCAGGATAATTTGTCTGACATATTTCCCATTTGCCAAATAAGAATTTTATTGTGATTTCCTGACCATTTTTCTTCACTACACATTAGGTGTGTGTTTTGGTGGCAGTAGGTAACCTGTTATTTTAGTTCATAACTTCTGAACCAAGAAGAACTGCAGGTGCATCTGAGGGAGAAAGCTGTTTATCATCTAGATATCCCGGACTTTATGATAGCTGCAGCAACTGGAAGGAACCTGGGATTCTTTTTTGGGTGTTCTCTGGAAGGAAGGGAGAAACATATTTGAGGACCAGAAGAGCAGATCAGGCATAGAGAACAATTCAAACATTTTCTTTTACTCCTTAGCATAAAAACTGACCATATTTCAGTCTCCCCTGAAGTTAGAAGGCTGCGAAAATGAATTCAGGACAATGGAATGTGAGCAAGCAGAATGTAAGCCACTACAAACTGCCCTAACATCTCCCTTGGTAGCCTACATGCTGTCTGTTTTCTGCCTGCCTGCTGGCCGGAAACAGAAGAGTCGCTGGAGAATTCCACGTAACTGAATGGAACCTGGGCCCAGAATAACTGTATGGACACAACTTTCCTCCAGTTGCTCCTTTCTCAACCCTCTCCCTCCACTCTCTAAAGATCTACTTTGGATTTTAGTGTCAGTAAGAAAAAAATATTAAGCCACTGAGATTTGGACTTTGTTTGTTATGGCAAGACACAAGGCAACGCAACACCCTGCATTTAGCTGCATTAGTTTTCCCAGTGGGTGATCACTGTCTTTTAACTGGCAAGTTTAGTTTATTAACATGTAGTTTGAATTTTGGTATATTTAGATTGGTTTTGCCAATCTTAGTTTATAATTTGTCTCACACCTTACATTTCTTTTTAAACTCTTCTTACTGCTTTCTTTGTATTAAAAAGTCTAAATATTCTCTCTAAAAATACAAAAACATTCTCTTATGTTTATGTTTATATTATGTTGGTCTCTCATTTCCCAACACTCATCTTGATGGTTGTCCAGAATTTTGTTTCTGGGTTCTTACGAGTTCTTATGGGTTTACTGTTTCTCTTTTTTGGTCTTATTTTTTTAATTATGAATTTTATCTAGCTATTTAATCATTTTAGTTAGCATATTTCTTAGAGCATCTGAGACTTTTTTCTCTTCATATTGAGTACTTCCTCAAAAGTGGTTTTTTTTTTTTTGTTTTTTTTTTGCGGTATGCGGGCCTCTCAGTGTTGTGGCCTCTCCCGTTGCGGAGCACAGACTCCGGACGCGCAGGCTCAGCGGCCACGGCTCACGGGCCTAGCCGCTCCGCGGCATGTGGGATCTTCCCAGACCGGGGCACGAACCCATGTCCCCTGCATCGGCAGGCGGACTCTCAACCACTGCACCACCAGGGAATCCCTCAAAAGTGTTTTTAATGTGAATTTTTGTGAGGCAAATCTTCCTAGTCCTTTTATGCTTAACAAGGTTTTAACAGTACCCTCACTTTCAAGTGATAGTTTGGTTGGATATAAATTCTAGATTGAAAGTTCTTTTTCTTTAATACTTTAAAGGTATTACTCCATTGTTTTCTTGCATCTCCTTTTTTTCCTTTAAATGTGATCTCTTTTTCTACAGAAAACTTTAGAATTTTTCAATACTCTTAATTTTTACTATATCTAGATGTAGCTTTTCTTTATATTTCCTTTTGGTATACAGTGGATCTCTTTAACCTGAGACCTTTCATTTTTCTTTAGTTCTGAGAAGTTTCTCTTCGTTATTTAAAAAAAAAATTTAACTTCTCCCATTTTTTTCCTTTCTGTGATCCTTGTTATATGGATATTAATATTTCTCCATATAGGTTCCATATTTGTTAACATTTCCTTTCTCCTTATCTACTCTCTTCTGGGAGAATTGCTCAATTTGATCTTCCAGCTTTCTTATTTCTTTTTTGTCTGCATCATTCTATTTTTTTAAATCTACTGTTTTTCATTTCATATCTAATATTGTATATCTAATATTTTTCACATCTAATATTGCCAATTGATTTTCTTAATAGTGTCTATTCTTTTCATATTGTTATCTCCCTAAACCGTGAGTGTTTATTATACCTACTTTAAATTCTCTATTTAGGAACTTCTCTGGCAGTCCAGTGGTTAGGACTCTGTGCTTCCACTGCAGGGGGCCTGGGTTCCATCCCTGGTCAGGGAACTAAGATCCCACAAGCCATGGGGCATGGCCTAATAAATAAATAAAATTCTTTATTTAAAAACACCTGTTTCTGTTGATAACTGTAAAAAGTTAATGTTTTAAAATTTTGAAATAAAAATATACTCCCTAGACATCTCTTTATTTTGAATGGTCAACTCATGTTCCTCTGGGTATATTGGCTACTCTGTCCAAGAATGCATATTTGGGGAACATGAAAGACCTAAATCTATGACAATCCAGATGGGCTGAAGGAGAGAATAGGGGGAAGGACTCAGGGTGGAGAGCCCCAGGACCAGGAAACCACAGTTCATCAGTCCTATGCACCACCAACCCTTGGGACAGGGCTTTACTCCCAGCCTCTTTCAATCGCTCCCAGGGAGAGGCAGCACTAACAGAGGCATTCTTTTAATTTTTGATGCAGCACTGCTGGGTAGTTGGATGGGGAGAGGCGGGACAGTTAGCTCTGGCCTAGTCAGTACCCACTGTCTTTGACTCCTCTCTCCAGCTGGGCCTGTGTCATTGGTCAGATTTTAACCCTAAGTATTCCTGTTATCAGATGACTGAGCCTCTGCCACTAAGTCCTGAGGAGAGGCATAGACATTTTAACTGCCCAAGGCACCATGAGGATGGTGGTAGCGAGTAGCATGGTGGATATAATGTTCAAAAGCAGAACTCAAACTCTTCTTCCTAAATTATCCTCCCATTACCAGCTGCAGCCTCCTTCTTCCCCAGGCCATAGCTACTATCATTCCCCTCCACACACATACCATTTTAAGTAGTACACTCTCTCTGCATCAGTTACTCACTGTTTTATTTTTCATAGGTTTTTGACATGTCTTTATATTCTGTTAGGGTTGACCTTGGGGAAGGGAACAATCAGCCCATGCTAATTGAGTATACTACCAAAACCCAACCTACAAAAAAGTTTACTTTCTACTTCTACTCTATCATTCTATAATAATGTTTAAACTTTTAATAATGAAAAAAAGCACTTCTAAATTAGATCAGCACCTGTCAATAATTACTTGATACATATTAGCTAATCACATAATAGTCTTATAGCTGAATTTAAAAATGTTTTAAATACCTTGCTCTCTAATGAGGTCCAAAGTTTAAGAAAAAAGGTCTTATGTAAATACTGTACCTGCAACAAATATCTACAACTAGTTCAAGAACTAAATTTTTTTTTCCTTTTTTTTATTGGAGTATAGTTGATTTACAATGTTGTGTTAGTTTCAGGTGTACAGCAAAGTGATGCAGTTATACATGTACATATATTCATTTTTTTTAAGATTCTTTTCTCATATAGGTTATCACAAAGTACTGAGTAGAGTTCCTTGTGCTATACAGAAGGTCCTTGTTGGTTATCTATCTTATATGCAGTACTGTGTGTGTGAAGAACTATATTCTTTAATCTATCACTTATAAGTCCTTCTACTATGTCAGTACTGTATAAGCTTCCTGAAAATGGCGTAATGAAACATGGCTCGTTCCATGACACTGAAGTGAATCTCATCACTGCATGAACTCTTGTGTTGGGCAGGGAGATATAAAGCTGAAGAAAAACTGGCTGTCAAAATATTAAAAGCAGGTGGGCCAGGAGCATCATCTCAGGAAAAGTGATTTAACAGTGGATAGATGGGAATAAGTGACTGATAAACTAACTCCTTGTGTGGCTCTAATGATTATGACTGCTTCTTTTATGCAAAAGTTTCAAGCCAAATGTTCAATTAAGTGTTAATTTGCCAAATGCAACAGATTTTTCCTTTTAACCACTCTGGTTTTTAGCTGCCAATGGGATTATCCAAGTACACTTAGGGTGAAGTGTGGTTTTTTTTTTTTTTTTTTTTTTTTTTTTTTGCTGTACGTGGGCCTCTCACTGTCGTGGCCTCTCCCGTTGTGGAGCACAGGATCCAGACGCGCAGGCTCAGTGGCCATGACTCACGGGCCCAGCCGCTCCGTGGCATGTGGGATCTTCCCGGACCAGGGCACGAACCCGTGTCCCCTGCATCGGCAGGCGGACTCTCAACCACTGTGTCACCAGGGAAGCCCGTGAAGTGTGTTTAAGACCTAAATTTTCTCTTTAGTCACACCCTCTCAATTAAATCAGTGGCCTCATTCTTTGGAGATAAAATACAAACTGTTGCAAAGTAAAATGTATTACTTTGGACCACAATTTTAAAAAGAAAGCAATCAACTGGTACAGATAACTGCACACTCTCAAAAATGCTTGGCAAAACTTAAGAATACAGGATAAGGTTGCTGAATATAGAATCATTGTGTAGAGGTATTACTAATTGCCTTCTCCCAATTTTCTTTCCTTCTTCCCTACTTGAATAGGGAAGCAATGCACCTAGTAAAAAGAAAAAGAAAAAGACACACTTCTCTGCTTCCCTTGAAGCTAGAAGTGTCTACTGTGATAGATTTCTAAGCAGAGATACAAGCAGAATTCATACTGTGGAGCTGCAGAGAAAGCCGTTAAGTGAGCCAGTTCTCTTGGCCTCATTTTTTGTCTGTTTCCCTCTGTTGTTCTTCCCTTGCATACACAGAAGCATGCTTTGAGATACAAGAGTTATCTTCAGACCACAAGGGTAAATATCACAAAAATTAAAAAGAGACACACAAAGAGCCTGGGTTCCTGTTGACATCCTTAAGCCACAATATCAACTCTGGTCTTTTGTCCTCTGGACTTTGTTATGTTAAAAAATCATCCTATTTTTGGTTTAAGCCACTCTGGGTAGAGTTTCTATTACTGTCAACTGAACTCAATCTTAATGGATACCAGTACCACTCTGTATGGTACAATAAAGTTTGCAAGCCATTTTTGGGGTTTTTTGTTTTTTTTTAAAGCAGTAGAAGCTGTTCTTTTATGTATATTTATTTTTGGCTGTGTTGGGTCTTCGTTTCTGTGCAAGGGTTTTCTCTAGTTGCTGCGAGCAGGGGGGCCACTCTTCATCGCAGTGCGCAGGCCTCTCACTATCATGGCCTCTCTTGTTGTGGAGCACAGGCTCCAGACGCGCAGACTCAGCAGTTGTGGCTCACGGGTCCAGTTGCTCTGCGGCATGTGGGATCCTCCCGGACCAGGGCACGAACCCGTATCCCCTGCATTGGCAGGCAGACTCTCAACCACTGCGCCACCAGGGAAGCCCGCAAGCCATTTTTGAAGACAACATTTAAATTCAAATTCTTTAGTTAGTAAGGTAAGGCTCTTAGGTTGTATCTTCTATTTGGTCTGTATGAGTAAGTATCTTTGAAGGCAGACTATTAATTAAGCACATTGACTCTGGAATCAGACTGTTTAAGATCTTGGCTCTCACTTACTATGTGACTTGGCCAAGTTGTTACCCTCCCACAGACCTCAGGTTCCTCTTCTGCAAAATCAGTACATATCATAGAATTCTTGTAAGGATAGGAGTTGAATGTGACACACTTAGCTCTTGGCATAGAGTAAGTACTAAATTAGTGTTTATCATTACTATCATCCAGGGATTATTGATTTTAGGTGGACATAATAAATTGATTTTCTTGTACACTGATTAAAAAAACACTGCACACATGGTATTATAGTTATTCAAGTAGATCTCTTAACTTTCTCCCACCACATTCTAAATTTGTTGAAGGCCAGAAGCACATTTTATACGTCTTGCAAAGAGAGCTCTGGAGCTTTGCATAAGGGTTTCCTTGAGTCTGTGCATAAGCACTGATTTGTCTATTCACAAGAAGAAACTACCCAAGACCAAAGAATCACCAGGAAGCAACAGGCAATTAATTTCTGGAGCACAACAGACTGGGGATATTGGGAGTTTTCACCTGACAGCAGAGTCACACCATATACAATGTAATTCATCCAATAAAAAATTAACAGGTATTAAAAGAAGAAAGAATATATGATTAATAACTTGCAGAGAAGAAAACTCAATGGAAAACCCATAAAAACTTAGGCAATACAATTAAAACATAAGGATATTAAGGCTGCTGTTATAAATATGCACCATATGTTCAAGAAAGTAAGGGAAATAGAATTATAATAAGAAGATAAATGGAAGATGTAAAAAGATCCAAAGTAGGAAGATATTAATAGCAGATTAGACAATGCAGAAGAAAATATTAATGATGTTGAAGATATAGCATAGAAACATTTCAAAGTGAAGCAAGAAAGAAAAATGTAACTTCAGGGATTAAACAGAGCATCAGTGACATGTGGACAATATCAAGTAATCTAATGTAAATATAACTGGAGTTCTATTAAAGGAGGAATGCATGGGAAAGACAGTTGAAGAAATAACGCTCAAAATTTTCTAAATTTGAAACAAAATATAAACCCATAGGTTCAAGAAGTTCAACACACCCCAAGTAGTATTAACACAAAGAAAACTCCACCAAGGCCCATCACACATTGCTTAAAACCAGTATTGAACAGAAATTCTTAAAAGCAGCCAGAGGGAAAAATCATTTCATACAGAGAAAACACAGATAATCAAAAACCATGCAAGCCAAAAGAAAATGAAAAATAATTTTAAAATATTTAAGGAAAAAAAGAAAATAAAAAATTTTCACCCAGAATTCTTTAACCAGAAAAATATATTTCAAAAATGAAGTGGACTTTGTGACCGCCTGGAGGGGTGGGATAGGGAGGGTGGGAGGGAGGGAGACGCAAGAGGGAAGAGATATGGGAACATATGTATATGTATAACTGATTCACTTTGTTATAAAGCAGAAGCTAACACACCATTGTAAAGCAATTATACTCCAATAAAGATGTAAAAAAAAAAATGAAGTGGAAATAAAACATTCTTCATACAAACAAAAGTTGTAAGAATTAACCTCTAGCACATATGCACTACAACATATTATAGAAAGTTCCTTAGTATATGAGTTTACTAGGGTTGCCATAACAAAATACCATAGACTGGGTGGCTTAATCAACAGAAATTCATTTTTTCAGTTTTGGAGGCTGGAAGTCCTAGATCAAGGTATCAGTATGTTTGTTTTCTCCTGAGGCATCTCCCTTTTGCTTGCAGATGTTACTTTCTCACTGTGTTCTAACATGGCCTTTTCGCTGTGTGTGCACAAATACAGTCACATTCTGAGATGTTTTGGGGGCTAGGACTTCACATATGAAATGAGCAGGGAGGGACACAATTCAGTCTGTAACACTTAGGGAATAGGAAAATGTTACCAGAGTGAAACTGGAATCTACACACACATACACACAAATATTAAATATTAAAAATTTACTGTGCGCTTTATAACATTTGTAGAAATAAAAAGTATGACAATGATACCACAATATAGGAGAAAATTAAAAATATACTATTATGAGGTTCTTATCACTTCTAAGTGAAGTAATATTACATGAAAATAGATAATGTACAGTTATTATAATGTCAGCTATTGAGCAACCACTGAAAAATAAAAAAGATAAAGGGAGCCACTTGTAATGATAAAATGGAACTATAAAATATATTAAATCTAAAAGTGAAGCAAAGATAAAAAAGGAGCAAAGAATAAGACAATAGCCAGATAGTAGATTTAAATCTAATAATAATTATATTAAATATAAATGGTCTAAATACAATTATAAAGCAGAGAGTCTCAGAATGAATGAAAGTGCCAGACATAACTGTTATTCACACACAAAAATTACTCTGGACAGATGCGTTAAAAATAAAAGGATGGCCAATGATATACATGCAAATATGGGGTGGGGGGAAAGGTGGGAAATTTCTGCTTCCAAAGAAAGAGTAACAGGGACTGGATTTACCATACCACCTGAAACTTCTAAAAGAAATAATAATGCTTTTCAGACATTGAACATGAGAAATTTCAGGACACTGATTCCTGACAATGGGGCAACAAATAAGGTAAGCCTTATGATTACTCTAGGTTACTGCCTGAAGAGAATTTCCATACCGCAGAGTGGGAAACCAGGAGAAGACTCCAGCAGTCTGAGTTTAAGAGATAAAACTGGGAGTCTAACTGCAGAGGCAGCAAGAGGTCTAGAATTCACGCCGAAGGAGACGGAAGAGTAGATAGACGTAGAAAGCATGCCACGAGACCTGCTGAGAAACCCACAAAAGTCTTCAGTTGAGTTCTGATCAGTGCATGTGTGTGAAGATCTCAAATTAAATGGACAAAATGAACCATCCTGTAAATGTTAATCCCTTTTCCCCAACCACCCTTGTATTGCTTAGTGAGTCCTAAAGTTTGGGGAAGAAGTGCTTATGGTGGCAGAGATATATGCTATTCATGGGCTCAAGAACATAGACACTTGTTCATGAAGACTGATATGGCTGTAGTCAGGGCTAAGTGCTCAGCCTGCAAACAGCAGAAACGATACCCCAGGGGAACCAGCTAGACCTCGGGTGAATGATTCATTGTACTGGATCTTTTCTAATACAGAAGGGACAGAGAAATGGCCTTACTGAGATGGTCATGGATTCTGGCTGTCAATAGGCAATCTCCATCGATAGTCCTCCTGCCAGCAATACCATCTGTGGACTTATAGAAAGCCTCATCCACTTGCCATGGTATCTCAGCAACATCAGATAAACAAGCCAATCTTTTACAGAAGAAGTGTAGCAATGGGCTCACACCCATGGAATTTGGTAGACTTACTAAATTCCCCAATACCTAGTATTAATCTACTTCATTTGGTAGAATAGCCTACTCATGTTCAGCAGTTGTACCAGTTGGGAGACAGCAAAATGGAAAAACCAAGATTAAAATATTGGAAAAAGGTCTGTATTAGACATCTGAGGAGGAATAATCCCTATAAATTTCAGATATCCTCCTACAGGATGCAATATATGCCCTAAACCAGCAACCCGTATATAAGTGCTATTTTCTCCTTCAGAATTCTTAAATCCAGGATGACAGAGCATTGATAAAACTCAGGTACAAAGGGGTAAATAGTTTTTCCAAGGACAGACAGCAATTAAGTTGAGGCACTGGGGTACGAACCTGAAACTGCCCATAGTCCAATCTCCTAATTGGATCTCTGAAATTATATTTACTCACTCATCTACCTTTATTACCATTTATTTATGTAAGACCTATTTAACTTGTTTCAAAGGCCATCATTAATCCTTTTATAAAGAAATACACTTGTTTTTGATTAGGTGATCAATAATTGTTCTTCTGATTTGGCTTTAATGACTACTGTGACTCCCAGTCTTATTTGTCACAAATTAGAGATACATCTGTACAGACAAACAGCTATTTTGCTTTTAATGATAACTTGAATATGCTGAGGAAAGTGAAACTTTGAAAAGCTATCCTTTAGATCTATTAGCTATAACTGATGTTTTTAGAGTTAGTAAGACCTGTGTGCTGAAATGTCAGATTTTAGGCATTGTTCAGTTGACAGAATTGTATTAATGATAACTTTAACAACTGTATCTCTGACATTAAACAACCTTTCTTTGTACTTTGAGATGATCAAATATGTACCTGAAAGTGATGGTTTGACTGTAACTATATTAACAAAATTAATAAATGTAATTACTCAAGGGAAAATTGATTATAGATCATTGGCCATTTTTACTTATAGGCTACTTTTCTTAAATGTTTCGTCCTATAAGTGAAAATGTAACAGTCGTTACTCTATTATGTAACGAAGTCGTCATGTTCTCAAATTCACGGCTTATGGCTAAGAATAATGCCAGGCACATAGCAGATGTTCAATAATTTTTAAGTAAATAAATGAATGGCTCAGATCTTTTATAATGATTTTCATTTTCTCATTTTGATAAGAAGCAGGTGTTATTCTGTTTCTGCTTAAGATTGTTGCATCAAAACTGGTCACTTCTAAATGTAAGGCCAGACACTATCAAACTCTTAGAGGAAAACATAGGCAGAACACTCTATGACATAAATTACAGCAAGATCCTTTTTGACCCACCTCCTAGAGAAATGAATATAAAAACAAAAATAAACAAATGGGACCTAATGAAACTTCAAAGCTTTTGCACAGCAAAGGAAACCATAAACAAGACCAAAAGACACTCCTCAGAATGGGAGAAAATATTTGCAAATGAAGCAACTGACAAAGGATTAATCTCCAAAATTTACAAGCAGCTCATGCAGCTCAACATCAAAAAAACGAACAACCCAATCCAAAAATGGGCAGAAGACCTAAATAGACATTTCTCCAAAGAAGATATACAGATTGCCAACAAACACATGAAAGAATGCTCAACATCATTAATCATTAGAGAAATGCAAATCAAAACTACAATGATATATCATCTCACACTGGTCAGAATGGCCATCACCAAAAAATCTAGAAACAATAAATGCTGAATAGGGTGTGGAGAAAAGGGAACCCTCTTGCACTGTTGGTGGGAATGTAAATTCATACAGCCACTATGGAGAACAGTATGGAGGTTCCTTAAAAAACTAAAAATAGAACTACCATATGACCCAGCAATCCCACTACTGGGCATATACCCTGAGAAAACCATAATTCAAAACGAGTCATGTACCACAACGTTCATTGCAGCTCTATTTACGATAGCCAGGACATGGAAGCAACTTAAGTGTCCATCAATGGATGAATGGATAAAGAAGATATGGCACATATATGCAATGGAATATCACTCAGCCATAAAAAGAAACGAAATTGGGTTATTTGTAGTGAGGTGGATGGATCTAGGGACTGTCATACAGAGTGAAGTAAGTCAGAAAGAGAAAAATAAATACCGTATGCTAACACATCTATATGGAATCTAAAAAAAAATGGTCATGAAGAACCTAGGGTCAAGACAGGAATAAAGACGCAGACCTACTAGAGAATGGACTTGAGGATACGGGGAGGGGGAAGGGTAAGCTGGGACAAAGTGAGAGAGTGGCATGGACATATATACACTACCAAACATATAATAGATAGCTAGTGGGAAGCAGCTGCATAGTACAGGGAGATCAGCTCTGTGCTTTGTGACTACCTAGAGGGGTGGGATAGGGAGGGTGGGAGGGAGGGAGACGCAAGAGGGAAGAGATATGGGAACATATGTATATGTATAAGTGATTCACTTTGTTATAAAGCTGAAACTAACACACCATTGTAAAGCAATTATACTCCAATAAAGATGTTAAAAAAACAACAACTGGTCACTTACTTTTTAGTAGAACATTCATTACAAAGAATCATTCAGGAAGGCAGCTGCTTCTTTTTGCTGGCTCAAATTTTTATATTACCTAGGAAGAAAAGTTGGCAATATACCAAGCTAAAACACTCTTATGGCCAGATCTCTTTAGTTAAGCAAAAATTATCTCTAATTCATGCTATATTCAAAATTCATATACTCAAGTAAAGTGTATCTTTTACTTCTTGGATTTTCAAGATAATATCAACCCAATAGTAATGGTGTTCAATAGAAAAGCTCTAACATACAGTACAGGCTGGCATGTGCTCGTTTTCCATCATCTTTAAATAGAAACAGAACTTGAATACACCTTTTGTCTAAGAGATCCACTACCTTAATATGATGGCATTTTCATTTTCGAGTTAGCATGTGTTTTGCTTCCTTTTGGGATTAAAATTCAGTGAAAGCAAGCTGATTTTTGTTTTTGGCAATAAATCTTGCATAGGAAAATGGAAGAAAAGGCATTTTTGGGACATAGATAAGGAAGTTCTAGGTTATTTTAAACATACTGATACCGTCTTTCATTCATCAGGGTGTTTCTTATTATTAGAACGAGCAAAAAAGGTTACAAAACAAAATTAATTTTAAAGTGGATCCCAGCATGTAAAAATGAGAACAAAAAACTAACTAAATAGGTTTTAGATATAGGTTTCTCTATATGGTAGACAGTTTCTGTACATCTTAATAGAAGTTTCCCTTTACATTTATTAAAAATGACTTAATCCAAAAGGTATTTACATCATTACAGAGCCGTTACATTTTAAGAAAAATTGCTCACTTTTGTAACCTTGAAAAGAATTACATAAGGAAAAATCATATTACAGATTTTTTAAAGCACCTTTGTGCTAATTTTTACTTGTTTAGTAACCTTTGTTTTGATTTAGCAGTATTAATGTAAAGTAGTTGAAACAAGCAGCTAATAACATAGAAGCAATATCAGGTAAGCCATTTGAGCTTGTTATTAAATGTTAATTGTCTTCTGATCCTTAAACTAGATACCTAAACTGAATAGACCACTATCAGCAAGAGATGCAAGTTATATGAATGTTGTAGGTACCCAAACACAAGTGGATTGTTAAATATTTTATTGCTTTCCTAAGTGTCCTGAAGAATTCTACATAATTTTCCTCATACTCTAAAAGAGGTAGTGCCAAAATGTTTGTCCTGTTATAAATAATCAGAACTTATTTCAAATACAATTTTCCTGAGTGTTTGTCTCGGAAAACTAAACAGGGACTGTATTTTATATTTTTTCTTTATGTAAATGAGAACTGGAGGAAATATATTTTTATATTTCTGATAATAAAATATCAATAATCTTCCATTCCAATCTCTTTAACCTATGCATTTTATATTTATGGCAAACTGAACAATTTACTTTTTCCTCTAAATACCCAGCATTCTCATACCTTTGTATATGTGCCTGCATTATTACAGTGTTTTCTCCCAACATCTATGTTGCCCAACAAATTCTGTCTCTTCTAGCCGTAATTTTACTCTTCTGTGAAGCTTACCCTGATACCCATAGATAGAAATTAACTTTCCCTTCTTTGAATTTTCACAGTGCTTTGACACTACTTTTTTGGCATGAGTCTTATTCTGTTGTATTATAATGTAGTTAGCATTTCAGAACTCAAAATTACTTTAATAAACGAAAGCACCTATTGGAAATGAAACCCAACAGGTGAAATTCAAAGTACTCCATTTAGTGGGGAGAAAAAACCCAAGAAGTGAATATAGCACATAGAATAATAAATAATTATGGGACAGTGAATATGAATGGAAAATAGCCAGGCTTTCACATCTGGTTGTGTCTTTTTTATCTCATAATCAGAGAATTTGATTACGAAACACCCAGTATATAAAGGGGGTCAAATGCACAAACTTTCAGTTATAAAAAAATCTTAGTAATGTACAGCATCATGACTATAGTTAATAATTCTGTATTATATATTTTAAAGTTGTTGAGAGTAGATCTTAAAAGTTCTCATAACAAGAAAAAAGAATTTGTAACTATGTGTGGTAATGGATTTTAATTAGACTTACTGTGGTGATCATTTCACAATATAAACAAATATCAAATCATTATATTATATACCTGAAACTAATATAATGTTATATAACAATTATATCTCAAAAAAATCCTAAAACACATTATGGAAGTGGGGACCTCTGAGGGGGAAAAAACGGTAATAGGAAACTGTTTCTTAAAGATGTAAAGGTTATTGTGCAACAAATGATGATTCATTTTACTCCAGTGAAGGTAGAAAAATGAAGTATTTTCCTGTGAATTAAGGCTTTTAAACAGTTACTATTTATTAATGGTAGGAAATCCTGGTGTCTTCCTCTTTAGAAATTTTTAGTAAGTATAGAATTCTATTTTTTGAAACATTTAAATGAATTCTGTCTAAAAAGGAGAAGTGACCCTATAAGAGACCAACTTAATAGGTGCAGCCACAATCAACTTTATATTCTTTATTTTATTGACCCTTTCCACACAGAGTCTCAGACCCAATATTGAACTTGAAAAGTACAATGAAGTCCTATACAACTTGAAAGCTAGGAAAACAGTGTCAATTTACTTATTTGATTAACTAAAGGTTAAACAGAAAGTCTTATGGAAGGTTATGTCACCTTTTTTCACTGTTGAAATTTCTTCCAAAACTTACCAGATCCATTTCTATTTCACAGGATATAGCATTTGAACATAGCTTCATTTTCACAGAAGCTTCAGGGCATAAGGTTTATTAACACTTAAAGCCTTGTATTTTTAGGCATTGTGCATTTGGGTATGATTCTTTTTACATGATGGGGTTAGATGTTTTGTGTTCCCTTACAGAGCATCAACCCTATTAACTATCCCACAGTTGTCTTAGGCCACACACACACTCTTCTGTAACAATCCATACTTAAAAGTCAGAGGCTTGCTGCAGATCACTGGATGCAGTCTTCAGTTTTACCCTTCGAGTTGGAGATATTGTCCGTGAACAGGAAAGGCTGGAGATACTATTGACCTGCCTGATGTGGCTTGAGCATGCACAGTCGGAGAAAATCTGCTGACAGGCTCAGCTTCTCTCACTCATCTGATCTGAGGAGACACTGAGTCAACAGAATAGAATTCCAACAGCTTCCCTACCGCAAAGCTCACGCCCTTCAGGGTGATACCTTTGTCCTCTCGGGCTTATTCAACTGCTTTAGGAAAGTGATAGCCTGAGCAGTAAAAATGGAACAGTGTCCAATATGCAGAGGGGGAAAAAGGAAGTCAGATTTAGCCTAAAACAGTGCAGCACATTTTAAAAAATATATCGATTTTACTTTTATGTTTTGGTGTATTTGTGTAAAATTAAACCTTCTTTGGAACATATTTTACTGCAATATTGTTTTAGGATATCCGACTCCTCTCCTTATCATTCTCATTCTCTCACAGAATCAGGAAGGGTTTACAAATTTATCTCCCTATCTGCAACTCACAACATGAAAAACTGGAGCTGTCCTGAATTGGCATCAAATCTAGCTTCTACTCATTCATCCATTCATTGACACCTGCTCAGTAGCTCCAAAGATAGGGATTGAGACTAAGTAACCACACCTTGACCTTGCCCCAGGCAACTACTAGCATTCACTTATACACGTGGCATGTAGTTTGTGCGCTTGAAAATTGTATTTAGAATAAGCTCATTTCAAAACAGCTTGGGACTATGGTCTATTCCAATCTTTCGATTTTCCCTATGAGAAAATTAAGGGAAATGACTTTATTAGGGTACTAGTAAGTAGTTAACAGAGGTAAGACTTATAGGGTATCTTAGAGAATTGGGAAGTTAAATAATCATAACACCCTTTCAGTGATAGAGTTCTATGAATTCATAGGAATAATACGCTTTAGGTTCATTTTCTGTAGTAGTCTAGTCATTCATCCTAGTGTTATTCAAGCACCTGCTATGACATAGGCATTGTGCTACAGACAAGCTATAATTTTGACAAAACATGGTTGCTGTGTGTTTGTCAAGCGATACAGACAACCAGGAAGCCACAAAGCAGTGTATTAAATGCTCGTTAACGTGGAGTGATTATACTGAAAAAAGTGGCTGAGAAGTATCTGAGGCACAAAGTCCCCAGAGAAAATTTGGGGATATTTTGGGGACAGGGTCACATTCTCGGAAAGTGAAAAGAGATTTGTGAGCAAATGAAGTGACTATATATATTCTGCTTTCAAGAAATTTGATTAAGCAAACAAGAGCAAAAAAAGAGTTTGTGTTACAATGACTGGTGTCAAGGAGGGATTCCCCCACTCCACCCGCCACTGAGCGGAAGAGATGAGCACGTTTATATACCATAAGAAAGAATCCGACACATAAAGAGATA
Source organism: Grampus griseus (assembly GCF_964374135.1). Classification (NCBI taxonomy): domain Eukaryota; kingdom Metazoa; phylum Chordata; class Mammalia; order Artiodactyla; family Delphinidae; genus Grampus; species Grampus griseus. Next base: position 118,341,177 of record NC_138997.1, on the reverse strand, counting down.
ATTAATGGAGCAAAACACCTCTGGAGATGGGATGCTTTGGATCCAGATTATTGGCGACTCTGTCGAACAGAAAAATAAGATAATGATAAGGAGTAGATACTTGACACCCAAGCATAAAGCAGAGTTGCCAGCTAACAAAAAGCCAGGTCAGGCAAGGAGTAAGATGAGAGGGGTAAAGACTGTCTTTGTATTTGTGGGAGCTGGAAGACAGACAAGAAATGGGAGAAGCAGCTAAGGATGCTTTTTTTTTTTTTTTTCCTGCATTGAAAGAACAGCAGAGACTAGAAAGCATGCACTTTTAGTACCAACGATAAAGCTCAGCAACACAAGAGCTGATAGGGTGAGAGGAAGATTGATGGTTTGGGCATCTTCAGGACAGTGGAGAAGAAATACTTGGAATGAAGTGTTTGGGAAGGCTGCAGAAAAAGAAAGTATGGGAAGTTATGAACTTCAAAATGCCCAAAATATAGAGAAGGAAGTCAACACAGGGGAAAGAGAGGGAAACTAAAGGTCTCAATTTAGTCAAAGACCATGTATACATGGGAGAAGGAGACTGAGAAAGCCAGAGGGAAGGGAGTTAGATGAATAAAGGGGTTGTTGGATATTAACACTCCTGGGTTGGGGAACTTTCAGATGGTAACTTCCTGTGTGCTGTCTTGGAGTGTATATTGAACCACAGTAGATGTGACAGTGATTTGATTTTTTTTTCTTTTAATTTTTAGTAGCTTTACTGAGGTTTACTTTACATTTCACAAAATTCAATAATTTCAAGTATGAAACAATCAATGATTTGTAGTAAATTTATAAAGTTGTGCAACCATCTCATGATACAATTTTAGAGTATTCCCATCACCCTGAAACAGGAGGGAAGGGGGCAGGGCACAACCTTTAAAAGCTTGAGTACACGACATAAACTGATTAGAACCAGATAGGTCCAAGATGGCAGACTAGTCGACTTCCACTAGACCTTAAGCCTCAGTATACATTCATTGTAACACATTGGCAAGCTAAATGACACACCCACAGGTGCCATGACAGTTCCAAGGCCGACCATAAAGGTCAAAAATTGGGCAGTGGCCCAATTTCTGCAAATCCCCACCCCTTCCTGAAATAGTTGGAATACTCCTCCCACTCATTAGCCTATGAAATTACCCACCTCTATAAAAACTGACAATCCCATACCCTGGTGCCACTCTCACCTTCTGAGATGGCCCACACTCTGTCTGTGGAATACGTTTCTCTCTAAATAAATCCACTTCTTACCTATCACTGTCTCTCACTGAATTCTTTCTGTGACGAGACATTAAGAACCTGAGCTTCCTTAAGTCCTGAGACCAGGTGTGCGATCTCAGTTAAAAGACCATGGGTTCAAGTCCCAAACTGGGTTTTGGCTGGGTTTGAGTCCCAGCATGTGGGTTCAAGTACCAATCTGAGTTGCATGGTTTCAACCCCAAGAAAGTGATTAGGTTTGAAGATCAAATAAATAGGGTAACTAGGGGGTTGGATAGGACCTCTGCTTGCATATGGAAACCATTCAGAAGAATGCAGAAAATGAAATGGAAAGAAGAATGTAAACCGGGGGTCAAACCCCTCAATGAATATGGAGAAGGACTGATTCACCAGAAAATTGACAAAAGGGGGAAGTTTAGAGGGTGGTAAATTTGGTTACTATAAATTTTAAAGGATCAAGAGCTTTTTCTCACATTTGTATAGAAGAATAATAATCTAGAATTGGCAAAAAAAAAAAAAACACAAACAACCCAAAACCAACAAACAAAACAACTAGGAGAATGCTGTGATTGCTTTAGGAATTTGGGGTGTGGGAGAATGAACAAGCCTCTTCTTGAAAGGACAACAGTGAAGTCAGGTATTTGGAGGTCAGCCAGGTTTCGGTTGAGACATAGAGGAGAAATGTATAGAGAATTTGTCATATGCTTCCATCTGGAATATTACAATATGTACTTAGTTTCGAGGAGAACCATTTTAAAAGCTTCTGGTGCCCTTTCAAGGTGATTTCTTAAGGCCAGGAAGTGCAAATGCACATATTTAACTCTGTATCTGTCCCAACTAGGCATCTGTACACTATAAACTTGAAATAAGGGACTGGTCCTGTTTGTTGAATCCTCAGCATCTAATATACAGCTTAGCAAATACTAGAGTCTTAATAAATACTTGTGCCAGTCATATTGTAGGTAACACACACATACTTGTAGAATGACCATATTATCCAGGACATAGTAAAAAGCCTTGTTCATGTTCACTTCTTGTTTGTTTTTACCTTTGAAGAATATAAGACTGCAATAAAGGCACCCAAAGTGAAGAGTCTTTCCTAGTCCATGCATCTAAAAAGCTTCTCTGAGATATTCTCTTTAAATAATTAAATTCTATGAAACAGGACACTTTTTCTCCCAGTTTGAAATGGGTGGCCATTTTTCTACCAATGAGTACTTTCCATTTCTTTTATATTATAGTGTAATTCACGGAAGTTTATTTTAGTGGAAAAAAAATCCAGTCAGAAAACTGTCATTTTCTTCCATGTCTTCTTCAACTAGATGCCTATCATCTAGTCTCACAGTGGACATCTATATTTTTTCTTATGCTTATAGCTATTTTGTATTTTAGTGCTGACAGATGAACATAATGCAAATTAACTCTAACAGTGCTGCAATAGTAACTTTTAAAAACAACCTTAAAAAAAATTTAAAAGTCAATGTCACTCTCAGTGAAAGTCCTAATAAATTCTAGGTTGTATGTGAGACATTTTGCAGTTGATAATTTCATGTGCTTAGAATAATACAGACAAATTTAGTTATTGGATATTTTCCCTTAACTAGGCTATAAAGTTATTCAATTTTCTGTAACACGTGTATACATTTAACTTCACAAAGAGTACCAATGATTTCATTTTATGTGAATTTATGTAAATATTAGCCTTACTAATATAAACACCTGCTTCCTTAGACTCATTTTGAGTTCAGGTATTAATTTTCAAATATTCAAATATTTACAGAGGGCCTACAATGCACAAAGTAGCATGCTAGATTGTTTGCTAGGACATTGGGATTAAATTGACTTCAGATACAAAAAGTTCAATATATATATGAGACATGCCATTTGTTTATAAAACTGTAGAGGCCCATTACAGAATACTTCAATGATGTCTATATTTTTTAATTACCACAAACAATGCTGAGAACTATATATAAAAATATTTCTTCTGAGTACTGACAAAGTTCTTTGTTCTTGACAAGGTTTGTTCTTTTGGATTTCTCTGTTCTCTAAATTGTGTTCTATTATGCTATTGTATTCCCTTGAACTTGGCAGGATGCATTATGCAAATAAGTGCTGGGTTCTTATGTATCAGCAAGTGAGATCTCCAAAATGTCTGCGCTAACTTGCTGATTAAAGTTAACCCCAGCCAAACAGGAGAGCACACTAACTCAGTGCAAGATAAATGTCAAGTGCGTTTTGTATTCTTTCATACAAAGTTCCCATTATAAATGTGACAGAATCAAGGTGTTATAAGTATACCATGATAAAACACTGAAAGATTGAGTCTCTTTTCCAACAAAAAGCTTCTTAAACAAATCCATTGATCTCACTGACATTAACCAAGGAGAAGGCATTTATTGCCACTGATACAAGTCATACATGCCTAAGGACAGTGTTAAGTAACCACGAAGTTAATACATCTCCAGAACATATTCTATAGGCAAAAAATCCTATCAAGTAGTACAATTAATAGAAGGATTAGACTGCAGACTGGGACTGATATGAGTTCAAATGGGTTTCAATGGTTGGGCAAATGTCAACATTACCTCTCAGATACTGCACTGCCTCACCTGGAAAATGCATTTAATATTACCTATTTTATAGTTTTACACTAGTTTTTTTTTTCTATTTCCTGTGTTTGAATATCCATTAATTTATAATTAATTTGGTAAAAATGAAATTTGCAGTAGGCAGAATGACATTTCACCAAAGATGGCCAAGTCCTAATTAATCTCTGGAACTTGTATGTTAAATTACATGGCAAAAAGAATGAAGGCTACTCTTCACCAACATTTAAACAGGGAGATTACTTTAGATTTTCCAGGGAAACCCAGTGTAATATAAGGGTCCTTAAAAGTGGAAGAAAAAGGCAGAAGAGGAGAGTCAAAGAAAGAGATTTGAGAATGGAAGCAAGGGGAATGATGTCATGTGAGATGGACCAGACCTGCATGGCTGGCTTTGGAGGTGGAAGAAGGGGTCCAGGAGCCAAGGAATGCTGGTAGCTTCTGGAAGCTAGAAAAGCCAAGGAAATAAATTCTCACCTAGAACCTTCAGAAAGGAGCACAGCTCTGCAAACACCTTGATTTTAGCCTGGTGAGGTAGTGTCAGATGTTTGTCCTACAGAACTATAAGATAATAAATCTGTGTTGTTTCAAGTCAGTATGATTTTGGCACTTTGTTACAGCAGCAATAAGAAACTAATACAATGCTGGAGTTTTGAGATTGTCTTTTAAACTAAGAAAGCTAGCATTGTGGGTAAGAACTTGACAGTTTTTCCTCTACACACTAGATTTATAAAGTAAAATTTATAAGATCGAATTTTAATAATCAACTTACTGAAACTGTTTTTAAAATATCTGTATTTAAAATTTTGTTTCATACACTTTACAATTATACATTCACCTATATTTTAGCACTCTCTACACTGGATTTAGAAAGCTGTACACAGCTTTACAGAAAAGGATTAAATATAAAGCAAATATGGAATATTATATGTCATTTAGTTCTCAATAAAGATGAAAAATAAATTCCTTATCCTATATTAAAAATGAATTGAGTAAAGGTCACTTTACTAAATTTTATGAGGGAGGCCTGTAGAACTTAAAAGATATTCCATTACTGAGATGTAAGCTAACAATGTGTTAAGTTCATGTTAATATCAGTTTCACCTTCCTGCTCTGAATTATAGCCTGAGGGATTTACCATTAAATATTATATATTTAATATGTATTATATATTTAATATATATTATATATTAATATATTATATATTAATATGCATTATATATTTAATATTTATTATATATTAAATATATAATATATTAATGTATATTATATATTAAATATATAATATATATTAATATATTACATATTAATGTATATTATATATTTAATACTATATTAAAATTACAATTATTGTAATTGTACTCATTGGTTATTCTTCAGTGAGGGAATGCATTATCAAACACTCTAAGCTATCAAGTGCTTTTTATTTATAAAGCAAAACTTAAAATTTTAATCTCCAAAGAAAGAAAATGTAGCCTGTTTTATTGGTCCTGTTCAAGAATAATGGAACTTTCAACTAGACCCCAATACCACATAATGCTAGGGTCATGAGGGGGTATGGTACTAGGACGAGGAGTGTGTACAATGTAAAAACTAAATAGGCCACTGTGTGCTTTGGCAGATATAGGGATGACCTCCAGAGGGAAATGGGATAAGCTGGTAAAAGGACAGGGGGAAATGCTTCCCTCTGGCGTCTTTAACATGGGCAGAAGAGAGAAGACAGAAAGTAAGGTGATAAGCAGGTAGCAGGATAATACTGGACCAAGATTCAAAGGGGCTAAATGCAGCAAGTCTTAAGCAATAACATTAGGTAAGTTCACCCTATAAAACAACTACATTACAAGGCTTTAAGAGAATTGAATTGTATTCAGTACGTTCAACTTTCGGTCACTTAGGTGAAGGGAAGCAGAACGTACCATCCCCAAAGATGCCTCTTTGGCGTAAGGATTATTTTGAGATTATTTTTTGAGAAAATGCAGATACAGGAGACCTCTGAGAACAGAACTAGTTATCCTTTTTGTAAGGGAAATTTACATTTATATGGGAAATATTCATTTGTAAGTCTGTCTCCCTCTGTACCAAGAAGAGAAACATGACTAAATCACAAGAAACTCCTATCAGGGTATTCCCTGGCAGTCCAGTGTTTAGAACTCTGTGCTCTCACTGCCAAGGGCTGGGGTTCAATCCCTAGTCAAGGAACTAAGATCACTCCTAGCAGTAAGAAGGCACCCACTTAAATCTACATAACAACCTTACCCTTGTTTACTGTGCTTTTCCTGATAAGCTCTCTTAACTGGCCTCCTACCCAACACCTCTCCCCCCAAACAGTTTTGTCTTTAGCTGAAGATGGTATTTAAGGTGGTGGCCTGGGCCCATTTCAGAGAATGTACTCATTTTCCCTGGGTATCTCCCATGCAAACATGAGGTATACATGTTAATAATCTGTTTTTCTCTTGTTAATCTGTCTTTTATTACAGGGGGGCTCCTCAGGGAACTCTACACAGGCTACCTGAATCAGGATCATAATATTCACACATTTAAATGTAAAAATTTCCCCAAAATGCATTCAGATTGATTTTGGTGACAATGTATTCCAACTGTATGTAACCAGGTATTAAGAGATAAACTAAGGTATATTAAAAATTTTTGAGTTTATTTGAGCAAAAATCGATTTGACTCTGGAAGCACCAAACTGGAAGTGGCTAGGATCACCCCACTGATAGGAGCCCAAGGCAGGGCTAACATAGAGAGAGTGTGGAAGCAAAGAAAGGAAATTTGATTGGCTATAGCTTAAAGCCAAGCTGGCTGTTCGTGACCGGTTGGCGTTTTGATTCCGTGACCTGGAGGGGTTTACAGGCTTCGATTTGCATTTGCTCATACAGACCACCATGGCAGTAAAACCACACCTCAGTCTAATGGCCTCCTTGTTTAAATTAACAAAAGCTGTTATCAATTACCACCATTTACCTCATTGTATCTTAATATTGCTATGTGAATATAACATTTTTATTTACTTGACCCAGGGTTTTGCATCAGAGAATGTGAGCAGGCAAACTTATCTGATTAGAGACATTACATTGGTTATGGACCAAGCTGTCATTCTCTATACCATGTGCACAAAGTAGTCGCAAAAATCATTCATTTATATATTATATAAAATATTAATATATAATAATAAATATCATGATTATAATAAAATTGTTATTGACTATAACATGCCAGGCATTATAGGAAATAGAAAAATTCCTCCCCTCAATTACATTCTATGGAGAAATCATACAACAAGCAAGATAAATAAATATAGTGGTAAACACTGAGAAAAATAGAGCAGCGAGAGAATAGGGAGTGCAGATGGGCTAGAGGAATATTAATATTTAGAGTGGTCAGTCAAGGTCTTCTGGAGCAGCAACTCTAGAGACCTGAATGAAATAAGGGAGTGGACCATATAGCTGTCTCAGTAAAGAGCGTTGTGGGCAGAAAGTCTATCAAGAGCAAAGGCTCTGTCATGGGTGGTTGCTTAAAACATCAATGATGAAGCCAGCACAGCTGAGCAGAGTGAAGTAGGGAGGAACCGGAAGAGACCACAGAGGAAAGGCAGGAAGAGTCAGCTGAGGTCTTGTAAGTCATATTAAAGACTTTGGCATTTACTCCAAGTGAAATGACAAGCCATTATTGGCTTTCCAGCGTTGGAATAACATGATTGGACTTACTTGTTTTGACAGAATCCTGGCTACTTTCTTGAGAATTAACTACAGGGCTTAAGGTGGGATGGGTCAAAGGTAGAAGCAAGGAGGACAGTTAGGAGGCTATTGGAATACAGATGAGAAATAGTGGTTAGACCATGGTAGTGGTAGAGAGAAGTTGGGGATTTATGGATAATTTTGGTGGTGGAGTCAGTAGAATTTGCCTCAAATTTGGGGTGAAAAGGACAAAGGACTTAATATCAAGCTTTTTGGCCTTTGCAACTAAAGGTACGGAATTACTATAAATTTTGATGGTGAGAACTGCAGAAGGAGCAGGGTTTTGGGGAAATACTAGGAACTAAGTGTGAACATGGTGAGTTCTAGATGCTTACTGAACATTCAAATGAAGATGTCAGGTAGGCAGATGATCTGAAATTCAGGGAGAGGTTTAAGGTAGAGCTATTAATTTGCAAGTCATCAGCTTATAGATGGTATTTTAAACCATGAGACTGGAAAAGATTACAAGAGGAATGAGTGAAGATAGATAAAAGAGGCTCTAATCTCTCATTAACATGCCCTAGAGAGGGCTTCCCTGGTGGCGCAGTGATTGAGAGTCCGCCTGCCGATGCAGGGTACGCGGGTTCGTGCCCCGGTCCGGGAGGATCCCACATGCCGCAGAGCGGCTGGGCCCGTGGGCCATGGCCGCTGAGCCTGCGTGTCCGGAGCCTGTGCTCCGCAACGGGAGAGGCCACAACAGTGAGAGGCCCGCGTACCACCACCAAAAAAAAAAAAAAAAATGCCCTAGAGAAAAACAGAAACCAGCAAAGACACTGAGAAGGCAAAAGCAGGTGAATGTGATGTACTGGAGGCAAAGTGAAGGAAGTATTAAAAGGAGGAGGGAGAGATCCAGTTGTGTCAGTTACTATTGACAGATCAAGAAAGTTGAATATTGAGTAGTGATTATAGGGTTTAGCAATGTGGAGGTTGAAGGAAACCAGAATGTCACCCCACAATATGCCACTTTGACATAAGGATTATTTTGAGCCGAAGGCAAATAAAAAGCAGATACAAGAAAAGCTCTCTGCCCCCAACCTATTTGCCTAAAAGCAGCACATAAATTTTCAAAGGCATCTATCCTCCCCTACCAGGAAGGATACAAGTTAATCACTGGAGACAGCTTGAGACCCTTACGCTGGAGACTGCCAGAGGACTCTACGTGACAAACTTTACTAACTAGCCTCTATCTAGTCAGTTTCCCATATATTTGCTTTCCCACATTTTGCCACCCTTGGAAGCCTAAAGTAACTTTCCTTTGTGCTGTCATTTCTCTACAACTTTATTGTCTTTGTAGCCTGAATAGCCTGAATTCTAAGCCACTTCTTTGAGTTACTCATTTCTGGGTACTCCCATAAGATACAGAAATGATGCCCATGTTAATAAACATTTTCTCTTGTTAATTGTTCTTTTATTATAGAGCCACAGCTGAGAACCTAAGATGGGGAGAGGAATAATTTATTATGATTTTGGTAATTGTTCTGATGTAGCAGTGGGGACAAAAAATTCAACGAAATATGTTAAAGAGAGAATAGGAGGAAGACATTTGGAGAAGCAGTGAGTATGGAGAATCTTTTCAAGGGAGTTTTGCTTCAGTTATGAGAGAAATGGTACAGGAGCTGGAAGATAGAGTGGAAACAAAAGAGGTTCATTTGGGGGTCTTTTTGCTATTTGTTTTAGGATGAGAAAAATAACAGTATGTCTGTATGCTGATGGTATCATGCTTTAGAGAGGGGGAAAAAAAAAGATGCAAGAAAGAGAAGGGATAATTGCTGGAGCAATGACCTTGAATGGGAGATAGGGGCTGGGATGCTAGATAGATGCACAGAAAGTTGTTTCATAAAACCAGAAGAGAAGCTTGAGTTGAGGAACATTTACACAAGTAGGTAGGTTGATATAGTGGTGGAAGACTCGAAACTCCTTTGCTTCAATTTTCTCAGTCAAGTTGTTACTCATCTAGGATATTGTGCAAGTGAAAGGACAAGAAAAATGTAATAGATCTAAAACACAGTAACGGAGAACAGTATGGAGGTTCCTTAAAAAACTAAAAATTGAACTAACATATGACCCAACAATCCCACTCCTGGGCATATACCTAGAGAAAACCATAATTCCAAAAGATACATGCACGCCAATGTTCATTGCAGCACTATTTACAATAGCCAGGACATGGAAGCAACCTAAATGTCCATCAACAGAGGAATGGATAAAGAAGATGTGGTACATACATACAATGGAATATTACTCAGTCATAAAAAGGAACAAAATTGAGTCATTTGTAGAGATGTGGATGGACCTAGAGACTGTCATACAGAGTAAGTCCAAAAGAGAAAAACAAATATCGTATATTAACACATATATGTGGAATCTAGAAAAATGGTATAGTTGAACTTATTTACAGAGCAGAAATAGAGACACAGATAGAGAACAAATGTATGGATACCAAGGGGGGAAAAAGGGGGGTGGGATGGACTGGGAGATTGGGATGGACATATATACACCACTATGTGTAAAATAGGTAACTAAGAAGAACAGACTGTATAGCACAGGGAACTCTACTCAATGCTCTGTTGTGACCTAAATGAGAAGGAAATCCAAGGAAGAGGGCTTATATGTATATGTGTGGCTGATTCACTTTGCTGTACAACAGAAACTAACATAACATTGTAAAGCAATTATACTCCAGTAAAAAAAAATAAAGCACAGTAACAACAAACACTTCCCAGTAGGTTTGTTTCACTTAATTCTCTACTTAGGCTGACAGTTATTTCTAATGATTCCAGTGGATTTTGAGCAGCAGAGGGGATTCATCTGTCAGGATGTTGTCTAAATACTACTTGTGCATTCAGTCCTTACTGCAGGAAAAGAACCTAGAGCCTCTTACAAAAGGAAAAAAGAAAACTCTAGACTTCCTGCTCTTATAAGATAGACGGTGCATCAGTACAACTTCTCAGGAGTGTAGACACCCCATTAAGATGCTAACTGAGTGCTTGTCAGGGAGAATTATTTGCCCTTCCTCTCTCTTATCTGTTTTCCCCTGCATTTGAAATCTTGACTTTGGCTGCAGAATTTCAATTCACAACAAAGACATTCCTGGGAAAGTACAAAAATCTCTGGCAGTTGCAAGCAGTGCTTAAGATCTCATTTGGTAGAAATCCCTTCCTAAATCCACCAAAATTTGGCACCTGTACTTAAGATGACTGGAGTAAGTTACCCATGAGGAAGATTAATTTCAAAACATGTAACCCAGTGGCAAAAATGTTGGTGTGAAGACCTCGAAGTATTAGAAAGAAAAAAGATGTAAAAATTCTGGGTTTTGTTTGTCTTTATGAGTGGTAGCAAAAGGCTAGTTGTTATGACACAGAAACCTCAATTATAATTACTGAATTTTAGGCATTAAGATGAGTAGCTCAGAATGAGGGGAAGACGGGTGTGGTAAATTTTACACATGGACAACTATTGATTTGAACTTTTTAATAACCAATAATTTATCTATGTAAATGGGTAGAATAAGTGGTCAGTTGTATGGTTATTTCGAAACTATTTACTAAGTGGAACCCTGTTTATATGTATGTTTATAGGAAATATATTCATATTTTAATATTTACATTAGTTGTTTCCTTTAACACATACCTATTATGGTCTGGGAGCATAATCTATAAGAGGGAATCCTGTGATAATAACAGCTAACCTGTGATATATATACATATTTAAAAAATTAGACACAAATAATGCAAAAACTGAATTATATGTGTGGTTTTCCAATGTGATTAAACTTTAGAAAAATGCATAATTAGGGGCTTCCCTGGTGGCGCAGTGGTTGAGAGTCTGCCTGCCGATGCAGGGGACACGGGTTCGTGCCCCAGTCCGGGAAGATCCCACATGCAGTGGAGCGGCTGGGCCCGTGAGCCATGGCCGCTGAGCCTGGGCGTCTGGAGCCTGTGCTCCGCAACAGGAGAGGCCACAACAGTGAGAGGCCCGCGTACCACAAAAAAAAAAAAAAAAAAAAGCATAATTACATCCATTCACCTGCAAAATGCTCTATAAATATATTCCACTTTTGATATATTAATAAATATAATGCTATTATTAAGGTTATACCTAAAGTGTACTTTTAATTTCAGAACTTTTCCATATACTATTTTAGGTTTTGGTCTTCAAATAAAAGTAATTTTAAGCTAAGGTGATTTTAATAATAATCTTTTTTGAAATAAAAAGCTTGGATAATTATACCTTGACTTTCCAGGTTATATTAGAGAAAAAAATATTCTTCTGAGTTATATTTTAATTGTTAGAAATCACTCAAGCTAAAAGCACCCAAGCTAATAAAGTTTGTTGTTGTTATTTTAATTTTAGAGTTGCAGTAATACATCTTATAATTTGAAAAACTAAGATGTGGTGGGTAGATATGTAACGGTGTGTCTGGCAGTATGTGTAGCAGATGTACCCCTGTATGTTAAAGCACTTTTAACTACTGCTTTGTATGACTACTGCCCCGTAAATTATTCTTTCAGGGTAACAGCTGGGTACAAATGGCCATTACTATAGTTATCAAAAAAACCTTCATGGCAATATTCATAGAATAAAAGTTTATGCTGTTTGATTAAAAACAGTTCCAGAAAGTTTATTCAGCAGTAGTTTGACCCTTTCCAGTAATCAAAATTTATACTCCTTGGATTTGTGAATATTATCTGGAGGGAAAACTGTATCTATATTCTCCCACACATTTTGTTCATTCAACAAATATCGGTGGTTATGTTCTGTTATGTAGGAGAGGAAGCTAATGAGGGACAAGAATGATATGAATGTGCAGACAGAAGTAGAAACAAAAGAAGAACCTAAAGACACTCAAGTTTGGTTACAGTTCCATATGGAAGCTCACACTGATTCTTGCCTCGAGTTCCATAAGTGATGCCAGAATCCTTCTAATAAATTACACTCATGCTCAAAATAATTTATTGATTTTGTGCCATACAACTAAAAGTAGCCCAACAAATATTTGATGAGTAATTGCACTCAAAGCTGTGGATAAAGTCAAGGATTACTTCCAGTCATTGATTTGGGTAGATGGAGAGCCATTCATTGAGATATTTGGTGGAAAAAAACATAGAAGGACCTGCAAGGACTTGGTAGGCCAAAGAATCTTAAACAGGTTTATAGAAAAAAAAATTATATATATACATATATATATATATATACACTCATACATACATATATGTGTATATATATGTTACACACACATATATATATACAGTCAATCTTTATTATTCATGGATTCCATATTTGTAATTTGGTCTTCTCACTAAAATTTGTAACCCCAAAATCAATACTCATGGCATTTTCTCACATATTCAGGGACCTGCACAAATACTTGAGTCATCCAATGTGCTTGCTCCTAGGTGAGATCAAACAAGGTGATGGCCTTCCTGTTTTACCTCTCAAGTGTCCTTTCTGCATTCTGTTTAGTGGCATGTTTTCTGCATTTCTGGGCTTTTGTTGGTAACCTTTGTTGTGAAAAATGGCCCCCTAGTTAGTGCTAAAGTGCTGTGTAGCATTCCTCTGTGCAAGAAGGCTATAATTATAATGCACCTCATGGAAAAAATACACGTGTTAGCTAAGCTTCATTCAGGTATGAGTTAAAGTGCTGTTGATCATGAGTTTAAAGTTAATGAATCAACTATATATATAATATATGATATGTAATGTGTGTTTATATTTAAAGATGCCTTAAAACAAATTTATGTAATGATTCATTGACAAAAATGTGTACAGAGATTTGTAGGAACCTAACCCTGTATTTCCCCTAGGAGCAGTGGTTTGCTAATTCAGTGTTTCTTGCAACGTTATAAAACATAACCATGAATAATGAGAACAACTATATATAAACTCCATTTCACAGTATAAGTGGACATAATATTGAATGAAAATAATGTAAATTACTAACTGAATGAAAATTATGTAAATCATAATTATCTTTAAACATTCTCAAATTTCCTAAATCAAAGTTTTATTCTTTAAGACATATATCTCTTTTGGATTAACCAGTTCTACTTTATTGCCAAAGAGCTAATTTTCCTTGAAGTTCAAAACATTTATCAGTTGAGTCACTTTAGAATATTAGACTAACAAAAGGGTTATTAGGTTGAGTTTTCTTTTTCCAAGATATTAAACAAACCGTTAAGAACAGAGTATTTATTTTCAAGCACTTGTATGCATTTAAGGATGAAAATTATACATATGATCTTACATAAAAGACGTGGTTTCCTGCTGGATAGGTAGAGAAAATGAGAGAATATTCTCTATTATCCCTTATTATTGCCAAGTCAAAATATCTCAGTAACTACCTGTTGTTCCTGTATCACATTCTTCTTTTTTTCTCAGTGATGTCATTGTCAATGCTGAGGAATGGCCCACCATTGGTTGATAGTTCTTCACTCCTTTCAATTACAATTGGCTCTGAAACCAAATCCCCCTAAAACAGAGTTCCTCTGCCGAGTCTGATTAACCTCTCCAACCAAAATGTTACTCTCTTTCTTGTCCAACACCTGTTCCCCTCAAGATTAAGTACCAAAGTAAACGGGGAATTGAAACCTAGCAGGACCCTGTGGGACCCTCCCAAGTGCAAAGTCTTTCTGTGTTCCCCATTTCTTGCTTGTAGGAAAAAGGATTCAGCCTCCTAGACATTTCCTGAGTTCCAAAGAGCAGAATCAAATAGTTACTAATTAGAGTGAGGGAATGCAGAAACAAAGGAAAGGCAGTCAAGAAACAGTAGCGCAGTGATGAGGCAGCATCCTGGTTCCTCCTGAAGGAATATACCTAACAATCTGGTACATAGCTCTGAGCTCTTCTACAGGAACTAAGGTCCCCACTCAGGTGGAAGATGGTAACTTCAGGCTGTGCACAGGCACGTGGACCCTAGGCTATTTAAAACCAGAAGGCTGATGATTGAGATTCCTGGGACACCATCCTGTTGCCTCACCACCAACTAATCATAGATGGGTTACACACCCTGTAGACCTCCTCCCCAAATTTTTCCTGGCAACAGATGACTACTCAGAAGCCATCCTGGTTATCTTAAAAATCCCTTTTGTGACAAAGAGCAAGAACTTTTATTTGGCAGAATGTTTAGGACTCCTGTGGTCACTACAAAAACTCCCTTTTAAGGAGAGAGCAATAGCCACCCCACAGGAACCCTGGAGGCTCCCAGCCTCACCTGTCATCCACAGGAGAGAAATGTGATAAGTGCATTTTGTTTCTCACTTTGGGGTGTTTTGGGAATGAGTGAACATCCCATGCCATGAAGGATGCATGATTTCATTAAGTGAACGTTGAGTTTGAAACTATTTTTTAAAGGTTGATGCAAGTTGTTTTTGAAACCATTAGATTTCAAAAATGATTTTATTGCATTAAAAGACAAAACTGGTTGATATTTCACAAATTTAAAGTGTAATTGTGGCATTAGTCTTCAAATAATGAACAGATAGGAAAATATCTATATATGGGTAAGCTGAACTCACCTCTCAGATCGTTGTGAAAAGCATAGGCAATAGAAACAATTACAGCCTATATTTCTGTCTTGCACAAGTAAGCTGAAAATGTGTGTGGGCCAAGCATTAGCAAGATGTTCATTATCTTGCTCTACACTAGCTACCCCTGTAGTTTCCAACTTTTGTGAAAAGTGGCTTGTCTCTATTTTCAGAAGACCCTCTCACCACCTATTGCATCAGGAATCATGTTTCAGCAGCAATTTTGAACCTAGCCACCCATATCATCATCTGTACAGCTTTCCTTTCATATGAAGGAATTCTGGGTCCAATATTAGCAGTTTCTTTAAAACCACATTAAATTTTTGTTGGAAATTGTTACTGTTTTTGTTTTTTTTCTTTGCGGTACGCGGGCCTCTCACCGCTGTGGCCTCTCCCGTTGCGGAGCACAGGCTCTGGACGCGCAGGCTCAGCGGCCATGGCTCAAGGGCCCAGCGGCTCCGCGGCACGTGGGATCCTCCCGGACCGGGGCACGAACCTGTGTCCCCTGCATCAGCAGGCAGGCTCCCAACCACTGCGCCACCAGGGAAGCCCTACTGTTTGAATCTTTAAAGAATATTCTCATATTTAATTGCTGTTGAGTTTTTAAACTCTGTTGCTGGTTGCTTCATTTTGATGTCATATTTTAATGTTTATGTTACTCAGAGTTCCTTATTTTTTAAAATTGTTACTGTAAATAAAATTTATTCCATGTCTTCAATGTTGTACAAATATGATTATATATTTAAAACAGCTGAGTTGACCACATTACATAAATATGAGAGAAGAAAAATGACATTTATTGATTGCCAACTATAGATCAATTACTGGGTTAAGTACTTAATATAATTTAGCTTATTTAATGTGAGATGGACTTAGTCTAAGGTGTACTTCTAGTAAATGCAGAGGTGGAAGCAATGCAGAGGACACAATAAAAATATTTTGCAGGCTTCATCCCATGCCCTGTTATGCTCACATATCTAAGATAGTGTGATGTTTCTTCACGCACTTGAAGATATATATTTCTTACAATCATTGTTAAATATTTCTAGGATTATACTTATAATTCTTTGTTCTCCTACTGGTTTGGGGTAATCCCAAGAATAACTTAAATTGAATCAAAATGAGATTATCTGGCTTCTAACACAGAACATTCTTTAGACACCCACAGTAGATAGCATTCATAACACTGCCTAAGTAAATGGCCAAGATTTATAGAATAGCGAATATTACCACAGAATAAATTGTACACTTCCCAAGATCTACATTCTAGCATACACTGATTTTTACCACACTTTAGGAAGGTTTTTTGGGTTTTTTTGTTTTAAAAACACATTTTGTCAAGCTCAAAGTTTAAAAGAAAAAAGTACTCATTTTAATATATTTTCCTTGGTGGAGATGAAAAGGGCATTGCACCCTACACTAAATTCCAGCCAAGAAAAAAATTCGCAGTTTGACAGATATTCCATTATTTTTTAAGGAATTGTGTGCGTCACATCAGAAGAAATTCTTTTGAGTAACATTATTCAGAAACAGAAACCGTTTTTTAAAGCTATAGCTTTTCATACTTATATAATCTTCCTAATTCTCTCCTTACCCTGATTAGAAAATGTAAATGAATAAAATACTCAAAAGTTGACTGAACCCAATAAGAGAAATGAATGAATCAGGGTTAGGTCTGTTACACATTTGCAATCTATATGTTCTTGGAAGTTGTGTATTTTCTCACTTCCTCCCTAAACCAGGCCCCACTGAGGACATTGACCTCCAGGCCACTAAGCTGGGGAGGATCTTTTAAGGCCTCACTCAGTCAGCTTGATATGAGGTAGTTGAGGAGTTGCCTTCACCCACATCAGGGAATTAGATCCCTGCTGACCCACTGGTTCACAGCACTCACTGGAGTAAGCTCAGATTTGTGTTAAGTTATTGCCTCCTTTGCCTCTCAATGTGTTCTGCTCCATAAGTAAAACCCCTAACTATTTGGTAGGAAAATATTACAGAAGTTCCATTAGCAGTAGGGGTTATAGAATCTGCAACTAAAACTTCAAATATTTTTGGCTATTATCTCTTGACTCAAAGTTCACAGTTTATCTTATTCTAGATAAAACTTATCTCATACTGGAAACCTTTGATTCTTCTTCATCCTTGTATAACTATGCACAAAGAGCACATTGTCTACATAACTTGGAGCCTGTCAAGTTGCACAGATGATGAGTCCACCATCCTTTCACACATATTATTGAATGTTCATGTTCCCTCCAAATTCATATTGAAGCCCAAACTCCCAATCTGATGGTATTTAGAGGCAGGGCTTTTGGGAAGTAGTTAGCTTTAGATGAGGTCATGAGGAGTAGTATCCTTAGACAAAATCTCTCTCCACCACATAAAGACACGTTGAGAAGGTGGTAGTCTGTAAGCCAGGAGGAAGGTCCTCACCAAGAACCAAATCTGCAAGCACCTTTATCTTGGACTTCCCAGCTTTTAGAATTGTGAGAAATAAATATCTGTTATTTAAGTCACCCACTCTATGGTATTTTGTTATAGTAGGCAGAGAAGACTAAGATAATACATCATGGTTTGACCAAACTATAACTTAAACATTCTAAACGTGAAATTTAGGATCATACCTATTTAAAAAGTTTATGTTAACTTGATTTATTTTTATGGAAACTACAGTTATGTTCATCTTTCAGACTCAATGGTGATGACTCCTAGGTCTAAATCTTTAGTTTAAAATTCTCATTGAACTTCAACCCTTCATTCCTGTCTGATGTATTTATTCCAATAGATACAATGTCTCCATCAAAACATCCTGGGGCAAAAGAAAAAAATCCCCTCTCCAAAACTTCTCACAGGCGTTACTGTCCACCAGACATTCAGGCCTCCGTGGAAAATCTCACTCCCTCAACTTCTTCACTTAATCACTTAGATGTTCTTTGCTATATGCCTAAGTTACAGAATTTCTAGCACAGAATTTAAGAGTTATTTATAAACAATTTTACATTTTTAAGCATTTTTTCATGTATGTCCTACTGGTTTCGTCAATTAGATTATGTAATTTTATGACCTGGAACACAAATTTATTCTGTATTTCTCCCAGCATCTAACACAGAAGTAACTAATGGTGTTCAATGAATTCCATGATTAAGATGGCCAACTTCAAATGTATCTTTTTCAGATGTTGGTTTCTACAAGTAGATTTTTAAAAAGAGTTTTAGAGGATTTTAACTTATTATTAAAACAATTATTTAAGAATCATTTAACTGCACCAGTATCTCCCTCCTAAACTCCAAGCAAAGGAACTGTTTTGCAAAGGAACTCTTTTGTGGAATATCTGTCTACGTTAATGAAAGAGGCTAATGATTCTTTAGTCATATCTTTGTCAAACATCTGTAACTGTCCTCAACACATTCATTTTTAAAATATTTCACTCAAAATATTGCTTAGAGATTGGAAAGAATAGAAAATAAGAATTATGATAGTAATAAAATCCTAACTTGAAAATTGGACAGTATAGATTTACTGTTACAGACATAAAACTATATTCAAAGATGTGTACTCTCCAGTTATTTTGGGCAAGTGAATGACTACTGTTCTTAATTAGAAATTGGTTTGTCATCTTTTAGTATAGACAAGAATAAAAATTAGTTAATACATAATTTAAATTCATAGAATCATTAATCTATAAATTATTAAAAAATTAGAACATGTAAGACCCAAAAGGGAACACTGTCTATAAAAATATCTATAATTTTAAAAAAATCTTCTATATTTCAGATATTTTACATATATTTTTCTTGTTTAATATCACCAAATTAGGTAATTATATTTAGTATCTCTTTTTATTTAAGGAAAAACTGAAAACTCAGCATAATTTACCCACAGACACACAGAACTGCTAAGGAGCCAAGCAGGAATATGAATGATTGTTCTGCCTCCATATACTTTCCTTTACCCAAGACATCTCATCCTCTAAATTTAATTTTACAGAAAAAAGCAGTTCAACTACATATGTGTAATTTTCAGCACATGTTCTGAGTGCTTACTGAGTGTTAGGAACAGAATCAAATCTCTGTACAGATTAAATATGTTTTTGAAAATATTCAAGCATTTTGTGCATATCTTAGGTATTTTGCCAGCATTTTGCCACCACGTCTCAAAATTAGTCTAGGATTACTTTCTCAGATAAATAGGCAAAGAAAGAAAGAAACAAACAAAAAACTTATTTAGGAGTTTAAGTAATGCCTTAGGAGAGTAACAGTAAGGATCACCCCCTCTATCTCTCCACCTCATCTGCCACATTAAAAAGCTCAGGTTTAAGTGACCCCCCCCAACTGAATGCTCTTGGAATTCAATTAAACATCAATTGTTTATGCATCATGCCAGAAAGAGTATAGATCAACCAATACTTCCAAGAAAGGCTAGCTGCGTCAGAAGATAAAGGGCCTGGTAATGGGGAAAGACCCTTGAGGGAAGAGAGGATTATATAGCTCAAGCAAAATTCAAGTACATTTGTTGACTTAATATTGCAGCTCCTATTTTCCCAATTGAAACATCTGAAGAAACATGGTAGTAGGTAAAATTTGTTATACTCTACTTTCAATAAATCTAATTATGAATTAGAGTGGTTATTCATTTTACAACAGGATGGGTTTTTTTTTAAAGTATTGTTTTTAGCAATTCAGTTTATTAAAAGTTATTTATATATAACCATATAGATATATTTTGAGGAAAGAGGGTGAATTGGCAGTAAAGATCCCTTAAGACTGTTTAATTCTGGATCTGCAATTCTCTAATTTGTTTCACAGCCTCAGTTTTCTCATATGAAAAATTAAGTCACTTGTATCAGTGATACAAGTCTATGCATCTACTAAACAAAGTGATGAATTTGTATATCAGGACCCACCAAATGGAGGTTAGCCCAAGTCATAAATCTAAACCTAAGTCAGTCTGCACTGACTTAGGGAAACCCTTGTCAAGAAAACCTAACATAAACTAATCACAATCTTCCAACTCAGCTTTAGCTAGCTTACCTGACCCTAGACAATAAGACCTGTTAGTCTTATAAGGAAATCCCTGACCTTCTGGTCAATCATGCCCTGTTTCCAAGTTGCCTCTTCTAACACTGTATAAAACTTGCTCTTGCCCCAAACCTCTCAGGAAGTGCTTGTGAGGCACTGCACTCCCCCAATCCATGGATTTTCCCTTGAATAAAGGACATCAGAGTTGTTACTAAATTGTTTGTCTTGTTAGTTGACAAAAGCAATGTTCATAGTTGTGAAAGTCAGGATTTCCACTCTTGTACTAATTTGGATTGTTTTTCCTTATCAGATACTTTAGCAGGTATAGTATAAAATTTTTATGTTAAAAAAAAATCAGTGAAGTATTTCACTTCTTATTTCCTGGTTATGGAACTGTGAACTAGCTCGGGTTTAAGAACTTAGCAGGTTGTTTAATCTTCTGGAATTAGTTGGGAACAATATCTTTAAAGGCTTCTAAACAGACAAGCAAACAATCTTGAAGAGGATTTCTGTCCTGTGTACTTGGGTACCACAAAGCTGATCCCTGAGCAATAATACAGCATTGTAAACACCCCCAAAGCTATATGAAAGCTACAGTGTGCTAAGTCTTTTCAAAAACATTCCTAAGAAGAACAGTATAAATTGTATGCAGCTTTCTCAGAGCTTAAAGATAATTATGGAAATTGTTGTAAATAATTTTAGAATACCTCCAGCTAGAGATCACAGTAAATTCTTTTTCCAAAGAACTTAGAAATCCATGGAATCAACTTTATGCTTGCAATTTTATAAAATGAACCCAATTTGATTGTGAAGAACACTAAGCATTTAAGTTTCCTTTACAAATGTAAGTATTATAAATATTATTCACAAGGGAAGAAAACAAAAGGAAAGGGCAATAAAACAGAAGGGCAGTGATGTGTGGTTGGGGATGAGGTAGGGGGAAAGAAACAAAAACTGTAGAAAAACTCAAAAGTACCATGACCACCTAAAATGTGAAATACCTATGAAATGAGTCTAATAATCATGCCACATTTTTTCTCTTAAGAGTAGGGACATCTAAATGTCCCATTATCTTAGATAACATGGAGAAAGGGAAATGAAGCCTGTGACTTGTTCTTGATAATGGAGTGGTATTTGTATAATAAAATTCAGGAGGTTGACTTTACATTTTGCATAACAACTGATGATAGGTAGAATTCTGAGATGACCCCCCCATCCAGTATTCCCACTCCCTGGTGTACATGACCTATACAATCTTCTCCCCTTGAGGGCAGAGGTGGGACCTAGTTATGTGGTGGGCTATCACTCCTGTGATTAGGCTCCATTAATAGATTCTGAAGGAGAGTCAATGCTTGTAAAGTGGACAGTATGGGCTAAGTACTTTTTTTTTTTTTTTTTTTTTTTTTTTGCAGTACGCGGGCCTCTCACTGTTGTGGCCTTTCCCGTTGCGGAGCACAGGCTCCGGACGCGCAGGCTCAGCGGCCACGGCACACGGGCCCAGCCGCTCCGCGGCATGTAGGATCTTCCCGGACCGGGGCACGAACCCGTGTCCCCTGCATCGGCAGGCGGACTCTCAACCACTGCGCCACCAGGGAAGCCCTAAGTACTCATTTTTAACTGACATTTAGCTGAGGTTAGGCAAAAGGTAGCACGAATGAATTAACTTTATACAAAGTTTCCAGTCCAAAGTTTCCAGTCCAGTGAAAAACAGGAAAGCTTTCAGAGCAACCACAGCTGTTAGAAATGAAGGTGGGAATCCCAGAAAGGAGAGAGCTAAAGGGTGGAAGCCCCAAATTCTGTTGATAAACTCTCTCCGAATCTCTCGCTGACCCCAGAAACATGCACTGGTAGGAAAGATCCAATTATATATAAAACAACTCAATCAAGATGTGATCTGCTTCTCCAGACATAGGTTGTAGTGGAAATCCAACCATAAATATGTATGCATCTAATGAGAGAACCTCAATTTACACAAAGCAAAAATTCAGGATTAAAAGGAATGAAGACAATTCTATAACCATGGGGATTTTAACATTCCTCTCTGAGCAACTGAAAGGACAACTAGACAAAAACCCAGTAAAGAGATGATCTGAACAATATTATGAATCAACTTGACCTATATGTTAGTTTCCTATTACTTTTGCTGTAACTCTCCGAATTATTTAATGGCTTAAAACAACTTGTTATCTTACAATTTTGGAGATCAAAAGTTCAAAATGGGCTTTACTGGGTCAAAAATCAGGGTGTTGGCAAGGCTACATTCCTCTAGAGGCTCTAGGAGAAAATCCATTTTCTTACCTTTTCCAGCTACTAGCGGCTTTTCTAGCCTTAGCTCATGGCCCCTTCCTGCATCTTCAAAGCCAGCAGCTTAATATATTCACATGCCTCTCTAATTTAGCCATCAGATTGCCTTTTTTCCCATCTGACCTTACTCCCTCCCTCTAATGAAGGCCCTTGAAATTCCATTGGACCCTACCAGAAATTCAGATCATTTCCCCATCTAATCATATCTGTAGCTTCCCTTTCCCACAAAACAGAAGAGTTACAGGTTCTAGGGGTAATGTTTACTTCTTTGGAGCACTACTCTAGGTACCACAAGGTAACTGATGGTTGTAAAATACCACACCCAATAACTACAAAACTGATCTTTGAGTGCATGTGGTAAATTCACCAAGATGGTCTATATGATGGGCCATAAAAAAGACTCAATTCTTATTTCAATAAATAATAATTGAAACCATATAGAGTTTGTTTTCTGAATACAGTGGAATTAAATTAGAAACCAGCAGCATATATCCAGGAACACCAACCCCCCCCCCCGCCAAAAAAAAATACTTGGAAACTGTGCAAAATACTTCAAGTAAAACATGAGGCATAAAAGAAATGAAAATGACAATATTTCAAACTGAATGAAAATGACAGTATAATATATTGAAATTTGCAAAATATGTCTGAGGCTGTGCTTAAAGAAAGATGAGCACTTTAAATGCTTATGTTTTAAAAAGGCTAAAATCAGTGACAAAGAGAAAAATACATTCAAAATAAGTAGCAGAAAAGAATCTTATTGCAAAACAAAAGCTGAGAGCAAAGAAAGAGTTCAAGTTTAAAAAGTACCACTCAATTTTATATGAAAACCCTTATTCAAATATAAAGATAAGAAAAAAACATGTAATCTGCAAAAAACTAAAAAAAATAATTTCCATGAGACCTTCATGAAGAAACTACTAGAGAAAGAACTGAAGCCAGCCAGAAAATATAGGAATAGTGCTGGCTGTGAACATAGATTTAATTAACTGTAGGACTAACTGTAAAGAATAAAAATGATGACTATGGAAGAAGAAAATTGAAAGGAGATGGGGAAGAAGAAATATTCAAATTGTCACTGTTTATAGATTCTATTTAACAAAATTGAAGGATTAAGTGTAAACATCTACAATGGTTATCCATCACAACAAAAACAGTGTTCCAGATTATCAGAGCACACACATCAGAGTAAAGCAAATGGTCAATGTAGTGAAATACATAAAAACAAAAAGTTATGAAACCAGAGAGCATAAATAAAATATGACAGAAGTAAGAACAAACACACCTTTTTCTCTCAATATACAAAAAGCACCAAACTCACCAACTGTCTTAGGTTGGGTTTCCTAGAAGCAGAGTCAGAGAAGTTCAAGCGATTCATTGGAAGACAGTGCCTCAGGAGGAGTGAGGCAGGCAGGAGAAGGTAAGGATTAAAACCTAAACAAGTATGTGATCGCAGCAGAGACTAGGTTCAGCTTAATTCCACAGGAAAGTTCTGGAACCAAAAATCACACGTGAATGATTTCCCCTTTGAGGCAAAGGAGCTAACCTTTTATACCCTGTTGTCAGTTAGTCATTGGCTGAGGTCTGCCTCCTCATGAGGAAGGGGGGATGGGGAGGTCATTCCTAGCTTGATGGGTAAATTGGCTTTAGCCAGGAGCAATTCACCAGAGAAAGAGGCAGCTGAGAAGTATTACTGGCCAACAATCAACGCAATTGGAGGATGGGCATCTGAGTGGGGTATCAACAGCATCCACCACAGGCCATCTGCTGTACCACCCAGACCTACTTGCTTCCTATGTTAAGTACACTCCATCCAGGCACAGTTTCTCCAATATCCTGCTTCATCATGTTGTTAGGGAAATTTACAAGAAGAGGTTAGCTGCACAAGCTATAGCATCAACAGCTGCAGCTAGTCCTGAGGCTGTAAGTGATACTGACAATCTCCTTTCTTTCCTGCCCATGCTACATAGTGGCCATAAAACCTGGAATCTTTCTCTCTCTGCCTCTCCTGTAACAGATTGAGTCACCTTGTTTACTTCGTCTGTGATATGCTAAAAGAGCAAGTTTTTTCCTCTGAGTGAAAATCAGAGGAGCAACACATCAGAGCTACACTTGCAGCGGCTGACGGAAATTTTGCATGATTAACAAGTAAACGTTCATGGAGCATACCATGTTATGTCAGTCATCATACCTTTGTGTATTGTAATGTATTAGCAGTAAATCATTTATATTTGCCATGATTTCATACTTTATGGTCAGTCCTGTAGAATCCCCTCCCCTTCGACTGGAAGTTCTGCTAGTCTAGGTTAATGAAGGGTGACTGAATGTGCCACCCAAAATGTGCTTCTTTGGCATAAGCATTATTTTGAATGGATTATTTTTTTAAGAAACGAGATACAGGAGAAGCTCTAAAAATGGAGTATAAGTTATCTTTTGTAAGGGAAATCTACTTTTAAAAGAAATTTACATTAGAAGAGCCTCCTGTCCCAGGAAGAGGGCTGTTACCAGAGATATCCATTTTACCTGAGACTTACCTGCTTGGCAGGACCACCTTTGTTTACCAATTTCCTCTTCTCACCTTCCCATGAATTGCCTTCTCCCCTTTGAAGCCCCAAAGCCCCATCCCTTCTCTTAGCTCAGGATGGTATATAGGCCTCAAACATGTGGGTGCCTTTTGAGTCTCATATCTTTGTGGGGCTCTTATATGGTTGTCCATAATTAAAACAGTTTTTATTTTCCTCTTATTAATCTTTTATCACGGGAGATGGGGGTGGGTCTCAGCCAAGAACATAGGAGGGTCAAAGGAAAATTATTTTTCCTCCCCTACAGTGACTTGGATGGTGGTTTGAAGTGACTTTCACCCCAAGGGTTCTGAGTTCCAGATTACCATGCCCTTATGAGGATGTGGTTGCTGTACTTGCCCAATTATATTAACAACTGAGCATGGGAGTATTGCAAAGCTCAAGTGGATCATCTGAATTCCAAATACATTCCTCCCTGGCTCTGTCTTACTGCTTCATGATGGGCAAGGCTAATCGCCCCCACCAGAATAGTGATCCCCTTTTTTGCTCCCTGGTCTACTGGCATGAGGACTCCAAAGTCTCTCTTGCTATATTTCTTGGTGAAACATTCCCCTTTCAAAACCAAGACCACTGGACCTACAGAACCTAAATGATGGAATAACAAGTAAAAATTGTGACTAATGTCACAGTACCATTACTGCTTTCATCCTCGGTTTTCAGAATTAATATATTCTACTACTTGAGATAATAACATATACTGTATAAAGTAGATGTCAAGTTTTGAAGGATAGATAGTGCACCATCCACACAGGGTGTCACCTCCAAGGTGACATCTCAGCTGTACTTTCAGGCAGCTGTTGCATCGCTCTGAGTCTGGTGGGTTCTGGATAGGTGTGGTAAGTGGTAGAACCTGTATATGGTATGGCCAGTATGTGTTAGTACAAGTAGCCCATGTTCGTGGTTCATTGGCATGACTCTTTTGCTAAAAAGTGCATCCCTTGGTCCAAGGAAATGTTAAGCTAGATCCCATCTTAGATTAGATATTCTGTGGGCCCTTAAATAGTGGTACAGGCTGAAGTACTGGAGACAAGAAAGGAAAATCAATACCTGGAATATAAATCAATTCCAGTCTGTATGAATTGATGCCCTTTCTAGAATTGAAGGATATGATTTAATCAACTTCTCACTAAGTGTCTGGTAGGTCTCCTTGAGGAATCGTGCTATACTGGGGCTCAGCATTGGTCTCTTTTGCTAGCAGGTCAGACACTTAGTAGCAGAAATAGCTAGATCAGCCTGAGTGGAAGGAAGAGGTGAGGGTGAGAGGGAGCCCATGTTATTGACATAGCTTCTATCTTTGCTACTGTGTTTACTTCATTCATGAACCCAAAATTGGGCTGTGGTGGCTGAGGTCAGAGGCGAGCTGACATTTATAGTCCAAGTCATCCTATCTACTTGGTTGTCTAGTACCTCTTTTGATATCCTCTGATTGGCATCCACATGTGATTAAAAATATCTTCATGCTTTGTCCCAACTATCACAGGTCCATATACATGCTTCTTCCTCAGATATTCTTATACTTGATCTTCTAATTTTGCTCATCCCAGGATTCTGACCAGTGGGTTAAGACTTTTCCAATGCTTATGAGTCTATGTAAATTCTTGGGTCACTTCTATCTGCATACAAAGGAGATTATTGGAAGCTCTGCCCCAAACCCTATCCACAGTGAGGATTTCACTTCACTATCTTTCATGTACACTCCAAAAATGACCTCTAGTAACAGTGGCATCATGGTACAATTTTCTTCTTGATCTACATGAAAGGTTGATCAATTTATGCACCAACTTGAACTTTTTTCTCCTTTATCAACTAGTCATAAGAAATTCCCATGAGGCCATAGATGAGTTGTGTCAAGGGAGAGGTATTGATGCAGTGATGCAATAGAGGTGAGTATCACGAGGGACTTGGCCATGTATTCATTCAGCTAACCTGTGCCCTTTGACATTCTTGAAACTGATAACAGATGTACCACTTCCATTTTACTCGGAGATGATGTTGAGCCTACTTGATTTGGGGGAATCTAAGAGTACTTGCTCATAACTGGGTATTCTAGCCACATAGTCATTTGAAATTCAGTGATCAGACACTGTTGCTATGAGGACCTGATATAATGCTAAGAGTTGCTATTCTGTTACAGAAGGCATGACCTTGTCCCAAACTCAAAGGATCTGTACTAAAACTTTCATTTGAGGGCCTACAATGGTGACTTTACCATAGACACATTTTGTATCATGGGATCTGGGTCATATGGTCAAAGAGACAGGATGCCTGGAGTCTGCTGAGAACGTTTTCTCTCCCTAGGACCCATCCAAGTTAGCTTTATCAGGATTCCCAATATTAGAACATGCTCCTTCCAAAACCCAAGGAAACCTCCAAATCGTTGCACAATTTATTTTTAGTAGTAGGAATTACAAGTTGCAATAACTTGTCTGTTATTTTGGAGAGGATGTCTGAGCATGGCCCAGACCATGATTCCTTAAAAGCTTTATCATTGTAGGTCTAGTCTAACTTCAGAAATTTTTATATTCTACTGTTCTCCTTTCTCCACATTGAACTTCACCTGGTTAACTCTACCTGATCCCTCAGAATTTAGCATAATCAGCATTGCTTTAAATAGCTGACATCTGACTGATCTTCCTGGATCTTTCATAGGATCTACAATACCATGAACTTTCCTTTACAACACTTGTCACTTTCAAATTTACATTTCTTTTTGTGGTTAATGTCTCTCTGACCCTATCATGTGGCTTTTTTTCTTCCTAATTGTTCAAAATACACTTTAGATAGTGGTTAGAGAAGAGGTGCTACATGGCGTTTGGGGAGAGAGAGACTAACTAAGAATGATTGTTGTCATCTTTGTGTTTCCATAGTTACATATTACAATGAATATCTTTTGTCCTAATGAAGGTCCCTGGTTCGAGACTGGTTTACTGTGTGCCAGTTTGCTTAAAGACAATACAATACTTTTTACAAAGTATTACAAAAAATAAAATTAAAAAAATTTGATCTATTATAAACTATTGTAAAGTGAAAAGGAAATGAAATCCCCTTGGGCAAAATGCTGACAAATTATTTGACAGGTAAGCCTGGTATCTGAGAGAAAGGAAATTAGCTCTCCTTTTAGCATTACCCTGGATATAGACCTAGAGACAAAACTAGAGACAAAACTAGAGACAAAACTAAGACTTCTGGGGTTATATTGCCATCACGTTGTCTTCAGAGAGGAAACATTTTAAAATACAGACATCCAGTGTAGAAAAGTATTATATGGCATCTATTTAAAAGATGACATTAAATCTAAATATAGGACCTTAGTTTTTTGATTAGAGATATCACTTCTCTGAAAATGTATTTAATCCATTTTATTCAAAACTTGTCTCTGTTCTATGACTTTTAGTGTGAGAAATACCCTTTAATTTTTGTTTTTCTGTCAGGAGAAAATAATAAGCTTAAAAAACTAAAATAAATTATGATGCATAAGAACTAACTAACAAGTAGTAAAGCAAAATAGAAGAAGAAGATATAAATCATATTAAAAGAGAAAAATTAATATCTATATTAGGGGCAGGTTCTCCGTGAAGCTAGTGAAGCTTCAGTTTAGGGATTCTCAGATCCCTCTCCTTAATTTTGTACTGGCAATTTTTAATTCCTTTCCATAAGGATGGCCTCCTAAATTCAAAAAGCTTTAGGCTCCACAAAACCTCCATCTGTCTTTTTTTTGTATCACTGCTATCTTATTTAGATGATAAATTCAACATATAGGAGACTCTACTCCAGATGCTGAGATTAGAGATAAACACAGTTCTGCATTCCGAGAAATCCAAAGTCAACAAGGCTTGCAGTTTAGATGATTAGTCTTTAAAAAAAATTACATTACTCTTTAGAAACTCAGAATTCAGATGAAAATAAAAGGTGTTTTATAGATTATAATTCATGAAGGATTAGGATATGTGATCCCTTATACATTTTTTGTAACTTCTATAAACTTGCTAAACTTTGCAGAAATGATGACCTGAGTCACAAAATCCACCCAGAATCCGAGCCTGCCTGACTTCCTTCACCAGGCCAGAAAAACCATATATAGAGACAATTTCTTTGTAGTTAAATATTTTTAAACTCCAGAAATTTCAAAATCATATAATATGCTAAAAGACAATGGTTATGCCCTCTTAAAATTATGCCCTATCTGACAAGCCTACTAAATGTTGGAATTATAAATGTAAACTAAATGTTCTTCATTTCACAGCCTTTTATAAGCATCTATCCTTTTAATAGCTGACTACATTTTTTTTTTTTTTTGCGGTACGCGGGCCTCTCACTGTTGTGGCTTCTCCCGTTGCGGAGCACAGGCTCCGGACGTGCAGGCTCAGCAGCCATGGCTCACGGGCCCAGTCGCTCCGCAGCATGTGGGACCTTCCCGGACCCGGGCACGAACCCGTGTCCCCTGGATCGGCAGGCGGACTCTCAACCACTGCGCCACCAGGGAAGCCCAATAGCTGACTACATTTTTATAGCTCCATCCCATTTCTTATGGAAAATTTAGAGCTCGCTCAAACTTCTGAAGATTTGTGGGTAGGGGCCATGGGGATTTTATTCAGTAATTATTATTTCAGATCCCTGCTCTCAGATCTCAATTCTCAGCTGCACTTACCCTATTGCTTCTTATAACTTTTGAACTCTTTCCATAGCACTTTACTCTCAAAGATGTATATGTTTAATTTCTCCCTTAATTCTCAAAGCATCACTAACATAATCTTTCGTGTAATAGACTTTAACTAATGGTTTGTGGCAAAAGGGCAAGGAGGTACAAAACAGTACAGAGTTTAAAATATTTTAATGGTATATTTTCTTAAAATCCCTTGGGTAGTCCCAGTACAATAATTTCTCAAATGATCATCTTTTTCCTCTGAACCAGTCAATTACCATATTGATGGAGTATATTCTATCATAAACCTTTTCCAAATTATTCTTTATCCAGAGTCCTTGCTGTCCCTAGAACAATTTTTACTTATCAACTGTATGATACCAAAAATCTTCTAATTATGCAATAAAATTTACTTAGTTTAGCTCAAATTTCTTCTAGATTATATCCAAATATTCATCCTCACTCTCATCAGGAAATCTCTGAAATATTTCCAAAGAATATCAGGGTTTTGTGGAACACTGCTTGAAAATTAAAGACTTACTTTATCATGACTCATATACCATATTATTTTAATGCATTGCAACTCTAGTCTATCCTTTTAAGACAATTCACATCTCACCATCTCTATCATTGTCTTCATTCCTAGTAAATCAATGCATAGTATTGTCATACTGCAAGCTTAAACTCAATTTTAAACTGTAATATTGTGTTCATTGTATATATCATATCCTCAAATGGATTTTTAAAATCTGCTCATGATATACACAGCATTGATACTCAATAAGTTCTTGTTGATTTAATTATATTGTGTTTTAATAATTTCTAATTTCACTTTATTTTCTTATCTTCTCTAGAAAGTTTTAGCTAACCTAGATAGATTAGAGACCCTTGACTATATTTGTAGGACATTTGTGTGTATTCACCCACATCTCTCACATCACCTATTCACAGGTGCAATGGGATTTGTAGAACTTCTTCAATCAATGGTTTTAGGTCTTTGATGAATTTTGGAAAATTTTCGGCTAGCATATTTTCAAATATGGCTTTTGTACCATTCTCTACTTTTGTTTTGAGACTGATTATGTAGACTTTAGAACTTTTCACCATGATTCACATGTTTCTTCCACTCTTTTCAGTAAATTTCTTTTTTTTTTTTTTCCTCTCTGTGCTTCAATCTGGATAATTTCTATTGACCTGTCTTCCAGTTCATGAATCTTCTATTTGGATGGGTCTATTCTGCTATTAAACCTAACGATTGAGTTCTTAATTTTAGTTCTTATAATTTCCAGTCATAGGTTCCAGGAATCTATTGGAATTCTCAATCCTTCCTCTATTTTTAAGATATATTAACATTAATCATAGTTTTATTTTTTTAATTTTCTGTTTGAAAATCTAATATCTGTTGGATCTGTTTCTACAGCTAACCATTTTTCTCTGGGTTTTGATCATTTTGTCCTGAATTTTAGCATGACATCATTTTATTAGATGTTGGACCTTTTGGATTAAAAAATGTAGGAAGATGTTATCTTCCTCCTAAGAGGGTTAATCTTTCTTCTGGCAGGTAGAGAGCAGGCAAATCACTATAATCTTGCTAAGTGTTCTTCTAGGGTTGTTTTAGGCTGCTCCAAAAAACCCATCAGGGCAAGGTTGAGATGTTTATCGTGACAGGATTTGAACTCCATCACTGAGGGGCTGCGAAAATGTTGGCCCAGGCCTTTAGGATCCTGGCTGCTGTCACCTGCTGGGCTTCTTGCAGTTCGACTCTGGGCTTACAGGTTTAGAGTTGTATGTAAGAAGAGATTGCAAACAGATTCAGGACCTCATTCCCCAATAGTTTCCTCCTCTTTGGGATTCTGTACTTCAAATCTCAACTTATTTGGATGCTCCAAACTCCAACATTTGTCTCCACAGAAAAAAGATGAGACTGCCACCACTTGTTAGGACTCTATGCCAAATAGAGATTGGACAGCACAATGGATATTCTCAGATTAGCCTTAAGAAGGTGAAGAGTCAAGTGTAACCAAGTTTAAGTGATCAGCTAATAATTGAATACTAATACAAAACTAAACACTCTTCAAAGGAAGATAACACAGTCTAAAGACTTGAAAAGATATTATCCAAAATTTTCACTATGCAGTAAAATATTACAAGACATGCAAAGAAATGGGAAAATATTACCCATAGTTAAGCTGAAAAACAGTCAATAAAAAGCAACTCTAAGGGGACCCAAAGTTTGGATTTAGCAAAAATGGCTTTGAAGTAGCCATTAAAAATATATCCCATTAATGAAATGAAAATATGTTCAAGGAACTAAAGGAATACATGATCTTAATGAGTAAATAGAGAATAAATGCAGAGAATGGAAACTATAAAAAAATACAAATTCTAGAATGAAAAAGTACATACGACTTCTCCTCAGAAACCATACAAGCAAGAAAAGAGTGGATTGAAATATTTAAAGTGTTTCGAGAAAACCCCACCAATTTAGAATACTGTATCCTGCAAAATTATGTCAAAAGTGAAGGAAAAATAAAAACTTTTTCAGATAAACAAAAATTGAGGGAATTTGTTGCCAGTAGACATGCCTTGCAAAAAACAATTTTTTAAAAGTTCTTTAGAGAGCACAAATATAGTATAGAAACTCAGATCTACATAAAAAAGAAAGAACATCAAGAAAAGAATAAGAAAAGGTAAAATCAAAACTTTTCTTATTCTTTTAAAAAAATTTATTGTTGAGATAAGATTGATTTATAACATTATATAAGTTTCATGTGTACAACTTTATATTTCTACTTCTGTAGTGATGTTGAACATCTTTTCATATGTCTATTGGTCATCTGTATTTCCTCTTTGGAAAATGTCTATTCAGCTCCTCTGTCCATTTTTAAATCAGGTTGTTTGTTTTTTGTTGTCAAGTTTATGAGTTTTTTATATACTTTGGATATTAACCCCTTATCAGATATATCATTTGTAATTATCTTCTCCCATTTGGTAGGTTGTCTCTTGTTTTACTGGTAGTTTGCTTTACTGCACAGAAGCTTTGATGTAATCCCTTCTGTTCATTTTTGCTTTTGTTTCCCTTGTCTGGGGAGACAAATCTAGAAAGATATTCCTAAGACCATGTCAAAGAGCATACTGCCTATGTTTTCTTCTAGGAGTTTTATGGCTTCAAGTCTTACATTCAAGTTTTAATCCATTTTGAGTTAATTTTTGTGTTTGATATGAGATAGTGGTCTAGTATCATTTTTTTTGCATGTGGCCATTCAGTTTTCCCAATACTATTTATTGAAGAGCCTATCCTTTCTCCATCCTATGTTCTTTGCTCCTTGTCATAAATTAATTGTTCATATATACATGGGTTTATTTCTGGACTTCCAGTTCTGTTCCTTTGATCTATGTATCTGTTTTTCTACGAACACCATGTTGTTTTGATTGCTAAGGCTTTGCAATTTAGTTTGAAATCAGGGTGTGTGATACCTCCAGCTTTGCTCTTTTTTCTCAAGATTGCTTTTGTTATTCAGGATCTTTTGTGATTCCATGTAAATTTTAGAATTTTTTGTCTTATTTCTGTGAAAAATGCCCTTGGGATTTTGATAAGGATTGCATTGAATATGTAGATTGCTTTAGGTAATATGGACATTTTGACAATGATAATTCTTCTAATCTATGAGCATGAATGTCTTTATATTTGTTACATGTTTTCTTCAATTTTTTTCAACAAAATCTTATGGTTTTCAGTGTACAGGTTTTTCACCTCCTTGGTTAAATTTATTCCTAGCTATTTTATTTTTGCTGCAATTGTAAATTAGATTGTTTCTTAATTTCTATTTCTGCTAGCTCACTGCTAGTATAGCAATGCAAGAGACCTTTGTATATCAATTTTGTATCCTGCATCTTTACTGTAATTGTTAATTATTTCTAATTGTTTGTGGTAGAGTCTTTAGGGCTTTCTATATATAAAATCAAATAGTGCTAGATTTACTTCTTCCTTTCCAATTTAGACGCATTTTATTTCTTTTTCTTTCTTTTCTTTATTTCTTTTCTTTTTTTTTTCTTTTTGCCTAATTGCTCTGGCTAGGACTTCCAATACTATGTTGAATAAGAGTGGTGAGAGTGGGCATCCTTGCCTTTTTCCTGATCTTAGGGGGATAGCTTTGAATTTTTATCATTGGATATGATATTAGCTGTGGGTTTTTCATATATGGCCTTTATTATGTTGAAGTATTTCCCCTCTATACCCACTTTATTGAGAGTTTTTATCATAGGTGTTGAATCATTTCAAATGCTTTTTCTGCATCTATTGAGATGATATATGGTTTTTGTCTTTCATTCTGTTAAATTGGTATATCATGTTGACTGATTTGCAGACGTTGAACCGTCCTTGCATCCCTGGAATAAATTCCACTGATCATGGTGTATGATCCTTTTGATGCATTGTTGAACTCCATTTGCTAATACTTTGTTGAGGATTTTTGCATCTATGTTTATCAGAGATATTGGCCTGTAATTTTCTTTTTTGTGTGTTGCCTTTATCTGCTTTTGGTATCAGGGTGACAATGGCCTCATAAAATGAGTTAGGAAGCATTCCTCCTCTTTAATTTTTTTGGAATAGTTTGAGAGGGATATGAATTAAATCTTCTTTGAATGTTTGGTAGAATTCACCTGTGAAGCCATCTAGTCCTGGACCTTTGTTTGGGGTAGCTTTTTGATTACAGTTTCAATCTCTATACTAGTGATCAGTCTACTCAGATTTTCTATTTCTTCATGATTCAGCCTTGGAAGGTTGTATGATTCTAACAATTTGTCCATTTCTTTTAGGTTTTCTAATTTGTTGGTAAATAGCTGATTATAATATCCTCTTACAATTTTTTTTGTATTTCTGTGGTGTCATTATTTCTCATCTTTCATTTCTGATTTTATTTATCAGGGCCTTTCTCTTTTTTTCTTTGAGAGTCTACCTAATAGTTTGTCAATTGTGTTTATCTTTTCAAAAAACCAGTTCTTAGTTTCACCGACCCTTTCCATTGTCTTTTCAGTCTTTATTTTATTTATTTCTGCTCTGACCTTTATTATTTACTTCCTTCTACTAACTTTGGGCTTCACTGGTTCTTTTCCTACTTCCTTTAAGAGTAAGTTTAGATTGCTTGTTTGAGATTTTTCTTGTTTCTTAAAATGAATGACAGAAATGATATAAAAGATGAAACGGAGGAATTAAGATTATTTTATTATAAGGTACTCACACTGCCTATAAAGTGGTATAGTATTATTTGAAAGTAGGATTAAATGTAAATTGAAGGAGAAAAATATACCATGTTAACACTAATTTTAAAAAAAAAGGAATAACTATGTTAATTTCAGAGAGAGCAGACTTCAAAGCAAGAATAGCTATCAGAGGGCAAAAGAAGAGCATTACATAATAATAAAGGAGTCAATTCTCCAACATGACATGATGTGTCTTACACCTAACAACAGAGTCAAAATATTTGTGGCAAACACTAATGAAATTGCAAAGAGAGATAGATGAATCCACTATCATAGTTGGAATTTTTAACATCTCTCTATCAGAAATGAACAGATCCAGCAGGTAGAAAATCAGGAAGGACATGGTTGAATACAATATTAATTAACTGGATATAGTGATGTCTATAGACCACTTTGTTCAACAACACCAGAATACACATTCTTCCCAAGCTCACCTGGAACATTCACCAAAATAGTACATTCTGGGTCATAAGACACATCATAGAAAATTTAAAAGAATAGAAATCATACAATGTCTTCTCTCAGACCACAGTGGAATTAAACCAGAAATCAATAACAGTAAGTTAACTGGAAAATCCCAAAATATGTGGAGAATTAACAATATACTTTTATATAACACATGGGTCAAAGAAGAAATTTTGAGAGAAATTTAAAAATACTTTGAACTAAATGAAAATGAAAACCCAACTTAATAAAATTTATGTGATGCAGTAAATGAAGTGCTTAGAGGGAAATTTATAGCATTGAATGCATGTATTAGAAAAAAAACTCTAAAATCAGTCATCTAAGTTTCCACCTTAGAAATCCATAAAAAGAAGGGCATATTACATCCAAAGGAAATGGAAGAAAAGAAATTACATGAATTAGAGCAGAAATCAATGGACTTGAAAGCAGGAAATCAGTAGAGAATATCAACAAAATAGGAATCTAGTTCTCTAAAAAGATCAACAAAATTGATAAGCCTCTAAGCAGGCTAAGTAATTTTTTTTTAAAAAAGAGACAGGACACAAATTACTAATATCAGAAGTGAAAGAGAGATCTCATTATAGATCTTCTGCACATGAAAAGGATAATAAAATAATATTATGAACAACTCATGCCCACACATTTGATCATCTAGATCAAATAGACCAATTCTTGGAAAGGCATAATTTGCCAAACCTCACAAAAGAAGAAATAGTCGATCTGAGTAGACCTATATCCATTAAAAAATTGGATCAATAATTAATAAACTTCCATAAGAAAGAATGCCAGTCACAGATGTGTCCACTGGTGAAGTCTACCGAATATTTAAGGAAGAAATTATTCCAGTTCTCTACAATCTCTTTCAGAGGATAGAGGCAAGTGGAATTCTTCCTAACTCATTCTATGACACTAGTATCACCCTGATACCAAAACCAGATGAGAATATTGCAAGAAAAGAAAATTACAGACCAATATTTCTTATGAATGTAGATGCAAATATCCTCAACAAAAATATTAACAAATTGAATTCAACAATGTCTAAAAATAATTATACACCATGACCCAGTGATATTTCCCCCAGGTACATAAGGCTGGTTAAACATTTGAAAATCAGTTTATGTGATATATCACATCAACAGGCTAAAGGAGAAAAATCACATGATCAATCATATCAATAGATGCAGAAAAATCATTCAATAAAATCCAACACTCATTCATGATAAAAACTCTAGGTAACTGTGAATAGAGGGGAACTTCCTCAACAAAGAATAGCTACAAAAAAAATCTACAGCTAACACAATATTTAATGGTGAGAAACCTGAAGATTTCCTATTAAGATCAGGTACAAGGCAAGGATGTCCCCTCTCACCACTACTTTTCACCATCATGCTAGAAGTTCTAGCTAATGCAATAAAACCAGAAAAGGAAATAAAAGGCACACAAAATGGGAAGGAAGAAATAAAACTGTCTTTGTTCCCAGATGACATGATTATCTATGTGGACAATCCCAAGAAATCAAAAACAAAAACTCCTGGAATTAATAAGCAATTACAGCAAGGTTGAAGGATACAAGATAAATATACAAAAGTCCATCACTTTGTTATATACTAACAATGAACAAGTGGAATTTCAAATTAAAACACAAACCCAATTACCTTTGCACCCCCAAATGAAATTCTTAGGTATAAATCTAACAAAATATGTACAATATCTGTATGAGGAAAACTACAAAACTCAGACGAACAAAATCAAAGAACTATATAAATGGAGAGATATTCCATGTTCATGGATAGAAGATTTAATATTGTCAAAATGTCAGTTCTTCCCAAATTGATCTATAGATTCAATGAATCCCAATCAAAAATCCCAGAAAGTTATTTTATAGGTATCAAGAAACTGATTCTAAAGTTTATATGGATAGCAAAAAAGACCCCAAATCCAACATAATACAGAAAGAGGGAAACAAAGTTGGAGGACAGACACTATCTGACTTTGACTTATTTTTATATATATATATATATATATATATATATACACACACACACACACACATATATATATTATAAACCTATAGTAATCAAAACAATATGGTATTGGCAAAAGAATAGAGAAATAGATCAATGGAAACAAAGTAGAGATCCCCAAAATACCCACATAAATATAGTCAACTGATCTTTGACAAAGGAGCATAGACAATACCTTGGAGCAAAGATAGTTTCTTCAACAAATGGTATTGGAACAAATTGACATTGAATGCAAAAAAAAAAAAAAAAAAAAAAAGGAATCTAGACACAGACCTTACACCCTTAACAAAAATTAACTCAAAATGGATCACACCTCTAAATGTAAAACACAAAACTGTAAAACTAGAACTTATCATAGAAGAAATCTAGATAACTTGGGTATGTCAATGACTTCCTAGAAACACTGAAGTCATGATGCAGAAAAGAAAGAATTGATAAGTTGGACTTCTGCTCTCTGAGAGAAAATGTCAACAGAGTGCAAAGACAAGCCATAGACTGAGAGAAAAAATTTACAAAAGATACATTTGATAAAGGACTATTATTTAATATATACAAAGAACTCTTAACACTCAACAACAAGAAAATAAAAAATCTTATTAAAAAATGAGCCAATGATCTTAATAGACACATCATTAAAGAAAATATACAGATAGCAAATAAGCATCTGAAAAGATGCTCCACATCATATGTTATCAGGGAAATTCAAATCAAAACAGCAGTGAGATACCCCTACATACCTATTAGAATGGCTAAAATCTGGAACACTGATACCCCTGAATGCTGACAAGGATGTGAAGCAACAAGTCTGTCCTTCATTTCTGGTGGAAATGCAAAATGCTACAGCCACTTTAGAAGACAGTTTGATTGTTTCTTAGAAAACCAAACATACTCCTATGATCTAGCAATCACATTCTTTGTTATTTATCCAAAAAAGTTGAAAACTATGTGTACAAAAAGACATTCACATGGATCTTTTTAGCAGCTTTATTTAAAATTGACAAAACTTGGAAGCAACCAAGACATCCTTCAGTTAGTGAATGGATAAATAAACTGTGGTTCATCCAGACAATGGAATATTATTCAATACTAAAAAGAAATTAGTTGTTAAGCCATAAAAATACATGGAGGAACCTTAATGCATATTACTAAGTGAAAGGAGTCAATCTGAGAAGGCTACATATTTTACAATATTATTCCAACTATATGACATTCTGGAAAAGGCAAAACTTTGGATACAGTAATAAAGATCAGTGGTTGCTGGAAGTTAGGGACAGATGAATAGTTGGAGTTCAGAGGATTTTTAGGGCAGTGAATCTATTCTGTATGATACTGTAAGGTGCATACATATCATACATTTGTCCAAACCAATAGAATGTACAACTCACCAAACTTCTGCTTATGTCTCATTAAGCAGAAAAGGGTTACATGGCAACGATTATCTGCAAGAGTTTTAGCAGAGCACTTTGCTGACCTCTGTAAAAATCAGGCTTATTCAGTTTTATATTTCTTCTTTGGCTAACTTCTACAAATTATTTTTTTGAAAATTGCCATTTTATCTCAATTTTCAAATTTAGTGGCATAAAGTGGTTCAAAAATAATATCCTATTATTTTTCAAATGTTTATCCTGTCAGAGTCAGAGCACTTCATTCATTCCTAATTTTGGTTATTTGTGCCTTCTCTCTCTTTTATTCCTTAAATGATTTTGCCAGCAGTTTACCTTTTTTTTTTTTTTTTGCTGTTTGCGGGCCTCTCACTATTGTGGCCTCTCCCGTTGCGGAACACAGGCTCCAGACGCGCAGGCTCAGCGGCCATGGCTCACGGGCCCAGCCGCTCCGCGGCATGTGGGATCCTCCCGGACCGGGGCATGAACCCGTGTCCCCTGCATCGGCAGGCGGACTCTCAACCACTGCGCCACCAGGGGAGCCCAGTTCACCTATTTTAATTGTCTTTTCAAAGAACTGGTGCTAGAGAGACATATATTCTTCATGCTTTGTATTTCAACATAAGAAAAATACTAGGGGCTAAAGGTAAATTTGCTGCCTCCATTTCCCAACATATTAATCATAATTTTAATTATGAATATATTGTTAGTATGTGTTAATACATAATGGTTAATATTTGCTAAAATTTTTAATTAAAATTTGAATATTATTAAATAATTTTTAATTATGAATGTTATTCATAGAGATAAAAAATAAGACTATTAGCTACCATGAAAGACAAGTTTTTAGCACTCTATACTCGCTGTTTCTCCTTCCAATCCTTCTCCTTATTTTTAAATTTCTTCTTATTATTGGTATTGATTTTTATAGGAGCTAGAGTGTTAAATAATCAAAGGAAGAAGGTGAAAGAATTAGAAGCAAGCCCTTGGGTTTGATATTACAGTAGGAACAGTGGGGGAGAGATGGGTAGGTAATGTACACTGGTTTTGACCTGTAAAGCTATTATATAGAACTGAGCTTGTGTCTGGATGTTTCCTCAACTTCAAAAAGAAAATTTATGAATTTAACCTCAACCCCATTTTCAAATACATGTTTTATCACTTACTTTCAGTGAATGGAGTTGTAAAACAAATTAATTTAACTTTGCTCAGTTTTATAATCAAGTCTTTTATCATGTACCATAAGCCTTAGGAAATAGCTCTAACTGCCCAAGAGCAGTATTAATTAGATGAAAATTGTGTGTGTATGTGTGTGTGTGTGTGTGTGAGAGAGAGAGAGAGAGAGAGAGAGCATGAGAAACAGAGAGAGAGAAATTTGTGTGTGACAATACATGGCCCCGTTTTTCTGTCTCTTCTAATTTCAGAAATTGTGGTTCATCATAAAAGGCCAGAAATACAACGGGAGGATAGATAGATAGATAGATAGATAGATTAGATAGATTAGATAGATAGATAGATAAAGAGATAAAGCTGAGGGTTCTGGAATGCTGAAATTATTAAATGACATGCAGCCTTAAGTCTAATGTCTGATACAAAGTGATAAATTTCTGCAGGCACAAATATAATTGAATCTCTAGTTGGAACAAATAAACAAACAAAACCCTATAAAAACATTTTTTTCCCTCTTTCATTCCCAGAGCATCTAAGAAAGAATACACAGTTAAAAGCATTAGGTTATCCATGGAGACATCAAAAATGTTTCTTTCATTTCAGTCTTCCACAGCAGAAGCTTTTGGCTTTATCTTAGAGTGGAGTGAATGCCTCCCACTGCTGCACTCTGTCTCTCTTTTTAAAATCTACCACCTGAACTGAGCATAATATGTTTAACACCTCAGACACTCCAGGGGCCAGAAATCCTTGCCTTTCTAAGTAACAGCTATCTCCTGTCAGCCTACAGAAACATTACAGAAAATAGAAAGTGTTGATAGAAATGTCAACTAAAACCAGTGCTCCTAAGATGCTAACTATTCTGTATATTGTTTGTGACATTTGCTTATGACCTGTTATTTGGTGCTATCTACAACTGTCCTAACTTTATAAAAATGTTCTAAGCAATCCACTTTATTCCTGCAGGTACTTCATACTTTACATTCAATTTGTAATGCCGTTCTCAGATGGTCTACATAAAATTGAGTTGATAATAACTGATCACCTTGAATAAGTGCTACTATGAGTTTTCCTCTAATGGTTCTCTCTAATTTCCTTATGTTACAGGTTCAAAATTTTCTGTGAAATTCTTTAAGAAGGGTTCCATGATAAAATAATTTTGGAAAATGATCTATTGACTAGCTCTCTCTTTAATATAAAGTATTAAAATCTCTAAATAGTAAACAAATAGAGAAAAATATTTAATTATGTTATTACAATCTTCTCCCTTAGCAAATATTCTCCCTTATACTACATACCTCAAATTAAACATATGAATATCATAAACCACAAACATTTTAGTAAATACATTTTGGGAAATAATTTATGCTGCTGTACAAATTCATACTGATATATACATTTTAAAGACTCAAAAATTGGTTTTAGGAACTGTTTTTGGTTATTTTACGTGCTTTGATAGTGTACTATGATAGAAGGTTAATGAAAATTACAAACACAGCCACATGATGATTCTGCTCAATGTGTGTATCCACTAAAGACCTAAAAATAATTAGATTAGGGTAAAACTCTATAGACTAGGACGTGATTGGTGCCATTTAGAGTTGAACAACGTGGCAGCCTTTTAACAACAAAGTTAAAATCAAAAGCAGATAGTCGTTGAAACAGCACAAGAGATTCATTCGTTATTCACTAGAATGGCTCAGTTCTCTATCTAGTATGCTCTTTCCACCTGCAGAGTGACTGGTGTAGAGTAAGTATACAAGAAGACTAATCATTATAATGATTGTAATCTTATATTAAGAAAAAACCCCTCAAGACTGGATCACTCATACATTGTTGATGGGAATGCAAAATGGTAGAGCTATTCTGGGAAATAGTTCTATAATTTATTTCTTTTTTTTTTTAATAAATTTATTTATTTATTTTTTGGCTGCATTGGGTCTTCTTTGCCGCGTGCGGGCTTTCTCTAGCTGCAGCGAGCAGGGCTACTCTTTGTTGTGGTGCACGGGCTTCTCATTGCAGTAGCTTCTCTTGCTGTGAAGCACGGGCTCGAGGTGCGTGGGCTTCAGTAGTTGTGGCACGAGGGCTCAGTAATTGTGGTGCACGGGCTTAGTTGCTCTGTGGCATGTGATATCTTACCAGACCAGGGCTCCAGCCTGTGTCCCCTGCATTGGCAGGTGAATTCTTAACCACTGCGCCACCAGGGAATTCCCCATAATTTCTTAAAAAGTTAAGCATGCACATACCATTAAAGTCAGCAATCCCACTCCTATGTATTAACCCTAAAGAATGAAAAAAAAGAAATCTTGCCATTGATGACAACATAGATGGACCTTGAGGGTATTATTCTAAGTTAAATAATTTGTCAGACAGAGAAAGACAAATAATGTATGATTTCACTCATATGTGAAACAAACAAAATAAATGAACAAACCAAACCTAACAAAAATAAACGCATAGATACAGAGAACAGAGTAGTGGTTACCAGAGGGAAAGGGGCCTAGCGGGAGGGCAGAATGGGTAAACGTAGTCAACTGTATGGTGTCAAATGGAAACAAAACTTTTGGTGGTGAGCACAGTGTAGTATATACAGAATCAA
Organism: Grampus griseus; assembly: GCF_964374135.1. NCBI lineage: Eukaryota > Metazoa > Chordata > Mammalia > Artiodactyla > Delphinidae > Grampus > Grampus griseus. Next base: position 118,298,633 of record NC_138997.1, on the reverse strand, counting down.
AATATATTGTTGTACACATGAACCTTGCATAATGTTATAAGCCAATGTTACCTCAATAAAAAATAAAGAAACGAAATAAAAGTACACATTACTAGCAAAAAAAGAAAGAGAAAAGAGAAGAATGACTTGGATAGCTCTCAAATGCATTATGCTAAGTGAAAATAATGAGTCAAAAATTACTTACTGTGTGATTCCACTAAAATGAAATGCTGAAATAGACAAACTATAGAGATGGAGAACAGAGAGGTTGTTGCCAGAGATTAGAGTTTACAGAGTGGATCTGATAAAAATTAAGTAGTGTAAAGAAATATTTTGAAGGGAGGAATCTGTTTTGTATCCTGACTATGGTGATAGTTATACAACTCACTGATTTGTCATATCTCACAGACTTGTGGGGGGAAAATGTGAATTTTACTGTACGTAAATTGAAAACTCAGTATATTACATGTATGATTAATAATAAAAACCGAAATGGATGACAACATAATACTTATCTAAAAAGTAGCCCCCCAAATATGTATAGCATAATACCTTCTTATAAAATTATATGCTGAAGATAAAATATGTAGTTATTAGAAACACATAGAAATTCGAACAAAATTCAAAGAAAAACAAAGTTTTCTCTCCTCCTTAAGCTAGATCCATGGACAAGTAAATTGAGATTCTCAATCAGATAATGTATGCTATCTCTGGTATATGTTTGAACATGTATATTTTTCAGGAATTGGTCCCTTATTTTCCTTATATTCACAAAGGAGTTCAAGAACAACAACAAAAAGAAAACCACAAAAAGCAAAAGGTTAAGGTCCATTTGCATTGAGGGAAGGACACTAAAATAAGACCCAAGGGGAGTTAAAAATAATCATAAAAAAAAAAAAAAGACCTAAGGCAATTCATAGTTTGTGCCATTTACCAGCTGTGTGGGCAGGTCACTTACTACCTCTGGGGAATCAATGATTTCTAAAGCCCTTTAGCACTTGAAATTTCTGTGATTCTAAGGCCAGAAGCCTTTCTCAAATGCTGGCTCCTCCGACAAATTCTTTAACAGAAGTTCACAGATGTTCCTTCCTTGTTATCTTCATTATGTGGCGCAATAATCCAATTTTGCTACAATCAGAATTGTGGCCAGCTGAGTGTAAAGCTAGAAAACACTTTTAGCTTTATACCTAAAGGACACTGAAGAGTGCACAGATCCTAACTCTTAAAGCAACCATTTTTTATGACATTTAGACTGAACTTTCAAGGCCAGAGTTAATAGAAGAACACTTAATTTAGAAGGAAAGCTGTTGTTGACAGCAGTATAAAGTTCAAACAGAAAAAGACTGGTTGTTCTTCTCTGATTATTTTTACGTTCAGGGTAGAAGTAAAAGTAGTGAGAAATTACTCAAAGGAGATTTCTAACAACCTGTCACCCCCCATCCCCAAACTCACAACTTTCACAGTTTATTAAAGGAAAAACAAAAACCCCACTTTTGATATAAGAGATTTGAATCTATAAAAAGATAATATTCTGTAGGCAGAAATATAACTTGAAGAATTATGAAATGAGACTACACTTTAGCTAGTGGTATTCAAACTAGATTCCTTACAACTCAACCTCAGGGGCCACTTTCTTTGTCAAATTAGAATCACAATAAATGAGACTTGAGGACACTTCTTTAATCAGAATTTTCTTTTTAATCTATTATGATTGCTTATAAGATTTTGAATGAAAAAAGATGTTTCAACACTAAACTAGATAAATAAGCAAATAAATAATGAGTTTGAAAATTACAACTATAAGGCAGAATGTGATTAACAAGACCATGGTGGAGTTCTACATTAAGGAGGAGTTACCCTTGTAGTGTTCATGGGACTTGATATAAAAGTCAGGCAAGAACATGCCCCTCGTTTTTCAAGATGGGAAAAAGTACTGTAGATCAACGTCCAAATAACTTACTCTACAGATTAACAGACAAGATAAGATATACTGACTTGCTAAACACATTTGGCTAGGGGGCTAATCTCTGCTATGCTGTGCTCTATTTCTTTTGAATCATATGCTTACCAAGAATTAATTGCACTTTTCCCAGGACCTATCACATCACTGTAATTGTCATCATAATTATGTAAGCTAAATAAACGAATGAGTGAGTATATAGTGTCTTTTCTATTAATGCTTTTGAAATTTTCAGTAGTTGTGAGTTGCTAAAAAAAAAGTCGCTGCTCAATTAAAGTAGACAAGGCAACTCTAAAAGTCTGGAAAATTTATAAAATATAGGAATTTCTGAATTAGACCTCTTTTCATTCCACTTTTGAGAAAATAAAACTGGATGCATTTTGTGTGTGTGTGACAGATGGACACAGACCCCACACTCAAAGGAAATATCTTCTCCCCAAATTGACCAATAAATGTACATTTATATGTTTTAAACTAAAATAAAATGTTTAAGAGATTTATACATCCTTTCTTTTGTGTTACTTCAAATAACATTTTCAAACAACCAATCAACTATTATATATTAAAGATTGGGTAAGATGGCTTCTACTCTATATGTCAGGAAGGGAATACTTTAAGTGGGAATTTCCTGGCATTAGGTAAGATGAATGAAAGAAATTCTGAGATTTTTTTTAACAACAGGGAAGGTATCCCTGCAATATGACACTTAATATGCAAGGGAGTATGGTGCAGTTTGTATCAATACAGCCTTAATGTTTGTATAGCAAGTATAAGCATGAAATCCAGCATGCACAAACAATTCAAAACTTCAGTTTCTGGTTATGATTTTGCAACATTCAGAGTGCAATAAAAAAGTTGCTGCTCAATTCGACCAGCAGAATGGAGACTGCGGTGTGTCTTTACTCCATGCATCTCACCGTAAGTTTCTCTAGTGGGTATCAGGTAAAGTGAAGGCTGTTGGTGCCTTGCCCAGGTTCCATTTTCCTGGATGTTGCACTCATCAGACAGGTGTTGTGAGTGATGTCAGCTGCTTCCTTCTTGAAACAATTAACTTCAGCCAAATAGAAACCCCCTAGCTTAGGGGGCTATGCTCATCCTAGCTATAGATCACAAACAATGACTAAATGGCATGAGGGTATTGGTCAGGCTCCAGGTATTGGAATAAACTAGAAAAAAAATTCCTAGGAGTGGATATTTAGGCTGTTAGGTCAAGAAGGGAGCTGGATAGGGGAGAGTTTGTCAATACGGAGGTTTAGACAGAGCTCCGGGATGATTCTAACATGCTGCAAGATGGCTCTTGAAAGCAGCATCTCTCAGTAAATGAAGTAGAGATACCAGGCAAACTGTGGAAGAAGGAATTTGTTCTTCACGTCCCATGCCATTAGACTTTGTGCATCTAGAGGTCCCAATTTCTAGAGCAGGGCTGTTTCTACCAGGAGACATAGTAAGAGCCTTCCTGAACCTAAGGCTTTTGCTGCTTCCTGGTCACTTGGGACACCTCATGACAGTAGGAAAGTAAGCAGAGAAAATAGTTACCGTACTGGCATGATGTTAGACCTAGTCATCATTAGGTGGTAGGGCTGCTGATAAATTACAGTGAGAAAAGGGATATATCAATATTTGACATTAAAGTGATTTACTAGGCTGTCTCTAGTTACCTTACGGCCAGTGGAAAGTGTAACTAGGCAAGTTCCATCACTGCAGCTTGATATAAGGATATGGTAACATAGGCCTCAAGATGAGTGATGAGGGTCTGCATTTACCCAACAAGCAAGTCACCTAGCACTAGCCAAAGGGGAAAGGAATATAGAATGTGTCATGGAGGAGGGAGATGCTGAATATCAGGTATAATCTCAGGACCAACTAAAGCATTAGGAACTCTAGTTCAACCTACTAACTCTCCTCTGAAAAATTTCCCCAGGAATTATGAGGAATTATAGTCCTGGAGAATCTGTGCCTAGACACTGTGAACTTAATATGAGAAGCTCATTGACAAACGGACTACAGTGGATACAGCTAGTGTTCTGACCAGCTCCTTTTTACCATCCAGTTCACCCACCTCCCAGGGGATGTGAGGGTTGGCTGACAACAATGAACAGGTTCCCCTTTTCCATAAAATTGCCCTTGGCTAAATAAGAGCCACCTTGGCCTTTTGGATATGCTCTTCTTATCCCTCCCCTATCAAGATAGGACTGTGAGATTATGATCTCAAGAGCTGTTCCAGAGCTCTGTTGTGAGCTCTGACTAAAACTAGTCTCCACCTGAGAACACATTCTTTCTTGTTTGCCTTTTTAAAATTTTACTCAAATTTGCATTCCTAACTCTTCTTCTCTTGAGAGTAATTTCTTAATAAATCATTTGAACAAGAATTCTCACCCAAGGCTTTGCTTTTAGGGAAACATCTGTAAGACATGGGCCACTAATTTTTATTTGCTTAGGGTGCTCCAAATAACCTTTATATTTGCATTGTATTGATTTTTATTAGTTAGTTTAAAAAAATATATAACAAACCAATCCCTATTTCTCTGAATTTCTGAATTCCTTATATCATCAAAATGAACAAAAACACAGACTTAGAGAACCAGATACTGTGGATATTCAATTTTTTTAAAACCCTCAAATTACTTACTGTTTTCTCTTAGAACATACCTGCATGGATTAAAGGTTTTGTACTATTTGATGATGCTCCCCTTTTGCACAACACATGTCCCCTTATGGAGAGAAAATTTGCGCTGCTCAGAAGCTAAGGAACCATTAAAGTTAAGGTTGTTCAAACTCATTTCCTTGGGCTCCTAAGTGGGAAGCAGTGGTTGCAAGCCATCCGCTGTTGAGCTGTAAACAAACTCTCTTCGTTTTCCTACATTTAGATACAGTATGTCTTAACATTTCTGGAGCATTTTAGGAGTGTGGCTAAATTCTTTCCATAACCTGCTTGTGATAGTAGTGTGCAAACACTTGAAAGAAGCTGGTATTAATACTGAATATGTATCTACTTAAGTTTTTCAAGGTTATACCCACAAAAAAGTATTCAACATTTATTCTGCCAACCTCAAAACTTTCTCTGGAGACTCCATGCAGACCACAATCAACTCTTGTTCTTTTATCTTTGCATTCAAGCCACAAAGGCAGAACTACAGCAAGTTTTATCAGTAGAGATTGGTGAGATAGGCTTATAAAATTACTGAAAAATTTAAAGTGACTTAGTATGTTCCACACAAATTGACAAGGTTCTCACTTTATCTGAATCTGTACCTTCTATCAATCCATGGGAAAGGAAACTTGAGGTAGGGTGGAACTGAGGCGGGGTCACAGAGCTGTGAAATGAGTTGGACCCAGGGACCTGCAAAACCCAGCTGCACCAGGCTAGGACCCTAGGCTCTTTGGGAGATTGTTCTAAGCATTCACCATTGTTTCCAACACAAATGAGTGATTACATGGTAGTGTGTTACTTGGGGATTACATGAGTATACTCGTATTAGTGACAAGAGTTGGGAAATTTTGCCTGGAATTTAAACAGAGTCCTTCTTTTGATGCCTTATCTCCCTTCCCAAAGGTTGAGTGTGGAGGTTCTCAATTCCCACTGACTGTCTCTCTAAAACTTTTGCACCACAAGCTTGGTGCTGAGTCACCACTCTTGTAAACCTATTTTGAGTTAAAAATGTGCTGTGTTCTCAGCTTCTTTTCCACCTAAGTTAATTGCAGTATGTGAGAAATTTAAAAAGGCGCTCAAGTTAATTATGTCCCTGATTTTGATTTACAGATCTTGGCAATAAATGCTTCCTTACAATACTTCTTTGAACTACACTGGTTTTCTGGTCAAGTTCCTTGGTCCCCTCTGCACTGTGCACATTTTTATAAATCCCATTACTTAATTCAAAATCTTTAAGCACTCTACCAGAATGGGTCATGAAAACTTGACATATATATATTTACTACATCCCACTCTTCCAAAGACTTATTCTAAAACCAGTAACAAATCATGTACCAATCTTGATACATCCTTGACTTTCAATTCGTACAGTACTTTCAGAAAAATGTCCTGGAAACTCTAGAACTTGAAGCGTAGCAGAATATGCCAGCACAAATATGACTGTAGGAGATCTGGACATGCCACCCCCAAATACACCACCTTGCTATATTGATTATTTTGAGCTGTAGGCACTTGAAAAGTAAGTGAAGGGAGAGGGCTTCTCTGTACTGCCTTTATCTGCCTAAAGGCATATCCATCAAAAGGAACTCAACTGCCATAAATCCACTCCCTGGGATTTTCATCAACCAGGGAAGACTGACTCATCATTGGAGAGGAGATTACATCTCGATACCACACTCAAAGAAGCTCTGTCACAAACTACCATTCCTCCCATCTATTCTTCTAAGGGCCCTTTCATGTTTCTTAAAAACTATTTATTCTCCCCTAAGAAGCCTACAAATCCTCTCCCCTTTCCCTATTAATGTGGTATTTAAGCCTAAATTCTAAGCCACCCCTTTCAGTTAGTCATTTTCCCCTGGGTATCTCCCATGTATACATGAGGTACACATGTTAATAAACTTGTTTGTTTTTCTCTTATTAACAGTCTTTTATTACAGGGGTCTCAGATAAAAACTCAAAAGAATAGAGGGAAAATTATCTGCCCCCCACAAGTCTATGTGTTGTTTCCCAATTTCACACTTAAAACATTTGCCTAATACATTTTTCATGGTTCAAAATTTTTCATGGTCCAAATGTCTGCCTCTCTTCAAAAACTCAAGAACACTCTAGCTTTTAGGACCTGAGATAACAAAGAACACAGGGGCTTCAGATTGATTTGAGGCTGGTGATTTCAAGTGATCTGGTCCATCTCCCTTTCTGCCACACCACTAGTGGATATGCCTGGTACTGATTCTGACAGCAATTTATCTTTTAAAAAAAAAATGTTTAAGAATCCTTGCCAAACAACTTGGACTTTCAAAACACTGCACAGGTGACATCTCCTGTAGGAAGTTTTGGAAGGAAACCAACAAAGTAACCTTCCAGCATAGCATAATTCTGGTTCTCTGGTTAAAGTATCAATATTTATCACAAATATAGTTCTCACAAAATGACTCTAGTTGTTAAATCATTACTAAGCATACTGTGTTCTTTACTTGAAAGAATATTTTGTTTCAGTTGAAATAAAGCTGATATACATTATTATGTTAGTTTCAGAAAGTATTTTCTAAATTAAATTATAATTTGTGCTAAGACCATTTTTCTTCATTGGCACATTCCATTGACAATTTAAATGATATGATGGAATGTTCCTTCCAACAGAAATAAAGAATATTTTGATGTAGAAATAGATATAGATTTAGACTTAGATATACACCATGTTGAACAATCTTGGATAGTAGCATCTGCTTCTCTGTTACAGGTTATTCTAGCATTTTTGCCCCTATCAGAGAAAGAAGAGAATTAAAGTCCATAATCATATGATCAAATCAGCCAGGGAAACTGACATATAAAGATAGACCTTCACTTCGTGTTTGTCACTGAGGGGTAGACATATGAAAGTGGTTTTCTCGTCTATTAACTTTTATCCAAAATGTATAGGATTTTAGTTTTAAATAGCTGGAGCACTTTCTATGGTCACTCACTGACTGTTTGTAGTCACTGTCGTCATAGAATCTGTCCTGTAACTCATCCTTTTAGCTGCTTCTTCCCATTAGGTCTTATACTTGGTTTGCGCTTTGGATTATTGATTAGTACTCTGCGTACAGTTCTGTTATTGGATAGGATCCAGTGTGTGTGTGTGTGTGTGTGTGTGTGTGTGTGTGTGTGTGTGTGTGTGTTAGGGCAAAGTTGGGATGGCAGTGGGGGTAGAGGGACAATTACATCCTGTGATGGAAGAGGGAAGATAAGAGAGTCTTATGGTGATTTGATTTATTCTTAGGGTCTATGTAAAAAAGGTATTAAGCACTGGCAAGGTTAAATCCTGCATGAATAATCCTAGATTATTTCTAGTATATATTTATACTAAAATAACTTTTCCATATTATGTTGCAATATAATATGGAATATAATTTATAATATAAAAGCCATTCTCTGTATCTTAGCCTTGTTTTTTTTTTTTTTTTTTTTTTGCGGTACGCGGGCCTCTCACTGTTGTGGCCTCTCCCGTTGCGGAGCACAGGCTCCGGACGCGCAGGCTCAGCGGCCATGGCTCACGGGCCCAGCCGCTCCGCTGCATGTGGGATCTTCCCGGACCGGGGCACGAACCCGTGTCCCCTGCATCGGCAGGCGGACTCTCAACCACTGCGCCACCAGGGAAGCCCCCTTAGCCTTGTTTTGATGTAGTCTTTCATACTACATTGACCATTGCCTGCTGAAATGATGGAAGACATTAATTTAATAGAATGGTTATTCTATGCTCCTTAGAAAATATTCATTAATGACATTCTTATCAAAAGAGTGTGTCAAGTTAGAAACCTATCTAAAATTGTCTTAAGAATATAGGACAGACAGTTATATTTTACAACCAGGAAGGAATCAAGAATCACGTGGACTATTTGACACTGCCAGGGAGAAAGATCTTGAATGGAATAATACGATGGGTGCCTCAGACCAGCGGCACAAGGGTCTGGGTTGGATGGGGATTGTGGCAAATGAGAGAGAAGAGAGTTTGCCAAAGGGAGAGTGAACAGAATCAATGAAATATAGCTCTCCTTTTGCAACCCTGTTTATGCTTTCTTTTTGTGAGGTCAATCATAGTGCATACAAGGAAAGAATTAAAGAAGGGAAAAAATCTGTATTTATGTTTAGCTTACTTATTCTCATGCCTAACATAGTAACTATTGGTGTCTATTGGGGACTGAATATTTGTATTCCTCCAAAATTCTTATGTTGGAATCCCATTCCCCAATGTGATTGTATTAGGAGATGAAGCCTTTGGGTGGGGATTAGTGTCATGAAGGTGGATCCCTCATGAACAGGAGTAGTGTCCTTATAAAGGAGGCACCCAGAGAACTCTCTCCTTTCTTCCTCAGTCATATGAGGATATCACTAGAAGACTGCAGTCTATGAACCAGGAAGCAGGCGCTCACCAGACACCAAATCTGCTAGTGCCTTGATCTTGGACCTCCCAAGCCTCCAGAACTATGAGAAAGACCTGTTTGTTGTGTAAGCCACTCAGTCTATGGTGTTTTTTATAGCAGCCCCAAAAGACTAAGACAGTGTATAATATTTGTAAGTTACTTGAGACCAGGGGCTTTATTTTGATTACTGCTATCTTGCCTTCACCTACAGCAGTGCTTGGCACTTAGATATTATTCAATAAATACTTGTTGAGTGTGTGAGAATGAATGAGTGCATTACGTACTTAAAACATTTCATATATGTATGAAGAAAGGAAGTTACCTCTAACAGACTCACAGGTTCTCTACACTTAAAAGGCCCATCTGAAAATAAAAAGATATACAATCTGGCAGTATTTTCTCACTAGCTCCTAACTAAGCTTTACACTATTCAATAGAAATAAGTATAGATAAAAACTCTTCTGTCTCTTGTACATGCAGCCAGAATATTACCTTGAAACACTTTTCTAAGTATAAGAAATGGTGAAAGTTCTGATAGAAAGGAGGGAAATAACATATGTTCTGAAGTAAGACTGCTTGGGCTCAAATTCTGGATTCACTGTTTAATAGTTTTGTAACCTTGGGCAAGAGCACACTAACAAACTAACCTTTAGTTAATGAAAATGCAAACTACTAATTATTCCTTCGTGTTGCTATATTCTTAAGATTCTCTAAACAATATTCGCCAAACTTTCAAGATCAGGTATTCCCATCATATTTTGAGCATGAACCCCAATATATGTCCCTGTATTTAGTTTCACATTGTGTCCATTTGCAACTGTACTCGCATATTGTCGACATCTTAAAACATGCAGAAAATTAGAAATATAAAAATAGGTGACAAAGACAAAATATACAAAATATACAATTTTATTTATTTATTTATTCTTAACATCTTTATTGGAGTATAATTGCTTTACAATGGTGTGTTAGTTTCTGCTTTATAACAAAATAAATCAGCTATACATATACATATATCCCCATATCTCCCCTTGAGTCTTCCTCCCACCCTCCCTATCCCACCCCTCTAGGTGGTCACAAAGCACCAAGCTGATCTCCCTGTGCAACACGGCTGCTTCCCACTAGCTATCTATTTTACATTTGGTAGTGTATACATGTCCATGCCACTCTCTCACTTTGTCCCAGCTTACCCTTCCCCCTCCCTGTGTCCTCAAGTCCATTCTCTACGTCCGAATCTTTATTCCTGTCCTGCCCCTAGGTTTTTCAGAACAATTTTTTTTTTTTAGATCCCATATATATGTGTTAGCATATGGTATTTGTTTTTCTCTTTCTGACTTCACTCTGTATGACAGACTCTAGGTCCATCCACCTCACTACAAATAACTCAATTTCGTTTCTTTTTATGGCTGAATAATATTCCATTGTATATATGTGCCACATCTTCTTTATCCATTCATCTGTTGATGGACACTTAGGTTGCTTCCATGTCCTGGCTACTGTAAATAGAGCTGCAGTGAACATTTTGGTACATGACTCTTTTTGAATTATGGTTTTCTCAGGGTATATGCCCAGTAGTGGGATTGCTGGGTCGTATGGTAGTTCTATTTTTAGTTTGTAAGGAACCTGCATACTGTTCTCATAGTGGCTGTATCAATTTACATTCCCACCAACAGTGCAAGAGGGCTCCCTTTTCTCCACACTCTCTCCAGCATTTATTGTTTGTAAATTTTTGATGATGGCCATTCTGACTGGTGTGAGGTGATACCTCATTGTACTTTTTTTTTTTTTTTTTTTTTTTGCGGTACGCGGGCCTCTCACTGCTGTGGCCTCTCCCGTTGCGGAGCACAGGATCCGGACGCGCAGGCCCAGCGGCCATGGCCCACGGGCCCAGCTGCTCCACAGCATGTGGGATCTTCCCGTACCGGGGCAAGAACCCGTGTCCCCTGCATCGGCAGGCGGACTCCCAACCACTGCACCACCAGGGAAGCCCTTATTGTACTTTTGATTTGCATTTCTCTAATGATTAGTGATGCTGAGCATCCTTTCATGTGTTTGTTGGCAGTCTGTATGTCTTCTTTGGAGAAATGCCTATTTAGGTCTTCTGCCCATTTTTGGATTGGGTTGTTTGTTTTTTGTTATTGAGCTGCATGAGCTGCTTGTAAGTTTTGGAGATTAATCCTTTGTCAGTTGCTTCATTTGCAAATATTTTCTCCCATTCTGAGGGTTGCCTTTTGGTCTTGTTTATAGTTTCCTTTGCTGTGCAAAAGCTTTGACATTTCATTAGGTCCCATTTGTTTATTTTTGTTTTTATTTCCATTTCTCTAGGAGGTGGGTCAAAAAGGATCTTGCTGTGATTTATGTCATAGAGTGTTCTGCCTATGTTTTCCTCTAAGAGTTTGATAGTTTCTGGCCTTACATTTAGATCTTTAATCCATTTTGAGTTTATTTTTGTGTATGGTGTTAGGGAGTGTTCTAATTTCATTCTTTTACACATAGCTGCCCAGTTTTCCCAGCACCATTTATTGAAGCGGCTGTCTTTTCTCCATTGTATATTCTTGCCTCCTTTATCAAGAATAAGGTGACCATACGCACGTGGGTTTATCTCTGGCTTTCTATCCTGTTCCATTGATCTATATTTCTGTTTTTGTGCCAGTACCATATTGTCTTGATTACTGTAGCTTTGTAGTATAGTCTGAAGTCAGGCAGCCTGATTCCTCCAGCTCCAGTTTTCTTTCTCAAGATTGCTTTGGCAATATCCTATTTTAAATGATTATAATGGTACAAAAATATTTTTCCTCTCAGTACAAATATGAATAGTAAGAATATAGTTTTGTGAGAATGATGTGATTGAATGTTATATTTAATTAAATCTTCATGGATATTAGTCCCTAGTGACTGAAAAAGTGCTAATATCAGGAAAAGAAGTATCAGCTCTGTCATTTTCTTATTGCTCCCTTCTTCATACTTGCCTTATCAGGATTATATACAATTTTATTGAAGGGATATTTTTATGCTACTTACCTATTTTTTAAGGGTTAGTACAGTTTACATAAAATAATATTATCTATGGATACATTTAAGTGGGGACAGAAATGTTTCAATACTTAGCAAAATGCTATAAAAGACCAAAATGTAAAAATGACATCTTCAACACATCAGGAGGCTCTGGAGGTATTAGGAATGTGGAACCATATGAGAATCTGACCTGCAGAGCTGTTGAAGGTGTCAGCAGTGATCCATACATTAAAGAGTATAAAAGACTAATTGTTTCTCATTTTAGGTAAAATTAAATATAAACAGAACGTGTTTCCCCACTGCAGTCAATGTTGTTTATATTTGACTTGGAGACCATTGCTCTACTAGGCATAAATATTCCTCTTCCTGCCCTTCTGTCATGGCATACTTTATTATTAATATATTAAACTAACACTAAAAAGAAGCAGGTAATTCTTCCACACGAAATAACATTACTGCAACATAGATCTTTGGAATGTAAATCTCAGAAAATAACATTGGAAATGTACGTACAAGTTAATCTTGTGAGCCTTCATGCAGATTTAATTCTGTGATTATAAGTGGAAATGTCTTTTATTATAGCTGGAGGAGTGATCAACCTAACCCCAATAGGTGAACACAAAATCTACTGAACTGTGCAACTATTGAAAATAATGATCTGAAATGTATTTTCTTTCCAGTAAAAATGAAAGTTATTTAGGGAAGTAAAATATAAAATTGCGTGTAATTTTTCTACCGTCTTCATATTTTCCTACAGCTTCAAACGGTAGCATTTACAGGGCTTCCTGGTGACTCCTTCAAGTTGGCTCATGATTGTTACATAAAACTGCACTTAAAACAATGTCTATTATTTAAGGCAATATAATTTGGGGCAAATATTTTTAACTTCCCTAGACCTTGATTTCCTAGCTAGTAAGATAAGAATACAAAAAAGAAGCTATTCATACCAAGTATGAACTAAGAGAGATAACACATATAAATAACCTGGCACAGTTCCTGAACTCTAACTGCCTTGTCTTCTTGAAGGTTCTGACACTATCTGTATCTGTTTTGGGTCTGTTTGCCATAGACCTGTTTCTTGTCCTTTCCCTGCTCTGCTCTGTGTGGCAGGATGCTGACCTTTACATGCTGTTTCTCAGGCTCCTGTATCACCAAGTATCCAGCAGGGTCTAGTCAATGGGAGATACTCTGGGAAGATTGGAAGGCGGAAGAAGGAAGACTCACCCCCTCCCTATGCCTCAGGCTGTGGGTCCTGCAATTACCACAGCTCTTTCAATGGCCTCAAGTACCCCCTGGAGAGGCTTCTCTGGTTCCAGCTGCTGCTGTGTGAATCCAACCCATGGGCTCCAGTAGCCTATTCCCACTGTCCTCTGACCTTGGGGTGGCAGTAGCTTTCTGTAGCTGCTAATCAGAGTTGCCTCACTGTGCTGCATTTAGCTTCTCTGCTCTCTTATCATTGGTGTAAGAAAATCCTTAGGTTGAAGTCCCTCTTTCTTAAAATCTTAAATACTTTCTGCTTTCAAGTTAGTCCTAGTATTAGTTTTCTATTGCTATATGCCAAATCACTCAAATTCAGCAGCTTAAAAGAACATCCATTTATTATCTTACAGTTAGTCAAAATTCCATGTGGGCTCAATTGGGTTCCCTGCTTATGATCCCACAGGGCTGAAACCAAGGTGCTGGGGCTGGGGTCTTACCTGGATACTCTGGGAAGAACCTGCTTCCAAATTTATTTCATATCCTTGGCAGAATTCAGTTACTCACAGTTATAGACCTTCCTTTCATTATCATCTGGGGCTGCTCTCAGTCTTGGCTTCCCTCACCACCTGGGCCCTCCATCTCAAGGATGGAAAATGTTAGTTCTTCACATCCAATTCCTCTCATACTCTGGAAACATCTGAGGTCCTCTTTGCCCATAGCTGGAGAAAATTATCCTCCCTTAAAGGGCTTATGTGATTAAATTAAGCCCGCTGGGATAATCTTTCTATTTTAAGGTCAACTGATTAGTAACATTAATTGCATCTGCAAAATTCCTTTTGCCTCATAAGGTAATTTAATCAGGGAAACAACACTGGGGAAAAGGACATCATAGAATTCTGCCTTCCACAGACCTTAAGTGAGCCATCACTTCTGGCGTTTGCCAGGTTTGTGTCCTTGAGCCAATAATTTAACCTCCAAGGGCCTTAGATTCTTCATTATAAAATGTTTATAAGTAAGAGAGACAATCTGATTGCTGACATCTGGTTCTACAATACTATTGCCAACATTATTTGGGCCAGCAGGAAAAGTAATGTAGAGCTTGCTATCTTCTCTTGTGTCCCTTTCAAGGAGAAGCATTTTGATTTCATTTTGAAAAGAGGAGAATTTTGTTCTACTAGAAACAGTTCTTAGGTATGGTCACAATGGAAAATGTTTATATTTAAATTGTATTAACTTCCATATTTACAAGTGAGTTGCTCCTTCTTCCTTTGGTGTTGTCAGTGCTGCTGGAAGTTCTGACATGAATCATTCAGCCCCCCATGTCAGCCTTTGGGGTGGTGCTTTGATGTGATGGTGAACTGGAGACTATAGAAGGGTGGATCTCAGGGGAATGGTTAGAGGAGACTCAGTCTCAGATGACAGTGCCAGCCCTGGGGATCTCAGGCATGCCACATAACATCTCTGAACTTCAGCTGTATCATTTGTAAAATGAAGAAATTCGAATTGGGGGGTCTTAGGGTCCTGTAAGTTTTAACAATGAATGATCTTCCTCCATCTTAAATCCTTGGCTGTAATAAAACATAGTGACCATAGGTATAATGAAATAATAAGTTTATTAAATTCTCAGGTAAAAAGAAAGCTGACTACTTTAAGCAGAATCATTTGGAAAATTATTATTATTTTTTAAATGAGCTGATTTATTTATTTCATTTATTTATTTTGGTTGTACCAGGTCTTAGTTGTGGCAGGCAGGCTCCTTAGTTGTGGCTCCCAGGCTCCTTAGTTGCAGCTCACCAGCTCCTTAGTTGCGGCACGTGTGCTCTTTAGTTGTGGCATGCATGTGGGATCTAGTTCCCTGACCAGGGATTGAACCCTCATCCCCTGCACTGGAAGGCGGATTCTTAAGCACTGTGCCACCAGGGAAGTCCCTGGAAAATTATTTTTATTAAATAATTTCAGTGTATAGTTTTGGATGTTATCATTCTTTTTTTTTTCATAGATCTAGACTTTCTAGATTTTAAAAAAAACATATAGTAACACACCACCAAATGGTAGTCATGTAATGCCCTCTTCTGGCTAAAGATCAAAGTGTAACCTTTCTCTGCTATGGCAGTATCTGAAAATTTGCGTGTTCTTAGTTATTTTCTATACATTTACTTTTGAGTATCTGTTTCAACAATTTTTAGTCTGTTTAGTCCTTACTAACTTGAAAAATAAATGTTTTGTTAATAATGTATGCCTTTGCCTGCTTAGCAACTCAATTTAATATACATAGGCAACCTAAAATAATTTCTTAAAAATCTTGGACTATAATCTGTCTAGTTGGGATATCTTTACTGAAAAAATTAATCAACTTAACCAGACTCACACTTTACATTGCATTCCTAAAAGACAAAGTCATAGACAACTTCTAAAAACAACAGGATATTTTTATAGTTAAGTTTTTCAATATATTTGAGTTTCTGCCTCTAGATTTGTGTGGGAGTTGGCTAAATGATTTGTGCTGCTCCCTAATCAAGGCAAACTCTCTGTGATATTATTGTACCATTGCTTTTCTTACAGCTTTCACTATCTAAAATGCGACTATTGACCCTTAGGGCCACATCAGAATCACCTGGAGGTATGAGGGGGCGACTGAAGTTTCTCCGTTGATGAAATGTGTGGTAGTCTTCAGAAGTGTTGGGACACTTTTAAAGCATATATATATAAATACAAATATATATAATTTAGTATCTAAATGTGGGCTTTTGAGGGTGAAAGAATCATTAACAATTATACCAGGATATTAGCCTAAACTAGGGCTACTGAAGGTGAGGCAGAAGTGGGGTCACTGTATTTATATTTTTAAATTATCAGTTGGAATAATAGGAAGCTGAGAATCATTGCTGAAATTCTGTTTTTACCTTTATTTTCAATGGTGTTCCTCATCTTCAATTTACAATTTCTGTTGTACGGCAAGTAGAGAGCACATTAAACACTATATTCTCCTTGGAGCCAGATGGCCTAGTTTCAAACTCTGACAAATTTCTTAATTTTTCTGTGCCTTCATTTCCCCAACTGTATGTGGGAATAATAATAATACTTACCTTATATGGTTGTTACAAGGATTAGAGAGTTGACAATCAGTAAATATGTGGTTAACATTTAGAATAGTACCTGGAGCATAGTAAACCCTACTATTAATAATAAAATTATTAGTGTCTATGAATGAATGATAATACATTTGAATTTTTAAAAAGTATGAGCTTTTCAGGTTTGCATTTATTTCAGGAAAGCACTTCGATAGGCAGCCTCTAAGACGGCCCCCAGTGATCCCTGCCAGCTGGGATTCACGTTGCAGTGTAATTCCCTTCCCTTGAGTGCACACTGGACCCATTTCTAATGAATAGAAAAGACAGTGAAAGTGGTGGGATGTCTCTTCTGAGATTAGGTCACAAAAAGACTGTGACTTGCATTTGGCTCTTGCTCTCTCACTGTTTCTCCTCCTCTCCTGGATCTTCTGCCCTGAGAGAGAAACAAGATGGCACACTGTGCGCAGCCATATGGAGAGGCCCACGTGGTAAGGAATTGCCTCTGGCCAAAAGTCAGCGAGGACCTGAGGCCTGACAATAGCCATTTCCAGTAGCCAACTGTAATTTACAGATAGTAAAGAATCAAAATAAATAGTAGGAAAATGTGATTTCTTCAGTTTCCTTACCCCCCGCCAAAAAACTAAATACTCCATCTTTGTCCATAAATAAATCATCAGAATTTCCAAATTAAGAATAGCTCAGGTTGTGTTTTGAAATGAGGTGATATTTAATTATAAATAAAGCCTTGATAGGAATTCGAGTATGGAAATTAAACTGAATGCATTTGGAGACTAAGCATATAATCCTACAGTTTCATGTCAATTTTACCACTTGATGGAGCTATAATGCCAGATAACACTTCAAACACTGTAGTGTTTACAAGGAAGCAATCTTTTTGAGAAATATAGATAGAATGTATAATCCTAGTCATTAGTTGTAAGTGTTCATTCTAATCATTACTCTTCATCCTTGACAAGCAACTTTTGTAACGTGTCAAAGAGAAAACTTTATATAATCCCGGGCTGTTAGTAGCAGATAACTTGCTTATTTTTAATTTAGAAAATTTGAGGAGGGTATTCCTTGGAAAATACTTAAATATTTGTACTAGGAAAGATATAATCTAATAAAAATTTAAAGATGAACATTAGGTCTTCTAGATGTCATTGTTTGGAGATTACATGAGAAGGAAAAGTGAACCTTCTTGGAAAGCCAGGCTTATGGAAGATTCCTGAGTCAGGCAGTGGTAGAGGAAGACTGATTTTTGCAAAGAAGAAAGAAGACAAAGTGTGGAAGTGTTGGTCATAAGCAAACATAAAAGATGCACAAAAGAACCATAATCTAATCCTTATAGCCTCTTTTCCCTATTCTATTTTATTCGGTAAATGCAGGTTTGAAATCCTTTATCTGAAAACTTTGGGGCTGACAACACTTTAGAATTAAAAGCTTTTCATATTTTAAAAAAGGAATACAGTATTTATACCATATAGTACATGACATTTCCAGCCCTGTCTGAGGTGTCGCTCTTAAATAAACATGCAGTCTCAGGCTAGGTTCTACAGGAATCAGACTTTGAGACAGAGGTTCAGGGAAGGACATTTATCATTCCTTGGCGTGACCCAGACCACCATCCTTGAGGTTTCTGAGCCCCAGGTCACCACGCTTTTCTCAGAAAAATATTACTAAACTTTTCCACTAACCACCAAAACTTGGGAAGGGGACACCAAGACGTGCCCCAATGATCATCTGAATATCAGATATATTGTTCCCTGCCCCCTTTGTATCACTTCTACTGGTGAAAAACGGTCAATTACTCCTACCAGTGTGCTAACTCCACTCACATTCTGGTCATTTGCAAGAGGAACATGACGTGTCTAGGAGGCAACCCTTAGCTGATAGTTCAGTAAGGGCTCTTGCTGTGTCCTAGTGGAAATGTTTCTTTTTGATGGAAGAGCGCCCAGAGTGGCAGGGATGGGAAGCACAAATTTGCCAGGTGAGTCACTGAGAGTGATGATAAGTGGGGTTAATCCTACTTCTGCATTTTGGTTTCTGGACTTATACATTCTACTTACTGGAGACACACCATCATATAAAGGCCTTTGAATTAAAGTGGACACTAAGTCCTGAAGGAATGGAGTCATTGTCAAGTATCTTCTCTGACCTTCAGCTTAGCCTTCAGCAGGCTATTCCATTTCTGTATCTGGCCAGAAGCTTCTGGATGGCACTGTGTGTAATATGTCTGGTGAATCATGTCATGGGCCATCTACAAACCCCCTTTTCTATAGAATGGTTCCTTTGATCTGACATAATATTACATGGAGTCTTGTAGTGATGAATCATGTTTTATAGACCCTAGGACAATGGTGCTAGGGTCTAGGACAATGGTGCTAGACCCTAGGTATCATGGGTAGGAAAAACGATTCCATAACTGTAATATGTGTCTGTTCTTATCAAAATGAATCACTATACCTTACAAGACAGAAGGAGTCCAATGTATTCAGCTGGCCTCCCGTGACCACTTGGTGACATGTGAACAGATCAGCAATGGTCTCTATTGCTGGCACATTGGACATTTTGTGGCTTTGGCAAGTAGGAGCCCACATGGTTGCATAGCCTCCAACTCTGTCATCATGGAAACTTCTTTTCTGTGTCCACTGGGTCAGCACCAGGATGGCTGATGCCAGAGGCTGGCTTGTGTAAACTGGACAATTCAGTTTTATTTACCAGGATGTTTAGTTCTGCTTTCATGGTGGAGATCTCTGGTGGGCATTAACATGTGATATGAACATCTCCACAATGAGTGACCATTCTCAGATGCCCAATCCCATGTCTCTACCCAGAACTCTTTGGAACTGGTCTTTCAACACTTCTCTTTCCAGTCCCCTGATCAGCCAAGCCATTTCCCACTGTGTGTTATTCCATACATATTCTAAGCTTGCGCCACTTCTCTGTCCACACAAAATGGGTGAGCAGGGTACTGTCTGGACCTCTTCTCATTGAGATGACTTCATATCGTCTCTGTCTTACCCTGAATGAGGCTATAGTGCTGTTGCCACCTATTTCTGTCTTGAACCCACACCCCCAGCTTACCATTCATGAACCCAAACCCCTTCATAAGCTGTTTGTAAAGGATCTTCGTTGCAGCCATAGATGTGAGCTGAGGAAGAGGCACTGGGTGCGACAGTGATAGATGACATGAGGGTCATTATGATCAGTTGCATCCACCAGGCTTTTGATGGTTAAGCAACACCACTGGCCTTTATTGTTTGGGGACTTTATTCATTTCTACTGTTACCAGTGAGCTTAGTCTTATAGCACGTTCTCCTGCCCCAGCCCGCAGAAAAGAGCCACCACCTGCGTTCTTAGTAATGTGGGTGCTCTTCTCACCACTGTAATCCTTACTGTATTGGAAAATCACGTGACATCTGGGCTCTTTAATTTATTGGCTTTATTAATAATAATTGAAACTATACTGTCGTCATGTCAGTTCAAGTAAATTTCTGCTGCCAAATGAATTTGCAAAAAAATAACGGTTGGATGTCAGAAATCTTTGGATTTTGGATTGTGGATAAGAGATTGTCAGATGGACAGAGAAAGTAGCAGAGACTCCTCTCTATGGGATTCTTATGACAACCTTTTATAGGCAAGATGTCACAGTCCTGTACCAAGAGACAGCAATGTATCAGTGCTACTTTTTGTTCTCCACATGTGCCCCTTCTCCTGTGTCCATCCACATGCCTCTACCTCAGACCTCCTTGAACCTGATCTTTTAATCTTTCTCTTTCCAGGCTTCTGATCAGCCAAGCCATTTGCCATTGCCCATGATTCCACATATGTAGTAAGCTTGGGCTTAGATATGTAGTGGGTGGTAATTCCGGAACATAGGGGAAGGGATGGAAGCAGAGTAGAGACTGGAGTCTCATGTCACAGCAGATCATACACCTGTGACTTGGGACCAATATGGGACCAGTATGGGACAGGAGGAGTAACACAACCATAGCAGTAAGTTAGAGGGAAGACTGAGAAAATCCTCTGTACCTGGTGGCCACTAGCTAACAACACAAATAATGGTTATAATGAAATAAAACCAAACATGAATTTGAGTTTCATTATTTTGGAATGCTTATCAAAGATGTGGTAGAAAAAAATTCCTAACAACTCTTCAGTGTTCATATTTGTAAATTGTTGTCACCTTAAACTCAGTTTACTTAAAATCAAAGAAAACAAACTTTGAGAAAAACAATGGGGCAGCATGCTAACATTTATGTTTCTAGCACTGATATATTTTTCTTAGTCTTAAATTTTGGAATCATCTGTAACTCATATCTCTTTAGATGCTACATTGAACCAATTCCTATCATTCTTCCCTTAAAAGGCATCTGATACTTATTCATTATGTTTTGTTTCCATCTCCGGCTTCTGACTGCAGAAACTTGTCTCACTTTTTCATTATGAACTGATATCTTAATTGAGCCTTCCCTATCTAATCAACCCTGCCTACCACTGCTAAATTAGTTTTCCTGAAAATCTATTTTCAGTACCTCATTTTTGGTCAAAAACTATTAAAAATACAA
Organism: Grampus griseus; assembly: GCF_964374135.1. Lineage (NCBI taxonomy): Eukaryota > Metazoa > Chordata > Mammalia > Artiodactyla > Delphinidae > Grampus > Grampus griseus. The sequence goes on along the minus strand of NC_138997.1, from coordinate 118,277,787 downwards.
ATAAAAGTTGTTTGTTAAATACCTTTAAAGAATTTTAAAAAGAAAGCCCCAAACTGAGAAAGTATTTTAGCAACACGTTTGAGGATGAGTGTTGAAACTAGGTACTATATATAAGGGATGCTTCCAACTTAGCAAAAGACAAAGTCTCCAAAGAAAAATGGGAAAACATCGTGATAATTCACAAATGAAGAAATATAAACCGACAATACACATAAAAAAATGTGCAAGTTGATAATAATAAAAATACAAATCAAAATACAACTCACCTTTCTGCACTACCCATAGAGGGGTCCATACAGCATTGTTCTGGGTTCCTATCATAAGGTAAATGGAAATTTTCACCATGTCCAGAGCCCTTGATATTCTGCTAATGAGGGAGGAGGATGTCCACAAATTCCTTGCAGCAGGAACCCACTTAGGTGGCAAAAACCTTGACTTCCAAATGGAACAGTACATCTACAAAAAAAAAAAAAAAGGCAGTGGCATCTACATCATAAATGTGAAGAGAAACTGGGAAAAGCTTAGAAGCCTTTGCTGGCAGCTTGTGCCATTGAAAACTCAGCTGATAGCTGTATCATATCCTCCAAGATTACTGGTGATAGAGCTGTGCTGAAGTTTGCTGCTGTCACTGGAGCCACTCCTACTGCTGGCCGCTTAACTCCTGGAATATTCACCAACCAAATCCAGGCAGCCTTCTGGGGGTCATGATTTCTGGTGGTTACTGATCCGAGGGTTGACCACCAGCCTCTCACAGAGGCATCTTATGTTAACCTGCCTACAGTCGCTCAGTATAACACAGACTGTCCTCTGCACTATGTGAAGGCTCTAGCAGGAAGGACAGAGACCATCCCCTATAACAACAAAGGGGCTCACTTAGTGAGTCTGATGTGGTAGATGCTGGCCAAGGAAGCTCTGCACATACGTGGCACCTTCTCCTGTGAACACCCATGGGAGGTCACACCTAATCTCTACTCCTTCAGAGGTCTGAAATAGACTGAAAAGGAAGATCAGGCTGCTTAAAAAGCTGTAACCAAGGAGGAATTTCAGGATGAATGAACTGCTCCAGCTCCCAAATTTACTGCTACTCAATCCCAGGTCCCAGGCTGGTCTGAAGGTTGGCAGGTGCTCTCTGTGCTATCCGGCAGTTCCCTACTGAAGAATGGAGAGCTCAGTCTGCCGCTGGAAGAGTGGTCTGTAGCTCCCACTGCTTGGGCCACTGACTAGATAGTGAATGGAAGCAGGTATTGCAAGAAAAGAAGTTCCCAGAGCATGATCAAGCTTCATTTTTAGCACAGGATAACCTTCCATTTCATGGCACACATATTACATTGTTAAAAAATAACAACCTGGCCTACTTGATTAAAACCACGGGAAAATGACCATGTTTATGGGGAGCAGCAACTTACCAAAAGCACCCTGGGGGCGACACACTGACCACTTTGGTGGGGGAAGGGGTACAGTTTCAAAGTGTGACCCATAAGGCATAGGGACAAGTTGTCAAATCTTTAACTTTTTAGTTGCATCTGGAATTTATACAAAACATTAAAAATGTACGTTCCCCTCTCTGTGTTTAATGTACTCTAATCATGATCAATTTGGGGGAGAGGTCCTCCTTTCAAATCACAAGTAGGATCATTTCCAAATTCAAAGAAACAGCCATCCTCTTCTGTGTCTTAACTTCAGGTGACCTGCTGAACCAGGAAGTGTTTTCCTTTCCTGTCAGTGCAGCTTCTCAGTCTCCTGTTGCTTCTGCTATTCAGACCTCTTTAATGTGAATGTCAATTGTTTACTGCCAACTGTAGTGTCTGATACACTCAATGTCCCATTTTCTGATTCAAGTTTCAAACGAACTTCAAGGGTTTTATTCATCTGCTTCTGGTTGGTGGCAGTCTCTGAAGCTTCCGAGTTCTTCTCCTGCTTTGATCACATATAACTGGGGCTTGAGGACCATCTGCCGGTTCTCCTTGTGTCTCTCCTACTGCTTCCGCCTGGTGGAGAAGTCTGTGCTACTTCCTGACCTCTTCAACCCCATCTTTTTTACCATCTGAACTCAAAATTTTCTGCATTACTTGGTTTTCCTTCCAGTTCTTTCTCTTCCCCTTTTTCATGAAGAATCTAAGAATCTTAGTTGCTTCTTGCTTTTTTCACTAATTTTTGAAACAGGTGAATTCAAAAGCCTAAATTCTTCACTCTCTTGGTCTCCTTGAAAGTCAGCGTTCTCAAATGTAACTTTAAAACCATCGCTGGTAAGAAAGAATATTAGGAAGGCTCTTAACTTTCTTCTTCTATGTAGATTTTTGCTCCTCTTCCTCTTCCTCAGTTAAGTGCTAGCCCTTTGTTAACTTTTGGCAAATTCTTTAATTGGACTCTATGCACGAGTTTCTTCTATCTTCTGTTGGATCTTTTATTCCCATATGCTTCATAAGCAAATGGATTTATCATGCATTTCATGAGTCTTATGATAGACAGAGTCTTATAGCCATGAAAAATCCAGGAATATATGCCCAGAGAAACAATGGTTCAATCATATGTGTGAGCCCTATATTTTCAGGGGCTTTCTTGGTGGCAAATTTTTAATCATCATAAACTGTTCTTTCTGTATCCTCTCCTAATTCTTCTGTCAATTTGTCTAAGAAGGAACACATAACCTGGGAACAGAACCCAAAACTAGATTACTGGTTTATTTTAAAGGGATATAACTCTGGAACAGCCAGATGGAAGAGAGGCATAGGTCGAGGTAATGGGAAAGGGCATGGAGCTTTCATGCCATCTCCTAGGGCACCCCTTTCCCTGAATCTCCATGCTCACCAACCCGGAAGCTCCAAGGGTAGCATATTTTTGTGAACCAAAACATGAAAAATAGATGTCATATATAAAATTATACTTATGGGGAAGTGAAGCACCATTTTTTTTTTTTTTTTTTTTTGCGGTACGCGGGCCTCTCACTGTTGTGACCTCTACCATTGTGGAGAACAGGCTCCGGACGCACAGGCTCAGCGGCCATGGCGCACAGGCCCAGACGCTCCACGGCATGTGGGATCTTCCCAGACCAGGGCACGAACCCGTGTCCCCTGCATCGGCAGGCGGACTCTCAACCAGGGAAGCCCTGAAGCAGCATATTTTAAATGGGAATTGCCTCTGATAATCTAGGACATATGATTGGCTTAGAGACATCATCAGAGAGTGGTGGGAAAATTGTTTTTCTTCTTATGTTCATTATCACTCCCAGGCTTTCAGTGACAATGAGAAAAATCAGGATAAGCTGTTCATAAGAATTTGAGGACATCATGGCAAAAGTTAACGATAAAGTATTTCTTAAAAGTAGCAAATATATCAACATTTTCATAATGAAATCATAGAACTAAAAAAGGATGTGACTTTTAGAATGCATTCCATATGCTATGTACCTTCTTATACATTAACTTCTTGAAGCTACATATCCGTTCCGTAGGATATATATAGAAAAGAGTTTAGTCTAACTACTTTAGCAGAAATACTAAAGGAAATTAAATACCTCCTAGAAGCTCTAGGAGAGCTGGAAGAGAACCAGACTTGGATACTGCACTGACAGGGTAGAAAAACTTCCAAATAGACCTTAGACATGAAAATTACCTGAGAATTTAAAAAGCATAAAGGAAATTATTATTAATGGCATCATGAGAAACTATAAGTACATTAGAAAATATATTCAGTGTCTTCTCTCAACTTTTATACGATTTTCATGTGATTGATCTTCATCCAATTTCATGGCCATTGTAGGTACTCAAAAGCAGTGTATGTCCTTCACACTCAATTACATTAGCTTTAATTCTAATGATGCTTAAGCAAATTTTACAAATTAAAAGACACTCAGCAAAATGATTTAGTTATCAGTTAACAGGCTAGAGTAGATTTATTATTTGCTCACAATTATTTGTCTCCTCCCCACCCATGCCATGCTTCCCCATTGGTAGGGAATACACCCTCTTGTTCCATTGACATTGGCTTAGCCATGAGATTTGCTTTAGTCAATGGAGTGTGAGTAGGTGTGACATACACCTGTCCAAATAGAAGCTTTAAATGCTTTGCCTGGGTTGGCTCTGTCCTATCTAAGCAGTTGTCCTCTGCCATGAGAACATCATGTCTCAGATGGTGGCTCCTCCTTTAGAATGGATACAGGTGTGAGAGGACTCACGCAGCTGGGATGAGCTCAGTGGAGCCCAGCAAAGAACAGGTTTCAAATTACATCCACATCAATAAAAAATGTGTCTTGTGGAAAACAAATTTTGGGTTTGTTTCCTGTCAGTAGTAAAAGTTGATAATATACAGGTAAACATAATTTCTTAACATAGGGTCAAATTTAGACATTACTACATTTAAAGGGAAAAGCCCTAAGGTTAAGGTTGAATTAAATTGCTTCCACATATCATTGCTAATAATTTACTTCTCTCAGCAAAAAGACCTTACACAAAAGGAGAAGTATATTCCACAGGACACTCGGTCTAATACAAGAGAGTGGGTAGTGTGTATATCACTTTTTATATAATATATGAACATCTTTAGAGAATTTCCTAAGTCGCCTGTTATAATTTTTGCTAATCATAATCAGTTTCAGATACAAATACAAAATAAAATTGAATGTAGAATTCAGAAATAATGATAGTATGAATTTGCTTTAAAACAATGATAAAATTTCTATGAACTGAAACTTATTACTATTGCTGGGCATACTCAATTATAAGCCAAAGCTTTTTCCTCCTAAAATTTTAATCCTCAGATAAGAGGATACAGTTATCTTATATCCAAGGTCTTACAAAGTCTAGTTATGGCAGACCTTCTCTCAATTTACTAAATTTTGATTAATCAAATACAGTTTGGGAAAGAAGACACATCAGTCTGAAGCTACATATGTCAATATTAGTATTAAATGATTAACTGAATAAATTGGTGAAAAAAACAAGAAGAAACTTTAATACATATTTCTTCATTACTCTCACTGGGATGACTTCACAATTTTAAGTGTTTGATTGTAAACAAGGCTTCTAAAATTTACTTAAAAAGCAAAGCAGAAAGTGTGGTTATGTTTTGGAGATCATAAATGCATGTACATAGGACAATATAAAATGATGTATTAATGTTTTCTGATTGTATACTCTCAGGGTAAATTTTCCAGTGAGAATAACACATACCGATCCAACACATGTTCTATCTCAAAAAATCTGGCAAAATTATGTTCTCTCAACAAAGAGGATTCAACAAGAAACTCTGAGGGTGATGATACTACTTTGTAAGATATATATGAAAAGCTTGAATAAAATATTTTCAAGAAATGTGGAAAAGCATATTTTTATATAAATAAGGTAATTATATGAGTAAATTTGAATATTTTATAACTTATTTAAGAAATTAAATATTAAAAGTTAATTTACAATTATGTATTTATAATTAAATATTAACATGGTATAGTTAGTAAAAAAGCCACAAACTTCATTTTGGACCTTCTCCTTGGGAAAATGGGAGATGGCTTTATAATTTGAGTTAACTCATAGTAGGAATGCATGGTATCTAACTACTTTCTGGACCAATTCCTTTTAATATTTACTAAATAGTATTACTTAATCTCTCATCCCTTTTCCACTCAAGATCAGTTCACCCATTTAATAATCAATTAATCAGTCTAGAACGTAATTTACAAGAGGAAATGTCCATGTCTCCTAACTCCAGGAGCCTAAAGGTTAGATTGAAAGGCAGAGTTCCTATTTAATCATTCTAACATGTTTGATTATTTTTCTTTTGACGAAGAAGAAGACAGAATTCAACAGCCAAAGGGTAAGATGTCATCACGGACTCAGATCAACCCTTTGTTAATTAAGACATTGCTGGGCCCAATTACACAAATAAAGATTCAATTACTGTCACTGGTAAAGGGAGGCAGCTTAATTGGTTTCCTTCAACCACCACAATTTAAATTGAATTTTCATTAAAACTACAGGAGGGCAGACAGCAGAAGCAAGAAGAAGTACAATCCTGCAGCCTGTGGAATGAAAACCACATTCACAGAAAGATAGACAAAATGAAAAGCCAGAGGTCTATGTATCAGATGACAGAACAAGATAAAATGCAGAAAAACAACTAAATGAAATGGAGATAGGCAACCTTCCAGAAAAAGAATTCAGAATAATGAGAGTGAAGATGATCCAGGACCTCAGATAAAGAATGGAGGAAAAGAGTGAGAAGATGCAAGAAATGTTTAACAAAGACCTACAAGAATTAAAGCACAAACATGTAGAAGAATTAAAGAACAAACAAACAGGATGAAAAATACAATACCTGAAATGAAAAATACACTAGAAGGAATCAATAGCAGAATAACTGAGGCAGAAGAACAGATAAGTGACCTGGAAGACAGAATGGTGGAATTCACTGCTGCAGAACAGAATAAGAAAAAAGAAATGAAAACAGCCTAAGAGACTTCTGGGACAACATTAAATGCACCAACATTCGCATTATAGGGGTCCCAGAAGAAGAAGAGAGAGATAAAGGACCCAATAAAATATTTGAAGAGATTATAGTTGAAAACTTCCCTAACATGGGAAAGAAAATAGTCACCCAAGTCCAGGAAATGCAGAGTCCTAGGCAGGATAAACCCAAGGAGAAACATGCTGAGACACATAGTAATCAAACTGACAAAGATTAAAGACAAAGAAAAATTATTAAAACCAACAAGGGAAAAATGGCAAATAACATATGAGGGAACTCCCATAAGGTTAACAGCTGATTTCTCTGCAGAAACTCTACAAGCCAGAAGGGAGTGTCATGATATATTTAAAGTGATGAAAGGGAAGAATCTACAACCAACATTACTCTAGCCAGCAAGGATTCCTTTCAGATTCAACAGAGAAATCAAAAGCTTACAAAACAGCAAAAGCTAAGAGAATTCAGCACCACCAAACCAGCTCTACAACAAATGCTAAAGGAACTTCTCTAAGTGGGAAACACAAGAGAAGAAAATGGCCTACAAAAACAATACCAAAACAATTAAGAAAATGGTAATAGGAACATACATACCAATAATTACCTTAAATGTAAATGGATTAAATGCTCCAATCAAAAGACATAGACCCGCTGAATGGATACAAAAACAAGACCCACATATATGCTGTCTACAAGAGACCCACTTCAGACCTAGGGACACATACAGACTGAAAGTGAGGGGATGGAAAAAGATATTCCATGCAAAAGGAAATCAAAAGAAAGCTGGAGCAGCAATACTCATATCAGATAAAATAGGCTTTAAAATAAAGAATGTTAGAAGAGACAAGGAAGGACACTACATAATGATCACAGGATCAATCCAAGAAGAAGATATAACAATTATAAATATATACACACCCAACATAGGACCACCTCAATACATAATGCAAATGTTAACAGCTATAAAAGAGGAAATCGATGATAACACAATAATAGGGGGAACTTTAACATCTCACTTACACCAATGGACTGATCATCCACACAGAAAATTAGTAAGGAAACACAAGCTTTAAATGACACAATAAACCACATAGATTTAATTGATATTTATAAGACATTCCATCCAAAAACAGCAGATTACCCTTTCTTCTCAAATGCACACAGAATATTCTACAGGATAGATCACATCTTGGGTCACAAATCAAGCCTTGGTAAATTTAAGAAAATTGAAATGACATCAAGCATCTTTTCTGAGCACAACTCTATGAGATTAGAAATAAATTACAGGGGAAAAAAACCTAAAAAACACAAAGACATGGAGGCTAAACAATACAATGCTAAATAACCAAGAGTTCACTGAAGAAATCAAAGAGGAAATCAAAAAATACCTAGAGACAAATGACAATGAAAACACGACGATCAAAATCTATGAGATGCAGCAAAAGCAGTTCTAAGAGGGAAGCTTATAGCAATACAATCCTACCTCAAGAAAAAAGAAAAATCTCAAATAAACAGTCTAACCTTACACCTAAAGGAACTATAGAAAAAGAACAAACAAAACCCAAAGTTAGTACAAGGAAAGAAATCATAAAGATCAGAGCAGAAATAAATGAAATAGAAACAAAGAAAGCAATAGCAAAGATCAAGAAAACGAAAAGCTGGTTCTTTGAGAAGATAAACAAAATTGATAAACCATTAGCCAGACTCATCAAGAAAAAGGGGGAGAGGACACAACTCAATAATATTAGAAATCAAAAAGGAGAAGTTACAATGGACACCACAGAAATACAAAGCATCATAAGAGATTACTACAAGCAACTCCATGCCAATAAAACGGACAACGTGGATGAAATGGACAAATTCTTAGAAAGGTATAATCTTCCAAGCCTGAGCCATGAAGAAATAGAAAATATGAACAGATGAATCACAAGTAATGAAATTGAAACTGTGACTAAATATCTTCCAACAAACAAAAGTCCAGGACCAGATGGCTTCACAGATGAATTCTATCAAACATTTAGAGAAGAGCTAACAATCATCCTTCCCAAATTCTTCCAAAAAATTGCAGAGGAACACTCCCAAACTCATTCTACGAGGCCACCATCACCCTGCTACCAAAACCAGACAAATCCAATACAAAAGAAGAAAATTACAGACCAGTATCACTGATGAATATAGATGCAAAAATCCTCAACAAAATACTAGCAAACAGACTCCAACAACACATCAAAAGGGTTGTACACCATGATCAAGTGCGTTTTACCCCAGGGTTGCAAGGATTCTTCAATATACGCAACTAAATCAATGTGATACCCCATATAAACAAACTGAAGAAAAAAACGGGAGAGAACTTCAAGATGGCAGAGGAGTGAGACATGGAGATCACCTTGCTCCCCACAAATACATCAGAAATACCTGTACATGTGCAACAACTCCTACAGTTTACATATATATTTTGTTCCATTTTCTCTTTTTGTGAGTGTGCATGTGTATGCTTCTTTGTATGATATTGTCTGTATAGTCTTGCTTTTACCATTAGTCCTAGGGTTCTGTCTGTCCGTGTTTTTTTTTTTTTTTTGTATAGTTTCTACCGCTTGTTATCATTAGTGCATTGGTTTTTTGGCTTAGTTGCCCTCCTCTTTCTTTCTTTTCTTTTTCTATTACTTTTTAATTTTTTTAATTTTTAATAAATTTTTTTATTTTTATAACTTTATTTTATTTTTCTTTCTTTTCTTCTCCCTTTTCTTCTGAGTCATGTGGCTGACAGGTTCATGGTGCTCTGGCAGGGTGTCAGGCCTGTGCCTCTGAGGTGGGAGAACTGAGTTCAGGACATTGGTCCACCAGAGACCTCCTGGCTCCATGTAATATCAAATGGCGAAAGCTCTCTCAGAGATCTCCATCTCAACGGTGAGACCCAGCTCCACTCAATGACCAGCAAGCTACAGTGCTGGACACCCCATGCCAAACAAATAGCAAGACAGGAACACAACCCCACCCATTAGCAGAGAGGTGGCCTAAAATCATAATAAGGTCACAGACACCCAAAACATACCACCAGATGTGGCCCTCCCACCAGAAAGACAAGATCCGGCCTCATCCATCAGAACACAGGCACCAGTCCCCTCCACCAGAAGCCTACACAAACCACTGAACCAACCTTACCCACGGAGGGCAGAAACCAAAAACAACAGGAACTACAAACATGCACCTGTGAAAAGGAGAAACCAAACACAGTGAGTTAAGCAAAATGAGAAGACACAGAAACACACAGCAGATGAAAGAGAAAGATAAAAACTCACCAGACCAAACAAATGAAGAGGAAATAGGCAGTCGACCGGAAAAAAGAATTCAGAGTAATGATAGCAAAGGTGATCTAAAATCTTGGAAATAGAGTGGAGAAAATAGAAGAAATGATTAACAAGGACATAGAAGAACTGAAGAGCAAACAAACAATGATGAACAACACAATAAATGAAATTAAAAATTCTCTAGAAGGAATCAATAGCTGAATAACTGAGGCAGAAGAACAGATAAGGGACCTGGAAGATAAAATAGTGGAAATAACTACCACAGAGCAGAAGAAAGAAAAAAAGAATGAAAAGAATTGAGACGAGCCTCAGAACCTCTGGGACAATATTAACTAAACCAACGTTCGAATAATAGGGGTCTCTGAAGAAAAGGAGAAATAGAAAGGGAGTCAGAAAATATTTGAAGTGATTATAGTTGAAAACTTCCTTAATACAGGAAAGGAAATAGTCAATCAAGTCCAGGAAGAACAGAGGGTCCATACAGGATAAATCCAAGGAGAAACATGCCAAAACACATATTAATTAAACTATCAAAAATTAAATACAGAGAAAAAATATTAAAAGCAGAAAGGGGAAAACAACAAATAACATACAAGGGAATCCCCATATGGTTAACAGCCGATCTTTCAGCAGAAACTCTGCAAACCAGAAGGGAGTGGCAGGACATATTTAAAGTGATGAAAGGGAAAAAGCTACAATCAAGACTACTCTACAGAGCAGGGATCTCATTCAGATCGACGAGAAATTAAAAACTTTACAGAGAGCAAAAGCAAAGGAAATTCAGCACCATGAAACCAGCTTGAAAACAAATGCTAAAGGAACTCCTCTAGGCAGGAAACACAAGAGAAGGAAAAGATCTGCAATAGCAAACCCAAAACAATTAAGAAAAAGGTAATAGGAACATACATATCAATAACTACCTTAATTATAAATGGATTAAATGCTCCAACCAAAAGACATAGGCTGGCTGAATGGATACAAAAACAAGACCCTTATATATGCTGTCTAAAAGAGACCTACTTCAGACCTAGGGACACATACAGACTGAAAACGAGGGAATGGAAAAAGATATTCCATGCAAAAGGAAATCAAAAGAAAGCTGGAGTACAGTTCTCATATCATTCAAAATAGACTTTAAAATAAAGACTATTGCAAGAGACAAAGAAGGACACTACATAATGATTAAGGGATTAATCCAAGAAGAAGATATAACAATTGTAAAAGTTTATGCACCCAACATAGGAGCATCTCAATACATAAGACAAATGCTAACAGCCATAAAAGGGGAAATAGACAGTAACACAATCATGGTATGGGACTTTAACACCCCATTTTTATGAATGGACAGATCATCCAAAATGAAAATAAATAAGGAAACACAAGCTTTAAATGATACATTAAAAAATATGGACTTAATTCATATTCATAGGACATTCCATTCAAAAACAGTAGATTACACTTTCTTCTCAAGTGCTCATGGAACACTTTCCAGGATAGATCATATCTTGTGTCACAAATCAAGCCTTGGTAAATTTAAGAAAATTGAAATCGTATCAAGTATCTTTTCCGACTACAATGCTTTGAGATTAGATATCAATTACAGGAAAAAATCTCTAAAAAATACAAACAAATGGAGTCGAAATAATACACTACTAAATAACCAAGAGATCACTGAAGAAATCAAATAGGAAATCAAAAAAACACCTAGAAACAAATGACAATGAAAACACAATGACCCCAAACCTATGGCATGCAGCGAAAGTACTTCTAAGAAGGAAGTTTATAGCAATACAATCCTACCTCAATAAAAAGAAAAATCTCAAATAAACAATCTAACCTTACAACTAAAGGAACTAGGGAAAAAGAACAAACAAAACCCAAAGTTAGTACAAGGAAAGAAATCATAAATATCAGAGCAGAATTAAACGAAATAGAAACAAAGAAAACGATAGCAAAGATCAATAAAACTAAAAGCTGGTTCTTTAAGAAGACAAACAAAATTGAAAAACCATTAGCCAGACTCATCAAGAAAAAAAGGGAGAAGACTCAAATCAATAGAATTAGAAATGAAAAAGGAGAAGTAACAACTGACACTGCAGAAATAGAAAGGATCATGAGAGATTACTATAAGCAACTCTATGCCAATAAAATGGACAACCTGGAAGAAATGGACAAATTCGTAGAAATACACAACCTTCTGAGACTGAACCAGGAAGAAACAGAAAATATACACAGACCAATCACAAGCACTGAAATTGAGACTGTGATTAAAAATCTTCCAACAAACAAAAGCCCAGGACCACATGGCTTCATAGGCGAATTCTATCAAACATTTAGAGAAGAGCTAACACCTATCCATCTCAAACTCTTCCAAAATATAGCAGAGGGAGGAAGACTCGCAAACTCATTCTACGAGGCCACCATCACTCTGATACCAAAACCAGACAAAGATGTCACAAAGAAAGACAACTACAGGTCAATACCACTGATGAACATAGATGCAAACATCCTCAACAACATACTAGCAAACAAAATCCAACAGCACATTAAAAGGATCATACATCATGATCAAGTGGGGTTTATCCCAGGAATTCAAGGATTCTTCAATAACACAAATCAATAAATGTGATAAACCATATTAACAAATTGAAGGAGAAAAACCAAAAGATCATCTCAATAGGTGTAGAAAAAGCTTTTCACAAAATTCAACACCCATTTATGATAAAAACCCTGCAGAAAGTAGGCAAAGAGGGAACTTAACTCAACATAATAAAGGCCATATATGACAAACCCACAGCCAACATCATTCTCAATGGTGAAAAACTGAAACCATTTCCTCTAAGATCAGGAACAAGAAAAGGTTGCCCACTCTCACCAGTATTATTATTCAATATAATTTTGGAAGTTTTAGCCACAGCACTCAGAGAAGAAAAAGAAATAAAAGGAAACCAAATCGGAAAAGAAAAAATAAAGCTGTCATTGTTTGCAGATGACATGACACTATACATAGAGAATCCTAAAGATGCTACCAGAAAACTGCTAGAGCTAATCAATGAATTTGGTAAAGTAGAAGGATACAAAATTAATGCACAGAAATCTCTGGCATTCCTACACACTAATGATGAAAAATCTGAAAGAGAAATTAAGGAAACACTCCCATTTACCACTGCAACAAAAAGAATAAAATACCTAGGAATAAACCTACCTAAGGAGACAAAAGACCTGTATTCAGAAAACTATAAGACACTGATGAAAGAAATTAAAGATGATACAAACAGCTGGAGAGATATACCATGTTCTTGGATTGGAAGAATCAACATTGTGAAAATGACTCTACTACCCAAAGCAATCTACAGATTCAATGCAATCCCTATCAAACTACCACTGGCATTGTTCACTGAACTAGAACAAAAAATTTCACAATTTCTATGGAACACAAAGACCCTGAATAGCCAAAGCAATCTTGAGAACGAAAAATGGAGCTGGAGGAATCAGGCTCCCTGACTTCAGACTATACTACAAAGCTACAGTAATGAACACAGTATGGTACTGGCACAGAAACAGAAATATAGATCAATGGAACAGGATAAAAAGCCCAGAGATAAACCCACGCACATATGAACACCTTATCTTTGATAAAGGAGGCAAGAATATATAGTGGAGAAAAGACAGCCTCTTCAATAAGTGGTGCTGGGAAAACTGGGCAGCTACATGTAAAAGTATGAAAAGAGAACACTCCCTAACACCATACACAAAAACAAACTCAAAATGGATTAAGGTCCTAAATGTAAGGTCAGACACTATCAAACTCTTAGAGGAAAACATAGGTAGAACACTCTACGACAAAAATCACAGCAAGATCCTTTTTGACCCATCTCCTAGAGAAATGGAAATAAAAACAAAAATAAACAAATGGGACCTAATAAAACTTCAAAGCTTTTGCACAGCAATGGTAACTATAAGCAAGACAAAAAGACAACCTTCAGATTGGGAGAAAATATTTGCAAATGAATCAACTGACAAAGTATTAATCTCCAAAATATATAAACAGATCATGCAGTTCAATATTAAAAAAAACTAATGACCCAATCAAAACATGGGCAGAAGATCTAAATGGACCTTTCTCCTAAGAAGACATACAGATGGCCAAGAGGCACATGTAAAGCTGCTCAACATCACTAATTAGTAGAGAAATGGAAATCAAAACTACAATGAGGTATCACCTCACACCAGTTAGAATGGGCATCATCAGAAAATCTACAAACAACAAATGCTGAAATGGGTGTGGAGAAAAGGGAACCCTCTTGCACTGTTTGTGGAAATGTAAATTGATACAGCCATTATGGAGAACAGTAGGGAAGTTCCTAAAAAAACTAAAAATAGAACTACCATATGACCCAGCAATCCCAGTACTAGGCAGATACCCAGAGAAAACCATAATTCAAAAAGGCACATGCACCCCAATGTTCATTGCAGTACAATTTACAATAGCCAGGTCATGGAAGCAACCTAAATGCCCATCGACAGATGAATGGATAAAGAAGATGTGGTACATATATACAATGGAATATTACTCAGCCATAAAAAGGAATGAAAGTGGGTCATTTGTAGAGATGTGAACGGACCTAGAGACTGTCACACAGAGTGAAGTAAGTCAGAAAGAGAAAAAGAAATATCATATATTAATGCATGTATGTGGAATCTAGAAAAATGGTACAAATGAACCAGTTTGCAAGGCAGAAATAGAGACACAGATGTAGAGTATGAAAGTATGGACACCAAGGGGGGAAAGTGGAGGCAGGCAGCAGTGCTAATGGTGGGATGAATTTGGAGGTTGGTATTGACATATATACACTAATATGTATAAAATAGATAACTAATAAGAAATTGCTGTATAAAAAATAATAAAATAAAAATTTTAAAAAGAGACCAAAAAAAGCAAAAAAACAAAAGCAAGCAAAAAAAAAATTCATGCCAAGTTCAGCTTACTGATTAATTACCAATTGTACTTAAGTGTGCATATTAAGTGTACTTAAGTGTGCATATAAAAAAAAACTACAAAGGCACATTTCTTAAAAAATGGCCAAAAAGGCTATATAATCCTCTTTTGGGATCTTTTTCCCCATAGTTCTAAAGTTCCAAAATTATAGGTTGACTTTTACTATTAAGTGAAAATACACAAATACTTTCCTATTGACCTGTGAGTAGAGTAATACAAGTCTGTGTGGCTTAATCCTTCCAGAATAACATTTGGTAGGACTATTGATGTTATACTAGGAAATTAAACCCACGTTCTCTCCAGGAGAACATGGAAGAAATATGATAATCCAACGATTCTCTTGGAGCCTACTTGCAAAATTTTAATTTTGACCCCTTCAGACTAGCTTGATCCCATACTAGATTTAAAAGACTAGTCTTTTTAAAAAGTGCTTGTATTTTTGGACAATTCGATCTAAAAACATTATGAAAATTGAATATGTTTGTAAATTTTATTGGCTTCTACTCCCACTTCTGATCTCTTTTGCTGAGCAACCAGTTCTTATGCCAAACTAATCGTCCCCAACTAATCCCTTGTTTCTTCACACTGTAGAAGATGTGTCAAATATGCTTGGCAAATCTGCTCTAGAGTTTTGCTCTTTGAAGCGTAGTCTGTGGTCACACATGGCTCACAGAGGAGCAGACTAGAAATGAAGACTCTCAGGCTCCACCTCAGACCTACTGTATCAGAATTCGCACTTTTAAGAGTAATCCTAGATGGCTGGTTTGCACTTTAAAGGTTGAAGAAAACTCCTCTTAGGATCTCTTTGTAATTACTCTTTGGAACAACAGTTCTCAGCCCTAGTTGCACATTAGAATCACCTGGGGAACTTTCAAAATTCCTAGTCCTGTTGCCCAGGGCACACACTTGTCTATAGCAGAATCACTGGACATGGTCCAGGTATCAGTATATTTTAATGATCCCCTGATGATTCCAATGTGCAATGAAGATTGAGACTCTTTAGAGTGAATCAGAATCACCTGGTGATATTCTCAAAACACAGATTCTGACCCTCAAAGGCCCCGAATTCCTGATTTAGTAGGTAATGGGTGGGATCTAAGATGTACCTTGAACAAGTTCCAAGTTGCTGTTGCTGCTACTCAGGTAGCCATGCTTTGAGAAATACGGAATTAGAGGATGTGACTCAGAGGGGAAAATTTCAAAAACTGTTGCCAAGGAAAAAGTATTACTCCCTCTCCAGCCTATCTCCTCCTATTCCTTATAAATAAATTGATGAATTCAATATTTATGAGCCTTCTGACACCCTGAACTTCTTTACTCTGAAACCCATATCTTTACTGTTCTTCAGAAACCCAATCACTGAGCCGCATCATGGCTATTTTTTTCAGCACCCAGAACAGTTCCACCAAAAAAAAGTCAGACTTCATACTAGATAGATACACTTGAACACAACCCAAAAAATACTGACAGCATATTCTTCTTTCCGGATTTTTTCATCCCAATAAATGACATCACCGTTTACCTCAACTATGTGATCTATTATGTCCCAGAGTCATCTCTGATTCTCTTTTCTCTTTTACATTATGTCCAATATGCCAACAAGTTCTACTGATCATTTCCCTGTAACACCCTTAATCATATCTTCTCTTTTCCCTATTTACCGAGAGCAATCATCTTAGTCTCTGTTTCCTCACAGATGGTTGTGTCTTTCCCTATCCTCATCCACTCAGGCACCAATTGAATTGTTAAAATACAAACTGCTTGTCACACACAAATCTTGCTTCCACAATTTAAAAGTGCCAATATTTCTCCATTACACATAAAATAAAATCCAAAATAAATAGGGCATTTAGAATACTTCCACAATCTTATCTTCTCCCTCAGTACACCTTTCCAATCTATCTCCCACAACTTTTCTTCATAAGTCTGCTGAATTCCCAAACCCACTGAATCTCTCATGATTCCATAAACATGCTATTTATTTCCATTATTTTACATATATATATATCAAATAGGATATGTAATATATATTCTATGTAGTTCTATATAATTCTATAATATATAACTAGAAACCAACTCTTCACTGTTGTTTTAAAATACAATTCAGTCTTTAAGACTCAGGTCTCATATTTCCTCAAATTCAAAGTCTTCCTCAATACACTTGAGTAGAAAAATAACTTATTCCATTTTACCATTTAGTATTTTCCTATTGATAGTTTTACATCAATATGTCTTTCTGTATTCACAAGTGTCCCTCACAGCATTTAGCAATATCTGGCTCTCAAAAAAATTGTTGCATTTGTTATTACATAAATGGCAGAAATATCATCAAATAGTAATTCTCTGCCCTTCAATATTGTTACCTTGCCCCACTTCAAACATATACCAAAAAAGATAGACTCAGGGAAAATTCTCTCTTTACTGTAGATACGGAATTCTTTTCCATGAGTTCATATGGATTAGATAATCCTGACGATGCCATTAGCAGTTACTGCAGTTCTCTAAAAGTGTAAGTTCAAAGTCATCAATCAGGTTTCCAAAGCCATATTTTAGCCCATTCCTATAATAAGAAAAGAACTGGGGTAGGAAAATGATGGGGAAAACTTTTTTCTCACTAGGTAAAACTATATTCCTGCCACTATGAAACTAATAAAAACGACCATTTATTTTCTGTCCATTTCAAATACAGCTCTTTCACATACATTTTTTTTTTTTTTTTTTTTTTGCGGTACGCGGGCCTCTCACTGTTGTGGCCTCTCCCGTTGCGGAGCACAGGCTCCGGACGCGCAGGCTCAGCAGCCATGGCTCACGGGCCCAGCCGCTCCACGGCATGTGGGATCCTCCCGGACCGGGGCACGAACCCGTGTCCCCTGCATCGGCAGGCAGACCCTCAACCACTGCGCCACCAGGGAAGCCCTCACATACATTTTTATACCAACATCGAGATGGAGAGAAAATTTTCCTGTCTTTCCAGTTGAGCAAACTGAGACACAGGGAAACTAAATAATTTCCATGTCATATAATTAGTGACAGGTTTAAGATATAGCTAGTAGTCTGCTTTTTAACACACCAGAAGACTTTACAGCCAATAGCTGCTTTCCATTTCAATTACATGTGCAGTCCGGAGCATGCCGAGAGCGTGATAAATGACATGATGTTTGTTATACTATTGAAGTCCAGAACTGGAGGACAAGACTACAGAATTAAACTAAAACCAACTTCATAGAAAGATATTAAACTAGCAAATATTTACATGTTCTAAATTTACAAATTACTAATAGCAATTTAGTAACTGAATTATGCATTTAATATTACTAAATAGTAATTTGGTAGACAAATATATTTCAAGAAGAATAAGTGAATCTTACTTCTTAAAAGGATCATTTGAAGGTCAGCATGAGTCAGAGTAAGAAAAAGACAACACCTTAACTAGTTCAGAAGTTACCCAGCTAATACTGTGATGTAATCACATAAATTAACTCAGAAACAACCAAATTATTCAGAAGATGAGAGGTAAGAATATAAAATATATATAGACAGCTTCATTAAATTTATTATATCCTTCCCTGCCTTAATAAAGACAGTAGATTAAATGTAGTTAAGAATTTACTTGATGACTCAGGGTAATTATTTTATAATTACAGTTCTGTACTACAGTATGGAAACATTCCTTCCCCTCTCCCATCCTTGACTTGGTACTATGTGTAAGCCGTATCTTGCTTTTTGCCAAAAATTCTGGCAGACATCTATGTTGTTCTCATTGCTCCTATGTCTTTTCCTCTTTGACCTGTCACTTGTTATTGCTGTCAGACTTTTTTTTGTTTCTTTGTTATCTCATGGCTCATTTCTATTCTCCAGTTGTAAATTAGGATGGATTTGAGGATTATCAGATCTCAGAAAACCAAACCATAAAACTATCAGAAAAATGCTGTCAAATACAGAAATTTGTTCTTTTCATTTTCACTTGAGAAAATAGTATGGGGACAAAAACCCAGTAAAAGACCGGGATCTGTCCCAGTAAAACAAGGAAGGTCAGTCATGCTGGAAGTAGAATCACAAAGGGACCCTGATTTGACATACAAAAAGCCATCCTGTACTATTCCGAGTATCTTGGACATGGGGAAATAAATGTGACCTTGTAGGTTATTGAGACCTGAGAATTGCCCTATTGAAGAAAGAAAACAGACTTTCGAGCCTGAGACCAACCCTAAATTTAGGGGTGAATTGTTTAAGGAGCCACTCTCTTTGAAAAGATAAGGATTGTATTCCAGATGAAAGCAAGTCTAGCAAGTCATTCAGCCCATGCAGGATCTTTTAGAGGTTATAACACGTTTCCTTGCACATCAGCATCCAGTCTTGGGTTTCCTGTCCATCTCCCGTATCAGTATTTCAGATTAAAATTCCCTCTGATGAGCAGGAAACTTTCACTGAGTCTGTAACCTTTGCTCTTGGTTCAGTTATGAGAAATCATGGCAGAGGGCAGCAAAGAGAAGTGGGACTTTCCCTATACGACAGTCACAGTAATAATGGGAGGATAGTGGCACTGGTGTTTTGAGAGGTTAATCACAGTGAAGCACCCAGACAGCCCTGAGAGTGGCAGGGAGAAGAAGGCAGTGTGGAGAAGCAACTGCCACTTGGTTTGAAAGGCATGTGTGAAAAATACGCTTTTTTTACTTCTTACTATACCACAGAAAGATGACCCTTAAATAGGAGAGGTCACAAGTTACAATTTGAATGATAATAAATAGACTTTATAACTACTGTTTATTTCATTAATTTCACTTACAGTGCTTTCCTGATTTGTTCAAGATCATTTCAGAAGTCTGAGGTTGCTGTAAAGCGCTTATTAGTTTAGTGGTCACTTTAAGCACCAGTATCGTCACGTACGTTTGCCAAAGCTAAGTAAAAGATAAAAATCTGGGGGTGCTCTGGAAAGTGAGTGTGTGCTGCCCTGGATCCACACAGTTAATAACCACACACATACACACACACACATACACACACACACACACACACACACAAACATGGACTCCAGAAAGAAAGAAAGAGTACACAGTCTGCGCTGTAAATCATTTTCCTATTTTTATAATATGCACATTTAGATATTTTGCTGCTCTAAATTATCCTTATCTGTTAAAGGCATACATCATGTTCTTCTCAAGCAAGTTGTTGTAAGAAATACTTAAATGTCTAAGGTGGATTACAGTACATTAGAGGTATATTTTAAGATCATATTTTTCTTTGGGAGCTTTCACACTCTATTAGAGAAGGTGCTATTAATCATTAACTAGGATGAATTGAAGAGCCATACTGAAATTGCAACACAAGGATTAGGTCTCTACTGGAAATTAGAAGATAGAGTAAGAAATTGTAATTAATCAGCCCCCAATTTTTGGTATCTCTGAATATGTATCTTTCTGAACCAAACTTCAGAATGGAGTGTTGCTGTTTTGTGTCAATAGCTGTGCTGTCTAATATGGTAGCCACTAACCATATGTGGACATTTGAATACAAGTTTAAGTTAACTGCAGTTAAATAAATAAAAATTGTGCCCCTCAGTTACACTAACCATGTTTCAGGTGCCCAACAGTCATGTTTGGCCTAGTGGCTACCATATTGAATACAGATGTAGAACATGTCCATCATCTCAGGAAGTTCTATTGAATAGTGCTGGTGTATAGGATGATTTTCCTTTTTTCCTTCTACATCACCCAGGTACACATTAAAATGTAAGCCATTATGCCAACATTTGAGAATGGCATACCCCAATACGCTGGCTAGCTAAAATGGAAGACAGTTTAGTGATACAAACACATCTTTTTTTCCACCTTTTCTTTCCTGGACTTAAGATACAGTAAGGTTTAAATGCTTTCAGAATTTGTTCAGTCCTCACGGTTAGCTAGGTTGAGTATACCCTTGAAAAAGGAAATCCAGTTGCTGATTTTCCCCATACACTGGGATATTATTTCTTGGATTCAGCCTTGGGGAATGATAATATACAATTTGGGAAATAAAATGAAAGAAAACTGCAGTCCCCTCCCCTTCCAGGTAACAGGAGAGCAGAGAGACATATACTTGTTTATGGACCATCAAATAGTTCCATGAATTAAAGATCCTTGCACTAAATTCAGGTCTCTTCTGTGAATTCCCAACGGGTATTAAATTTAAATACCTCTCAGGTTCTCACCATAAGGCCATTAGGACAAACATAAGATCTCTGTTGGTATAATTTCCTTTCTCTTCCTCCAGGTAACTGTATTTTGAAAAGGTAATCAAGATTAGGAATTGCCTTCATTCAGGCAAAGATGGGATTTAGTTAAATAGGTATAACCGATTAAGAAATGCTCTATGTATTTGAAGATGAGAAATCTACTAACTGGTCTGAGGCATCACAGTAATGTAATGGATGGTGGACAGACAGGTTCTAATCTGAGTACCAGCCTATTATAGCCACAGAGATGTTGAGATTTTGTGGAGTCTCAGGGTGAGCAAAAGACCACCAAGACTTAGCAGGTTTCTAGGGAGCTGTTGAAAAAAAGAAATACACCAGAGGTTTAGCTGTGGATTAGTTGTGCCTTGAGCACTCAACAGTCAGGATTTCTGTCAAGATTTGAAAGCAATGCCATCTGATAGTCACTAGCTTGAATTATCAGCAGGTCTTGGAAGCTTTGAACTTTCTGGTGATTAAGTGCCCTTTATCCAGTCTTTTGCCACCATATGTGCTTTTTTTAGTCAGAGTATGTTACATTAACTGGTTTCAGAAGTCTGGGTGACCCGAATATACAACTCTAATGTCTCAAATAAAGAACATAGGACTGTAATTGAATACTGCCATGTTGCATACTTGAATACTATGAATATTATGACTACTATGCAGTTACGATTTGACATATGGTTAATATGGTGTGTCTGGATGAGTTACTTAAATATGGTCAAGAACTTAAAAGGAACCCATCCATACAAATCACAATTACTGCTCCTGCTGACAGATTATCTGGGAAGAAATAAAAGGATATCTTAGGGAAGCCAGCTCTGGTGAATCTGTGGCAGAGACCCTGCCTCATATGACCTCTCAGACTGCCTAACATATTGACATCACTTCATGATGATGCTACCAAGTAGAACTTTACCTGGTCCCAAAGAAACTTTTCTTTTTTATCACAGAAAATCTTCTGAGAAGGGTAAAATGCCCAGTACAATAAGCTAGTAAAAATTACTTCAACTAGATTGTTCTTGTACAAAGACCTTGCCCATATCATCTAAACAATGGGTGGGAAATTAGTTGGAATACTAATTTGTAGCAAGAGCATTTTATTTATTCTGTTGCTCAGAATAGGGAGGTTCTGGGGTATAACTTAGGAGACAGTGACCAGGAGTTGCTGTAGGATTGCTCAGCATATACCATATCTGTGATTTAGCAGGCCCAGAGACCCTGTAAGTTAGCTCAGGGAATCAAGGAATAGAGGGAAACAGATTGTCTTACAAAACAGCCCAACATGTGCTAATATTAGTAAGCACCTTAATCACTTAGCTTTAAAAAAAAGAGAGAGCCCTATTTAGTGGGAAAAGAACAAACCCATCCTTATATACCATATATATAAGGCCAGTCCATATACTCTATATTTAAACATGTAAAAGTTATAAATTAGAATAACAAATTGTTAAATCAAATTGTTCCCTGTAGACAATTAAATCTTCACAATTAAATTTTTTTAATGTAAATAAAATCATTGTTTTTATATTATTGAAAGTTGGCACGAGAAAATCAAAGACAACTAAATCTTTTTTTGCCCACCTTTTGATGTTCTACTGATGAGCCGACAATGTTTGAATAATAAATGGAACATTGATAATTTATAAATGATTTTGTATTTAGCTCATAAGATTTATTTCTTATCTTACATACATCAAAATCACTATTCTGGGATAAAGAAGATGTGGTGTGTGTATATATATATATATATATATATATACATATATATATATACACACAATGGAATACTATTCATCCATTAGAAAGAATGAAGTAATGCCATTTGCAGCAACATGGATAGAACGAGAGTTTACCATACTAAGTGAAGTCAGAAAGAGAAAGACAAATACCATATGATATCACTTATATGTGGAATCTAAAATATGACACAAATGAACTTATTAATGAAATAGACTCACAGACATAGAGAACAGACTTATGGTTGCTAAGGAAGAGGAGAGGTGGGGGAGGGATGGATTGGGAGTTTGGGATTAGCAGATGCAAATAATTATAAAATGGATAAACAACAAGGTCCTACTATACAGCAAAGGGAACTATATTCAATATCCTATAATAAACCATAATGGAAAAGAACAGGTAATAGAATACATATACTCTATTATATATATAATTGAATCACTTTGCTGTATACCAGAAAGTAACACAACATTGTACATCAACTATACTTCAATAAAAAATAAATTAAAAACAGTTCCTCTTTTCCAGCTGCAAAAAAACCCCATCATTATTCTGTAATAATCAAGATATGCACATAACTTTTTGGCCCTGTGGAAGGCAGAATTCTAAGGTTGGCCCTACAACGTATCCTAGCCCCTAGTGTACCCGGGACTCCCATTTATTGCATTCAACCAAGGGCTAATCTAGCTTTGCTGTGAAGGTATTTTGCAAATGTAATTAAGATCTAGAATCAGTTTACCTTAAAATAGATTCTTTTTTTTTTCAGACTAAAATCTAACTTTATTTATACATTTTCAATTAAAATAGAATAGGCATAAACCAAAGAGAAGGAAAAACAAATCAGGATGAAGTGTCACTGTCATTCTGTTTGCAGGGAGGGGTCAGGAAATGGAACAAATGACCAGGATAGCATTCTAAGACATCCCAGAGCAGCTAGGTTACATGTAAGTGCCAAAACCAGGTATTATCCCACTTAATCTACACATGAAAAAGAAGTCAAAGTTTCTCCTATTTAGTACAAGAATTTTTACATTACATATATAGTGATTCATTTCTCAGAAAGTGACACCAGTAACTTTTAGAGGAAAAGTTTCCATTACACAAGGACTAGAAAATCTCAAATGCAACTAAGCAGCTGTGCTATTGCTCAATATGTACCGTTACACTGCTCTGGGCTAGTGTCCGTTTCAGTTTAACAGAGAACTGCATTTGGGGTTTTAGAAAGGCAGCAATAGTTTGGCTTTTATTCTAGATGCTTAATGTTGTTTGTTAAGGTGACAGTCCAAGCATATTAAGTAAAGGTAGTTAAAACATAATGACAGTCAATATAGTCTCTTGCAGCCTACATACACTGTATAATAATGCTTACATGGAATGAAACCAGTGTTACTTAATTGGTGTTTTATACAAACAGAACCGAAAGAAAAAAGTAATCATTCTAAATGTACTATGGTAACAGTAAAAACGCACATATACCATAGAACTAAAGTGATATGAACAGCACTACCTGATACCCAGGATCGAAGGTGACTGGTTCCAACAAAGCTGAGCCTGTATCAGTCATCCTAATGACACGGGTTGTAAAAGCATCTGGTTTCCAGTAAAGACACTAGTCTATGAAAGTAAGGCTTTCAACTGTAAAATCAGGATAAGGCTACAACTATCTTGAAGTCTGAACAAGATATCAGATCAAACAGTAAGATCCCCAGCCCTACTGTAAGACAGGAAGGTCCTCATGCAGCATATGCCTGCTGGCTCCTAGAAAGCTTCATGTGCATAATAGAAAGGTACGTTGCCAGAGATGTAAACGGGAGAACTTCAGTGAAGTTTCTACTGTGCCGTGACTTCCAAACCTCAGGAATGGTGTGATCCATCAAGCTTTTCATAATGCTTGGTGCCATCCGTTTAATAATATGTTCCAATATAAAAACAGGCATGATTGTAATAGTAACTACATTCCCAGCTGTTGACAGTATGTCTGCGATTTGAGAGCCCTTCAGTCCAATGACATTCTGTCAGTTGACCTCACAGATGTTGTGTTCCGTGAGAAGACCGTTTCTAGCTGCAGAACTATGGATGTGATTTTTCCATTTTTAAAGACAAAGCCAACATGTCCAGTACTGTCCTTATGCATGGTAATTGTCCGTTCAAAGGGCCTGTCACGAATGGTCATAGTAATCTTCTCTCCAAAAGCCTGCTTGAGCACCTTGTGTGCTCAGTTGGAGCTCCAGCTAGCACAGTTCTTCCCGTTGATCTGGAGCACCTGGTCCCCGAATCGCAGACCAACCAGCAAGGATGGAGAATTTGCCTGGACTAGCTGAACAAATATACCATTATCTATGGATTTAAGCCTGAGTCCAATTTTTCCATCTTGATCCTTACACAAAATGACTTCCCGAATTCCTTGCTTAATTTCTGCTCTGTGGATTCCAGTATCATTACCAGTTACAGGAGCCACCATATAGTTCATACTGGAAGCTCTTGCTACCAACTGCCCCTGACTTGGTGCTCCAGGGACCATGGCCATATTTGCACGTATTTCTTCTTCATTTAAACTCAGGCCCATGTACTGAGAGAGCTCCGGATACAGTTTAGGATAGAGATTTCCATCTTGAGAGATGGGAGCAGAAGCTTCAGATAGAATTGCTGGATTGGCAGGGTTTGCAGAAAAGGCAGTTTGAGCTTGCTGTTACATCTCCAGGCAGCTAGCTTTCTGCTCAGGACGTAAAAAGTCTTCTAATGGAAATACCCATATAATTTGCTTCTCCTTAAAGAGGTTAGCCTGATGTAGATTGTAGCCCTCTTTATCTTCCAATCCAACATTTGCCAGTATCAACTGCTGCTTTCAAAATAAAAAAAACTCTGCTCAAAGTCTACTATGGTTAATTT
The DNA here is from genome assembly GCF_964374135.1 of Grampus griseus. Lineage (NCBI taxonomy): Eukaryota > Metazoa > Chordata > Mammalia > Artiodactyla > Delphinidae > Grampus > Grampus griseus. Next base: position 118,252,187 of record NC_138997.1, on the reverse strand, counting down.
AAAGTTCAATTCCATAAAAACTGAATCACCTTGTCTACCCTCAGGTCTTCAAGAGATGGGTACAGAGACATTTTTGCAGGATTTTCCTCCCAATCAAATCCACACATAATTGGCTGCTCTGTGGAAATGGAGATGGACCCTCTAATTATGTGCTCTTCTGCCAGGTGGCAAGATGCTGAGCTCTGTCAGCAGAGGAAGCTGGAGGCACACGAGGCCTCAGGGACCCACGCGCTGCAGCCGCCGCCGGTCACTGGCTCAGACTTCTGAGACCCAGAGAGAGGAGGGCGGTGCGCGCCCGACGACGGCGCGCGCCCGAGGACCGCCCGCGCCTTCCCCTCACGCCTTCCGTCTCCTAGAGAGATTCTTTGGGTGGGCCCGACCTAATCACATGAGCCCTTTAAAAGCAGGGATCAAAGAGAAAGTCAGAGACTCAAAGCATGAGAAGATTCATTGCACTGTTTCTGGCTTCTAAATGGATGAGGCCACATGACAAGGAATGCAGGCTGCCTCCAGAGCTGAGAGCAACTCTTAGTCCAGCCAACATCTTGCTATCAACTCTGTGATACCCTGAGCATGAACTCAGCCAGGTTGTGCTGGACTTCTGACCTGCAGAACTGAGTACTAACACATGAGTGTTGTTTTAAGCCACTAAATTTGTAATTTGCTGTGTATCAATAGAAAACTAACAGACCTTCATTAAAAGTTATACTGATGACATCTTTAGAGTAATGTGATTGAATGCCACTTTGTTTTTTAAATCTTGGTTTAACAATCTGTCATACAGAGATTAGAAAATCTTGTTGAGTTTAGTTTATTTTGATCCTTGGGTCTAATCACTACAGTTAATAAAGAGATCTCAAAAGATATATAAATCTTGGCTAAACTTACTAAATAATGATACTTGGAGTTTTATTCCTAGTCACCCATTATACAAAGACTTGCTGAAATTCAAGAAGCAAATTTTATACGTCCTAAGGTTTGTTAATCAGTTATTATGGAAACTAATCAGAAGATATTATATTTTTGTATTTGTAATAAATGTGTTCAAAATTAACTAAAATTATTTGCTTATAATATTTTAAAACAGGTTATAAAATTCTCTTGCCAAGTTTTTCACTTTTAAGAATGTGAAATCTGTAACCTATTTTCAGTAGCAAAATCATATGACATGAAGTATTTCCTAGTATACATATCCATTTGCTATTTTTGGTACTTTCACTTGAAAAGCATTTGCTTACTCAATTTTTTGTTTAACTTAACCTTCCTTTTGAAAAGAAAGATTGATTTTTTTTTAATTGAAAATAACTTCATGAAGTATACCCCTGCCAGCCAGTGATCATCACAGAAAAAGAAAAGCTATTTGGAACTCATCTTTTCTGTAAAATAAATTTGGAACTCACCTTAGCTTCTTTGCCATGAAATAATCAGTGAACATCTATAAATACCAAAAGTTCTGATAATCTACATCTTATTATGAAATACTATACTATTTTACTCTTTAAGAAAATGAATTCATAAATCCTTTTAATTGGGCACATGTAAACTGTAATGTGTCCAACAAGGACAAAAGCAAATACACGAAAAGAACACTCCATGAGGACATGAATAGTCTTTTCAATAAATGGTACTGGGTTTACTAGATGGCCCCATGGAAAAAAACGAAGTGTAACCATACATAAACATTAATTCCAAGTAGACATAAATGTGAAAGGAAACCATAAATCTTTTAGATGATAACATGAGAGATTATCTTCACCATCATGAGGGTGGGCAAAAATTTTGTAAGCAGACACACAAAAAAGTATTAATCATAAAAGAAAAGATTGATAAATTGGGCTTGACTAATATTGATAACTTCTGTTTATCAAAGATGCCAATAAGAATATGGAAAAGACAAGCCATGGAGTGGGAGAAGGTATTCATAATACATTTTTCTGGAAAAGGACTGACAAAGGACTTGTATAAAAAATACATAAAGATTAAAAATCAATAACAAAAATAGATAATTCAATTTAAAACTGGGCAAAAGATTTAAAAGGTGCTTCACAAAAGATGATTCCCCAATGACTAATAAGTATGTGAAAAGATGATCCATCTCCCTGGTAATCAAGGAAATGCAAATTAAAATCACAGTTATATTATTGCATATCCAGAATGGCTAAAATTAAAGAAAATAATAATGAATATTGGTGAGTTATATGAAGCAACTGGAACAGTCATGACCTGCCAGCAGGAGTGTAAATTGGAACAATCACCTTGGAAAACAATATGCACTTATTCTATAACACAGTTATCCCATTTCTAGATATATACTCGCCAGAAGTGTGTACATATGTTCCTCAAAAGACATGTACGTAAGTGTTTAGAGCAGCATCACTCCCAAAACCCCAAACTGAAAACATCATAAATTTCCATTAGCATTATAATAAATGAATAAATTGTGACATATTTACACAATGGAATAATATGCAGTCACTAAAATGAACAAAGTACTTAGAACAACTTGGAAGAAATCTCACAAAACATAATGTTGAGAAAAAAACTTTGACACAAAAATGAGCATGGACTGTGTGATTCCATTTATATAAAGTTCAAAAGCAGGCAAAACGAAGCTATGTTGATGGAAGTCAGGAGAGTCTTTACCTTTGGGGGAGGTGGATGATAAGCGGGCAGGCACCTGAGGAGGCTTTTGAGCTGCTATGATATTCTGTTATATAGATCTAGCTGCATTCATTTTGTAAAAATTCACATATCATAGCAGTACACTTATGATTTGTGCACTTTAAGTATATTTTGACAAAGAGTTACTTAAAAAAAGAAGAACACCACAGTAATCATCCACTGTCCCCTCAATACCCCAAATACTATATATATCAGAAAACCATTTGGACTAAATGAGGATTCCAGGTTCAGTTGGGTATGAAAGGTCAAGAAAGCTTAAGTCCTTTCTGTTGGGTATGAAAGGTCAAGAGAGCTTAACTCCTTTCTATCTTACATCGAAATATATATGTATATAAAATATAAGAATGTTTTCTTTCACAAAGTTGCTTTGTACTCTCCCTGGGAATGGCACACTCCACTGTGTGGACCTTTGGTACATACAGCGTAAGGGAGCTGTGGAATTGAGCATGCATACCACACTGGTACAGGGTGAAGGGTGGGGTGAGGGGCAGTCTTCTCACTAAATTCATCCCTCAGTTCTTGTTATTCCAAGTGCTTCTCTCTAATCCATCTCCTTCAGGGGTGTTACATCAAAAACAGAGGTCTACATTTTAGTGACTCAACAATTGTATCACGCTTACTGAGCACAGTTTTATAACAAGAGGAAGTAACATATTATTATAGGTTGTTCTTTATGTATTATTTATTATAAATGCATAACTTCTATTAAATATTTGCATTTAATTGAATCTGTCTTTCTACTCTACCTTAAATTTCTGAATCACTAATGACCTGCTCTGAAGACTGGGAACTCAGTAATATGTATCACGAGGACTGTAGTTCAGCTTTCATTATGGACTTTTAAGGCTTTGATGACTGGCCTGAGGACCAAATTCTCATTTGCAACTTTGTTTGTAAGGAAAATATGTTCCACATTTCACTGACCCACAAATGAACTTTTCAGAAGAAAAATAATTTGTAAATTAGGGATTCCTTGTGTAACTGAATTGTAGAAAATTTAAATATCAATAACAAAAATGTGTTTTTTGCGATTTAAATATACTTAAAATATATTTTAAATATATCACATTTAAAAATAAAATATATTTCTAAAATAGCACAGGAATGGCATAAGTAGGGCCTATCTTCTGAGATTAAGGTAAATTAATTAATAGACCAATTTGGAATGGAGATGATGAAGAGTCAGGAACAGAATGGTAGACTAAAGTTGACAATTTTTCTCAATTCAAGGATAATATAAATTCAATACAAGATTACAAGTAAATCATTATTGTTAAAGTTGGAGAATAGTTTTAGACTCAGTGAAATACCAAAATGAATGAAAAGCATCCTTTTTAAAGTAGCAGGTAGAGATTCAAGCCAGGCAGGTAACGTTCTTCCTTCTTAATATTTTATTTTATATAATACAGTAGGATTCTTTCACATTTAAAATCTCTTCAATTTCTTTATTGAAAATAATTTAATGTAGTTGTTTAAAGCAAAGTTTTTGAAATCAGACTTTTATTCAAATCTTAATTTTGCTACTTTCTAGTGGTTGACTTTTGACAAATTCTTTACCCCACTGGGTGTCAGTCTTCCCACCTGAGAATTGAATCGCCCCCATGGCCATTGTCAGGAATAAATGACACAGCCCATTTAAAGCACTTGGCACGATATCTGGTATATGGGAAATGTTCAATAAATAGTGTTCTCTGTAAATCTTTATATTTAGTGTGGGTTTAATATTTTCACTTTTGTTTATCATAAGGGGAGAACAAAAGGTTAACCTTGGATCATATGTTCTACTAATTGATATATAAATTATTGTATTCAGCTCTAGGAAAATAAGAATCCTCCATACAAACACAATGAAAATCATAATTTCATTCAGAAAATTGGTGGAAGTAAATGTCTTATTCAATAAACAGAAGTTTCTGTAAGACCAAGGTAACTCAATTATGTCTTCCATGCAGATGACATAGCTAAATGCACTTTGGAAAAATCAGCTTTACCATTTTTTTAAAAGAAGTTATTACACTAGTTATGAGGTGATAGCTCACAGGGGAGCCATTGATGTTGCTTCTTTTGCTTTTGTTGCTCTCTCTGAAATACATGATATACACCTTAAAATCTGCACTGTTAATAGATTTCAAAGAAAAAATGGGGAGGAAAAGGGAAGCATTTGTGCTTTAGTTCAGCATGTGGATGAGAACTGAGGGAAAACAGAAGTGAAAAGGACAGAGATGAGATACAGGGACAACCGTGTCCTGTAATTTTAAAAAGCCAGATGACAACTGGTAGAGAGTAAGTTCAGGTTTTCAAACAGTGCCAGGAGTCATGGTTTTAACTTTAAAAACGCTGATTGTACTCTTGGGACTAAGGGTTTACTTCACATCTGAGTATCCTTGTATATCTATTGTCCTGGGCCATCCAGCTCTCCTTGCCAGATGTTAATTCTACACCCTCTTCCAAGCTTCCTCTGGTTACTGAAACCACCCAACATCACACCTCTCCATGCTCTCTCTACTTTAGTCATCAGAAGAGTCCTGGATTGCCTGATACTCATTGGAAAACAAAATAATTCCATGGGTTATTTTGTTTTGATTTTCAAAATTAGAAGAGTGTAAAGGCTCCTGAGGTGAAGTAAGCAATAGAAAAGAATGAAAACAAACGTGTGAGGTTGGCATGGGATGACAGAATATGATATACTGAGCGTGATTTCTTTATCCTTGTACTAGTCATGTGTGGTTGCAAGGAGAAGCTTTTTCAAACGTGCTAGAAGATTTCTTTTTTACCTGTGTGATGTTATTGAAGCTGAGATGTTTGTTTCCAAAACGATTTTTAATGAAGTCAACCCAAGAAGAACAATTTCTCATAATCAGATTAACACTCCATCATCTTTCTTAAAATAGTTCAGAACCACTTAAAATGGCTGGATCAGTGACTGACTGAGTATTGGAAATTTTGCTGAGCTCATCATTACACTTACAACAAAAGGTTTATTGTGGCATCAAATAGGGTAGTAAATACCTGTTTTCTCGTCTGCTCTCCACCTACCTCCTTTCAGTTTTTTTTTTTCCATCAAATTTTCATTTGGCAAAAATAAACATTTTCCTTAATTTGAAGCCAACTCTTCAAGTACAGTCATTTTGAAAAATTCAACAGTATTATTATTTACTAACTAGTTATGCTCCATACACATACTTCTATCATATGCCAATCTGCAGGTTGCAGGACAGTGCGGGGATGCTCCTCAGTGTTTACACATGAAAATGATTCTCTATCTAACCTCTTGCAACTGCAAAATACCACTTCCATCTAGAATGACTCTACTGATGCTGCTTAGTTAAAGTGGAGATCAGGAAAGTGAATTCAGAGTGTGCTATGAGTTAGCAAAAATTTCTCAAATATCTAGGCAAAGTAATGATATAATTAGAGGAAACCATACAGCATTCTTGATTCCAGTTGAAATCTTATACAGCTCTGCTTAGATTAACTCCTGATAAAGATGAGATGGAAAGGATATAGGCATTTCTTTCATAATTGTAACTTTCCAAGATTTTTCTAAGAGCATTTTCCTGTGGGTCTCAAAAGAATTTGTGAAATATATTCATTCACTAGATATACAAGTACATGTCTATTCCTGTGTGGTAAATAATGGCATATTCGTCATCTTTAGGAAACAATGAAATTTCATCGGGTTACTCAAAATAATGTTAAATTTATGTCCATCTGATTCAATAGATGTCTACGTTTACATTGCAGGAGCACAGTGATATCTGTGTAAAGTGAGGCCTAAAATAAGTCATTGTGTATAACATGTTGGGATGCTTGCTTCTTTGGGCAGAGGATGAGTTACATATTTTATCCGTAAGTATAGACTTGTTCCTAGTTAGTGCTAACTTGCTTTCGAAATCTTTTCCTGAAGATACATTATAGGCAATTCTAAGATAAACATATATATGCAAGCATGAATGAAAGACACACAGACAATTACTTATGTTTGGTCTGCAGCTAAACAAGTATTGGCAATTGCATTGGACTATTTAGGGAAAAGATTCATATCAGGAACCAGAGACGGCTCATTTCTCTCTGCACTGATTTCAGTGGTTGCTATGGGAGAAGGGCTTGCTCATAACTTTAACAGGCAATTCAGGTAATTCATTCTACATGTTAAAGTTTTTTTAAACCTCCATCCTCAATCTATTTAAATCTATTTTCTAACCCTATCTCCAGAAAGAACCCTTCATTTAAAAAGGGTCATGTTTCCATCTTCTTGGCCCTTTCTGACATACTTGAGGGCCAGCAACTTGATATTTCTTTCTTAAATTTCTCTTCCTTTTCAGTAGCAAAGAAATCTGGGATATCTCCACAATTATTTTACGATGTCTCCTTTAAGGAAGGAATTGGTATCCCTTTTCTACAAATATTACTCAGTAGAACTTTGGAGAGACATTCAAGGTAGTTCTAACATCAGGTTCTTTCAAGTTTAAAAGAAACATATTTACCTTTAATTGCCCTCAGTTGAATTTTTAGAGCTGACTATCTGACTTTCTGGAAATTTTCAGGTAAAATACTATACATGTTCCCAATAGGGGGAACAATTTCTGACTTGAAGGTTTAATTTGGTTTATGCACTACTAACTTACAAAGCAGCATATTCATTTATGTAAGGTGTTTTTTTTTCTTTTAAATAAGGAGTTAGAAATGCTAGTGAGCTGATAATTTCAGGATCAAAAATGTTTCATTTTTATTTTCTTAAGTAGAGATTCTTAACCTCCATAATTTTTGGAGGTTGATTTTAACATTTTTGATACAGGTTTCTCGTACAAGTCACAGAGTTCTCTCCATAGAGAAATCTTAAAAGTTAATATTTATTTTAATATTTTGAAGATATCATGAATTAAGGGAATTATTTTAATACATATATATTTAATTTTATTATATATTTTAATTGTAGTATTTCTGAGTTATTTACTGTGTACTTTTTCTTTTGACTTCCCAAAGAGCAAACATCTGACAATGTCATCTACATTATTGCTATTTAATTCCTGCTCTGTATCTCACTGTCTATTCAACATTTCTTCTTGGATACTTAATAAGCATCTTAAATCTGATAATCTCAAATCTGAACTCTTTGATCCCCAGTTCTACCCCTCAAGCCCTATCCTCCTTTTCTATTTCGGTGAAAGACTACTTCTTCCTTCCAGTTTTTAGGCAAAAAATCTCAGACTCAGGCTCATCCTTAACTTTCTCTGTCTCTCATATCCCACATTTCATCTATCAGTATATCCTGTCAACTCACCCTTCAAAATTTATTCAAAATTTTACCACTTCTCACCATCTCCACTGCTACAACTACCCACCAGGAACAAATCACCATTTTCCCTTACCTAGACTCTTGCAAGTCTCCTCAGTGGTCTTTTTACTTTCATCTTTGTATAACTATAGTTTCTCCTCAACACAGCAACTATAGTAATCCTTTTAAGAAATAGTAGATCTCGTCACTGTCCTGTGCAAAACCATCCAATGTTTATCATTTCACGTACAGTAAAAGCCAAGGTCCCTGCAAAGGCCTGCATGTTCCTCCTGGATCTGCCCACCCGCCCCACCGCTGGGAACTCGCCTTCCATTCTGACCCGCACCAACCCCACTCCTGCCACGTTGAACTCCTCACTGCTTCTCCAACAGGCCAAGTATGCTTTATCTCAGGATCTTTGCATTTCCTCTTCTCTCTGTCTGTAATGTTCCACCCTAAATATCCACTGGCTCACGTTGTCACTTCCTTTGGTTTCTTATCAAATGTCACCTTGCCAGAGAAATCTACCATGACCACCCCATATAAAATAGCTCTCCCTTACCGCCATCACCAATCTCTAACCCCTTATCTTGCTTTATTTTTCTTTGGATTGCACTTATTACCACCTGAACTGTTGAGTATTTCTTACAATTTGTTTTGTTTGTCTACCTCCATTATATTATAAACTCCATGAAAAGGGATTTTGTTTACTTTGTATGCCAGTACCTGGCACCTAGGCTCTCGACAAACATTAATTGAAAGGGTGTATGAATGAACTGCACAGTGCTCTGCTCAGTAAACACCACCTGGGCATTACAACACATGTTCTGGGTTGAAATGGTCATGTAAGAAGTATTGACCGGGCTTCCCTGGTGGCGCAGTGGTTGAGAGTCCGCCTGCCGATGCAGGGGACACGGGTTCATACCCCGGTCCGGGAAGATCCCACATGCCGCGGAGCGGCTGGGCCCGTGAGCCATGGCCGCTGCACCTGCGCGTCCGGAGCCTGTGCTCCACAACGGGAGAGGCCACAACAGTGAGAGGCCCGCGTACCGCAAAAAAAAAAAAAAAAAAAAAAAGTATTGACCACAGCCTAGTCTGTCTTTAGAATAACCCCATTTTCACAGAATATTTATGTGAAACTTGGATACATGTGGGATCATCAAACTCTTGGCTAAATAGGTCTTACTTTAACTACTAAAACAAAAAAAACCTGTGCTGATCATTATTGCACTAAAAATTTTCTTTATGTTCCCTATCATCATCACCCTCTACTAATATTTACAGTTCACCTCCTGTGTTGCAATCTTTGCTTGTCAGATTATTACTTGAGTATCTTGTACTTTGTCTCTAGAGAAGTGAAAATTGGAAGATTAAAAGATAAAGAAAATGGATACATAATACAGGTAATGATCAGAATTATTGTCACTGTAATTTTATTGGTTCAGAACAGACTCTGAAATATTTCTGGGGAGCTGTGTCACCTACCAGCATGTCATTCCTTATGCTTTCATTAGTCCTCCACCTCAATAATTTACTTTGTTCATTTCTCATTAATATCCAGGTGGTAGGATTATAGTTAAGAAATATGTTGAACATTTGATTATTGATCAACCTGATGACAATGTCAGGCCGCATAATATAATGAATCCATGAAAGAACATTCTGGTTCATTTTTAATAGTAAAAGCACTGTTTTATTATTGTTTTTATTTTTTTCTTGGCTTCTGCTGGGAGTATGTTCTAGTTTCTAGTCACCTCACACTTAATCCTTTTTAATCCCTTGGCAGTTTGACCACTCAAATATTTCATCTTACGATAATAATCCAAAATTCAGAGATTTACATGAAGACTCACAAAAGAACAGTATTTTTTCTGTTTTTCATTTCCCAGGTTGTCCAAATTAGGTAAAGTGGTTTCTGTACTTAACACTGTACTCACAAGTGCCCGGTGTCCACTCAACCTAAAAAAAGCTATGCTTGAAAGAGGGGTCCACCATAATAATACTAAAGGTCAAATAACGAGCCTAAAAATCTGTTAGCTATAGCCATGTGAGTTATTTACAATAAAGCAACTAATAGGCCTATTTAATTGTCTCTTTGTATTTTGCCTCAAAACTCCACTTTCAACATTTTGTTTAAATATCTTACCTAGGAATGAATTTATATTAACTATAATAGTTTTTAGGCTTCTATAAACTTTAGGTTTCTATAAAATTTCTTTATTAAAAAATGCATACATGAGAGAATATGCCATCACGAGCAAAATATTCCACTGCCTGGAGTAAGACTTTCCTTACTTGGTAAGCAAATATATAATATCTACTTTTTGTTGTAAGAATTTCAAACACACTAGGAGAGCTTTAATTCCCAAACACAGAGGACTATTTCATTTACTACATTTATTACCTATGTGATTATGAAATAACATTGGAATTTGACATGTTCAAGAATAGGCACCCTTCTTTAGGTATAATTATTTTTTTTTTCCCAGAAGAGTCTAATTGGGTCTATAATTATTCATTTACAAATGAGATTTTTTTTTTTGGTCCATCTACAAAGGATTTGTCAATATCTGGCAATATTTTACACTGCACTACGTTCTTACTGGTATTTATGTAAGCTAGAAACGAATATATCTATGATGCACTTTAGAGTCTAAAGTTGCTTGAAGAAGAGATTGGAATACTTTTTAAATGACCGAGCGCTTTCTAATATTGCAAACTAGAAATAGTTTTCTACACTTAAGCTTCCCTCAGATCATCAAATGCTGACAATTTTTATTCCTCTGGCTCAGCTATGCCTCAGTTCACCAAAGGATTAATGACTATTTTTTAAAAATGTTCTTCTGAGGGGCTTCCCTGGTGGCGCAGTGGTTGAGAGTCCGCCTGCCGATGCAGGGGACACAGGTTCATGTCCCGGTCCGGGAGGATCCCATGTGCCGCGGAGGGGCTGGGCCCGTGAGCCATGGCCGCTGGGCCTGCGTGTCCGGAGCCTGTGCTCCGCGGCGGGAGAGGCCGCAACGGTGAGAGGCCCGCGTACCACAAAAAAAAAAAAAAAAAAAAAAAAAAAAAAAAAAATGTTCTTCTGAGATCAGTCTAGGCTGGAGAAAAATATTTTACTAAACCTTCTTTGCCTTTGTAAGTAGTCTGAGGCTGCTAGAAAACATATACCTGGGAGTTGGGACATTTGATTCACATCAGCAAGTCCTTTGGGATGAATTTTAAACAAGTCAGGACCTTGAGCTACAGGTCAAAGCCATTACTTTTCACATTTTGTAGGTGAAAAACAACTTGTTTTTTATTTTTAAAATGGTGTTTTGAGACACAGGTAGAACTTGGAATTAAATAAGATTGTGTTTGTGGCCACTTGTGAAGCTCAGACGTAGTTGTAGAAGCTTGAGAATGATGTGAAGGAAAGAGAACCAACTGAACATTTCAATTTCTGTGAGAAGCAGTGTGATGTGAAAAATCGAGAGCTCTGAAGACAGACAAGGGAGTGTCTAACCTTGAACATTTAGTAGCTTAGCACCTTCCTTATCTTGGACAAGCCACATATTATCACCACCATAAGACTACTATCACTACTAGAACAGCTACACTTCCAATAACTTGCCCAATCACAGAGATTTTTTAAAAATAACTTCCCTATGTCTCAGGGTTTTTGTTTCTTTTTATTGTTTTTCCAACTGAAAACCTACCTTTTGTGTTGTTGTAAGAATTATAATTTTTATAAAGATGTTGGCATTTAGTAGAGTGTCAAAAAATTAGTACTCTTCTACTGTTAATGGTTGGTATTTGGACACATAAATAGTTCTTAAATCTAAACTTACTGAACTTAGCCCAAATTCATTGTAATAGTGGCAGACAACAAGAATTTTTTTTCACAATCTTAAAATTTTCTGAACTATAAGCAGCTCCCCTAGAGTTTAAGGCTACTTCTGATTATAATCCAGTTTCCTAAAGATTATCAAATGGAGCCATGTGTACATACTTGACTGGCAATATCTATTTGTTGAAAAGAATTTATTGACTCCACACATACACATAAAAATGCTGAAGACTTTTGATACCTATTTTTTTACTTAAGTATAGTTGACCTACAAGATTATATTACTTTCAGGTGTACAACACAGTAATTTGATATTTTTATAGATTATACTCCATACAAAGTTATTATAAAATATTGAAGATGTTCCCTGTGCTATACATTACTTTCTTGTAACTTATTTATTTTATACATAGTAGTTTGTACCTCTTAATTCCCTTCACTGTTTTGCCTCTCTCACCCTTCCTTCTGGTAACCACTAGTTGGTTCTCCGTATCTATGAGTCTGTTTCTGTTTTGTTATAATTGTTCATTTGTTTTATTTTTTAGATCCCACATGTAAGTGAAAATACACAGTATACTCTGTCTGACTTATTTCACTTAGCATTATGCCCTCCAGGTCCATCCATGTGGTCACAAATGGCAAAGTTTCATTCTTTTTTATAACTGAATAATATTCCATTGTAAATCTTGGTGAGGATATTGAGAAAAGGGAACCCTTGTGCACTGTTGCTAGGAATATAAATTAGTGTAGTCATTATGGAAAAAGCATGGGTTCCTCAAAAAATTTGATCTTTTTTTTTTTTTGGCTGCATCGGGTCTTTGTTACACTTAGGCTTTCTCTAGCTGCAGTGAGTGGCATCTACTCTTCATTGTGGTGCGCGGGCTTCTAGTTGCCATGGCTTTTCTTGTTGCAGAGCACGGGCTCTAGGCGCGCAGGCTTCAGTTGTTGTGGCTCGCGGGCTCCAGAGCACAGGCTCAGTAGTTGTGGCGCAGGGGCTTAGTTGCTCCTCGGCATGTGGGATCTTCCCGGACCAGAGCTTGAACCCGTGTCCCCTGCACTACCAGGTGGATTCTTAACCACTCTGCCACCAGGGAAGCCCTGATATCTATTATTTTAATGAACATATGGCATTTGTAAAATTGCACCTGAAACTTTGATTTGTTAAATCTCCTAGAAAAATGGAACAAGTTTGGGAAAGAAGAAAATATTGTTTATTGTGTACCTTTTATGTCCCAGGCAACAAACTAAGCATCTGAATAGCATCAAGGCTAATACATAAATATAAAATGGCTTTATTTTTTTAACCACCAGCACTGAGTGTGCTGTGTGGAGTAGTCAGTCCATCCACAGTTGACAGGTTGATCACTGAACATCTCCAGGGAACGCATTCACCTTGTAGTCCTCTCTCATGACCTTAGCTCAATCCATTTGTACAATTTATCTTCAATAACTTTCTATTATTAAACAATCACTATTGTTTTCCTACTCACCCCATGCCTAGGAGGTTCCACTTTAGTGGTTTGGAGGTTTAGAAGTGTGTGTATGTGTGGAGAGGATATTCCAGTTCCCAAATCTCAACCCTACACTCCCCCTAATGTGTACCTTTCTAGAAATGTTAGAGCTAAGTGGAGGGAAGGGGAAGGGAGGCAGTTTCCTTGGATAACCACCCATGACAAAACTATAGTCCTCCCTTTAATTAATGCAAACTCCTCAACTTGCTCATTGGCTGTGGGTTTGATGTTGACATGTTCGCCCTATAGGTGAATGGCTCACTCCCGTACAGCTCACCTGGGCATTGGTGGCCCCTTCTAAAATTAAGCCACATATTTTCATCCTCCTGGCAGCCTCATACTTCATTCCTCTGAAAAGTACATGCCTTTGACCCACACTCCTATAGTCTAATGTTCAACCGTGGTTCCATGGGTTACCTAGTCTCCTGGTGAGTTCTCAGAACAGAGACACTTGTGAGATCAGACATTGATATGACACTGTTTTTCTCTCTTACTTCTCTCAGGCTTCCCAGCAAACCTTCACCTCTCATGTTTTTTTTACCCATGCTTTGGTAACACAAAGAACAGGAAGTCTGATGGCTAAATAGATATCACACCAGAAAACACAATGTAGGTTCCTCATTTTACAGGTATCTCTTTGGGCCGCCCACATTGGTTTTCAAAAGGAAAAGCATGCCACCCACTCAATTGGGAGATGGGCATAGGGAATGGCTCCTTTTCATGAAATTTTCCACAATTTTCTGCATTCTTACAGAAATAAACAGAATCTCTCAATATAGGTTAATGACCTTACACCAAATGGAAATTATGGGGAGCCAAAACTGTTCATGTGCAGTTCTGATAGGTATATTTGAAAATGCCTCAAGTAGGAAGAATCCTTACCTAAAATCCCTGGACCAACCTTAGGTTTCAAAGCAGGTCTATGAACCCCTGAAATTATGTGCAATATTTTTTATGTGAATGCACATGTGTAATATCCTTGGGTATTCCAAATGCTTTCATCAGAAAATTAAAATGAAATAAAACAAAACAAACCAGCAAAAATTCCATAATAATTGTTTGTTCCATAGCATTGGATGCATATTTTTTGAGAAATTCTCCTATAAAGTCTCCTTTTTCTCATCCTAATACAGATATTATATAGCACTGACTTTGAGATTAAGAATTCTGGAAAATACTTAGAGGACGCTTCTTTTTATGTTGTGAATTAAATGCAGATCTTTGTGATTAAACAGTCCTCAGGACTTGGGCTGGCATCCTTTACAAAGGATATGTGGCTCCTGGAAGATCATCTCACTGCAGCTTGAAGCTAAATGCAACTAAAAATATCTACCAGAATATGACAGAAGTTGGCATCATCTCTAAAGTCTAGATTTATGCACACTAATTTGATCATTATCTGCCATTACATATTTGAGGGCACAGATCCAAGGTTCAAGGCCAAAAACTTTGCCGAAAGTAGCTTGCACCACAAACCTAACTGTGCAGGAAAGGATAAAAAGTCTTCAACAACTGTTCACCATTATTCTCATCTTAGATTTGTAATAAGAATCTATTGAAAACAGAGTTTTGTCTTATAAAAGCTACCCTTTTATATTCTTTAAATCTTAAAAATTTTTGAATAGCAAAAGCTTTAAAATATGTATGTATAGATTCCACCTATAAGCAATATCATATGATATTTGTCTTTCTCTGTCTGGCTTACTTAACTTAGTATGATTATCTCCAGATTCATCCATTTGCTGCAAATGACATTATTTCATTCTTTTTTATGGCTGAGTAATATTCTATTATACATATATACATACATATATGTGCCACATAAGATACAAATAGAACTTATTTACAGAAGAGAGACTCACAGACATAGAAAACAAACTTTTGGTTACCAAAGGGGAAAGGGTAGGAGGGATAAATTAGGAGGTTGGGATTAACATATACACATTACTACATATAAAATAGATAACCAACAAGGACCTACTGTATAGCACAGGGAACTACACTCAACATTTTGTAATAACCTATAAGGGAAAAGAATCTGAAAAAGAATATATATATGAATATATATATGAATATACATATATGAATATATATATATGAATCACTGTGCTGTACACCTGAAACTAACACAATATTGTAAATCAACTGTACTTCAATAAAAAAGTGTATGTATATGTTAAAAATCTATTATAGAGATTGTCATTCTGCTTATGTCTTTCATTATTTAAGCTCAGACTCATTTATAGGTATCAATTTATTTATTGCATGAATCAAATTTCATTTTCATCGACAATACAGTAGATATATAGTATTTAATTTAAAAAAAGAACCCTCAAAAGACATTTTCAGCCTAACTCAATCTTTTTCTTTTTTTGGAAAGAATTCTTTTTATTTTTTTCAATTTTTATTTTATATTGGAGTATAGTTGATTAACAATGTTGTGTTGTTAGTTTCAGGTGTACAGCAAGTTATACATATACAAGTATCTATTCTTTTTCAAATTGTTTTCCCATTTAGGTTGTTACTTATGGTGTGATTCTTTTCTTAATAGTTTAGGATAATTAAAGACTTTTTAAAGATAATAGCTTCAGAAATGAATTTAGTCCCCCCAAAACAACAGAACTATTTTAAACTTTCTTAAATTCAGGGTGCTTCCCTTGATTTTTTTTCTTCTTCATCAAATGTAAAGTATTGCTTAAATTCACTTTAAAGGAGTAGTCAGCTGTGCTAATCATCTCTAAAGAAAAATACAGTGAAAGCTATAATCTGCTAACATTTAAAATTTTCAAGACAAAAGCAGTAGAATCATATTCTTCATCAATATGAGACATATAACTCAATACTAATACTGTAAAGATGAGGAGAAAGAAAGGAGACTTCATTGAAATCAATATAATGACTAAATTATTACCTACTATAGGAGTGGTGGAATATTTCTGATATACCATTGTACATAATAAAACCTTTAATGTGAAATTAGGTAACACTGGTTACCAAACTTCTTCCATGTAACCTAACTACACATTTTACTCCAATTTGCAATCACTACACATTCAGCAGTATCTCCCAGACACCTTACTGCCAGAAATCATGCAATTATATAATATTAGGAGTTGACCTTCTGTTATGTAATCCTGCCCTCATCCATTGGAGATGAGAAAGCTGAAAATAACATGAGCACTGGATTAGCATCAGATCTGATATAAATCTGTCCTTCTGATAATCACATGACTTTTTAAATTCAACTTCATTTCGTTGCATCTCTGTTTTCTTGTCAAATTTGAGAAGTGTTATAAGGATAAAATGAGATGACATGTATGAAAGTACTTTGTAAGTGTTGAAATCATTGTTTTTTGAATTATGGAACACCATGTGTCCCTGCATGGTGTGCAGTTTGCATGTATATACACACCACTAAGGGAACTCAATTAGGGCAGATTCTCTGATGCATCCCAAGGGACTTGAAAAAACAGCACTGGAATTTGTACCTAGTCCATCAACCTTAGTTCCACTCCCAGCAGTTATGGTCACTACTTGAGTGGCTCAGGAGGAAACCCTCCAACAAGACAAGAAAGATATGGAGAATCTTTACCCTAGTTTAGTATTTAGCCAAAAGATGATTAAGAATTATCTTATCATTTTGTCTCTCCAGAATCTGCAAAGCCTGGAACCTACTTTTCCCAAGATCTGATACTAGTTTAGGTTTCACCGTTGAGAGCCACCACACAATAACTGTAAGGTGAAAGAGAATCAGAGCCATTTCACTCCGGCAGCAGTAGGCCAGCGAGCAAAAGATAGATGTGACGTTTTTTCAGTGGCTTCAGGTGTTCTGTGAATCACCTGTGTCAGTGCTACAGGCAGTTGATAGGTCTGATCATTCTCTTTGCCATTGTCTACAACTTCCAGATTTCCTGAAAGTCAGTGATGCCTTTCCTGACCTTTGTTTTTCTAGCTTTTCTAATGCTTTTGCATGCATGTAATTTATTGTATTAAATCTCTTCCTGTTTTCTTTACAAAATCCTAACTTTACCAATGGGATACAGTATCCCATTTGCCTAGATATTCATGCGTTCTTTATCAATTACCAAATTACTGCACAACACATAACCCCAAAACTCAGTGGCTTAAAGCAACAACAATGGTTAAACTAGAAATCAATTAAAAGGATATTTACAAAGTCTCCAAATATTTGGAGACTAAAAGACTTCTAACCAAGCCATTAGTCATAGATGAAATTGAAGTAGGAACTAGAAAATATTTTTATCTAAATGAAAATGAGAATACATCTTTGCCAAAGTAGTCAAACTTGTGAGATTCAGATAAAGCACTGCTTAGAGAGAAATTCATAGAACTAAGTGCCTGTATTAGAAGAGAAGGAATATTTGAAATCAATGACTTCAGCTTCTACCTTTAAATATTAGAAAAAGAAGAGCACATTAAATTCAAAGTAAGCAGAAGAGTAAATAAAAAGTTAAGAACAGAAATCAATAACATAAAACACACACATGAAAACAGAAAAAAATCAATGAAACAAAAAGCTGATTCTTTGAGAAGATGAGCAAAATTGATCAATGTCTAGCCAGACTGATTGGGAGAAAAGGAAAGAAGGCACAAATGACCAACATCAGGAATATTAGAAGATGTAACTACAGACTTAATAGATGTTTAAATGATAATAAAGAAACATTATGAACAACTTAATGACAATAAATTTGATAATCTAGGTGAAATTCATTGACAGGCATGAACTAGCAAGGCTCATCAGGAAGAAATGGTTTCTTTAATTTTTTTTAATTTATTTTATATTGAATATTGGAGTATAGTTGATTTACAATGTTGTGTTAGTTTCAGGTGTATAGAAAAGTGATTCAGTTATACATATACATATATCTATTCTTTTTCAGATTCTTTTCCCACATAGGTTATTACAGAATGCTGAGTAGATTTCCCTGTGCTATACAGTAGGTTGTTGTTGATTATCTAATTTATATATAGTAGTGTGTATATGTTAATCCCAAACTCCTAATTTATCCCTCCACCCACCCCACCAGGAAGGAATGGTTAAACAGAATAGCCCTACATTTATTAAAGATGTTGGCTTTGTAGTTAAAAACTTTTCCACAAAGGAAACTCGGGGCCTGAATTGTTTCAGTGATGAATTTGACCAAATATTTAAGAAAGAAATAATAACAATTATACATAAATTCTTCCAGGAAAGTTAGGAAGAGAGAATACTGCACAAAACTCATTCCATGAACTCAGTATTTTTCTGATATCTAAGACAATGCAAGAATAGAAAAGCATGGACTCACCTACCTCACAAAAAGAGGTGAAAATTTTCATAACTTTTTAGCAAATCTATACCAATGGTTTATAAGAAAAATAAAACATGATCAAATGGAAGTTATTACAGGAATACAGGTTTTGTTTAATATTTAAGAATTAATCACTATAATTCACATGTCCACAGAGTAATATATACATAATCCCCTCATTAGATGCAGAAAAAAGCGTTTGACAAACCTATCAGCAAATAAAAAATAGAAGGGACTTCCTTGACCTTAACGAAGAAAGACTGAATACTTTACCCCAAACATAAGGAACAAGGCAAAAATGTCCACTCTTATGATTTCTGTTCAACATTGTGCTGACGATTCTATTCAGAAGTAATAGGCAACAAAAAATATATATATAAAAGTATTTAGATTAGAAATAAACAAGTAAAACTATACTTACAATCTGATTGTATATGTAGAAAATAGTAAGAAATTTATAAAAACGATAGTGAGTTTAACAAGGTTGTATATTACAAGGTCAACATAAAGAAATCAATTGTTTTTCCATAAACTAACATCAAGCAATCTGAAATTGAAATTTAAGATACCATTTTAAGTAGCATCAAATTATGAAATTCTTGGGGATAAACTTGTCAAAAAATATGCAAGAGGTGTAAACTGAAAACCACAAAAACTTTACTGTGACAGAGTTTAAAAAAACCCAAATAAATGGAGAGATGTACTGTGTTCAGGAATAGAAAGCTCAGTATTATTAAGATATTAATTTCCCCTTCACTGAATCTATAGATTAATTACAATCTCCACCCACTATCAAAAAAAATCTGAGCATCTTTTTGTAGAAAATCACATACTGATTGTAAAATTCATACAAATGAATTTGATCTATAAAATTCACAATTATTTTGAAAAATAACAAGCTTTTAGACTTAAAACCTAATTTCAAAATTAATTATAAGGTAACATTAATTAAGACAGTGTGCTATTGACATGGGAGATCGATAAATACATCAATAGAACCGAAAAGAAAGTTCAGGAAAAGACCTATACGTATATGGTCAATTGATTTTCTTTTTGTCAAATTATTTTTGGCAGAGGTGACAAGAGGAAAGAATAACCTTTTCAATGAATGGTGCTAGGACAATTGGTTATCCATATGCAAAACTATGAACTTTGATCCATACCTTATAACACAAAAAAATTCACTCAAGATTAATCATTGAGGGCTTCCCTGGTGGCACAGTGCTTGAGAGTCCACCTGGCGATTCAGGGGACACGGGTTCGTGCCCAGGTCCGGGAAGATCACACATGCCGCGGAGCGGCGGGGCCCGTAAGCCATGGCTGCTGAGCCTGCGCATCCGGAGCCTGTGCTCCACAACAGGAGAGGCCACAGCAGTGAGAGGCCCCTGTACCGCAAAAAAAAAAAAAAAAAAAAAGGATTAATCATTGATCTAAATGTAAAAATTTTTTTCTATAAAATTTCTAGAAGAGAACATGGGAAAGTATTTGTGACCTGGGGCTAGGTAAAATCTTTTTAGATCCAACAGTCAAATCATAATCCCTAAATCGGTATGCATTTAGATGGTGAATAGTAAATGGCTGAAAATTGGCACAGAAGGCCACTGAGGGTGGTGGTGAGAAAATAATTAAGGAAAATCTTTATAAAATTTTGCTTTTGATTCTCCCCCTGTTAACTTTGGATAATTGTTGCTTTCTCTTTGTTACTGGAAATTGGCAGCAACACCCCAGACTGCTGACATTGATTCTGATGAATTAATAACCAGGGAGGGAAAAATCCCTGCTGAGGTGATGGAAACATGTAGATTGTCTAGGCTCTTCCTCCTTTCCTACTTCCCTTTCCACACTGCAGAGCTGGAATTCATTTCTCCCTAAGGGTTTACAGATGAAACTGTGATTGGAAAATTTGCCTCATATTAAGCAAAATAAAATATGTTAATTGAGACTTTCAGATTGTATTCAGAAACAGAATCCGACTAATGTATTCCTTGTAAGAGATCTACTTAAAAACACCAAACAGAGTGAAAATAAAAGGATGGAGAGATATATACCTGGTAAATAAGACTAAAAAAAACACAAAACACACACCTGGGGAAACAATATCAACACCTGATAAAACAGATTTTAATATAAAAAGATATGATAAGGGTATTATTTCTGTAAAAATAAAACAGGACAAGACGATATATCTGTCATAAACATATGCCCATCTAATTCAGTGGACTCCAAATATATAAAAGCTACAACTAAATAGCAGGAAGACAAATATAAATCAACAATCTTAGTTTTTTGTTTCTAGAATAATTTTCTTAGAAACTGATAGAACAAGTAGACCCAAAATAAACATGGATAATGAAGATTTGAAGAATACAATGAAAAATCTTGAGCTAGTATATATATCTATCTGTCTATCTATCCTGCTTTATTCAATGGACATTAAATACAGATCTTTTCCGTAACACATAGAACATTAAAAAATAGATTATGTATTAGGTCATAAGAGAATAAATTCCAAAGGATTAGTACTTTTTTCTTCTACCAAAATGAAGTGAAATTAGAAATAAATAAGAAAGAGCAGCTAAGAAAAACCCATATGTTTTTAAATTAAATAACATTGCTCAACAGTCTTTGGCAAAACTAGAAAATTATAAAGGAAATGTAAAGATAGTTACAATTTAGTAATGAAAAAATAATACATAGATAATTGGATATTTGTATAGATATGTAATAGTTATATATTTTATATTGTGTATTAATATATTATATATATTATATAACAATAGTTTATATATATGTGTGTATATATATCAGCATTTGTTGGAAACTGCTAAAGCCATACTTGGAGGAATACTGATAGCTTTCAATGCTTTTATCAGGAGTTAAGAAGGATTAATAAGCTAATATTCAGCCCAAGAAGCTAGAAATAGAACAAGAAACTGAACTCAAAGAAGAACGTAGGAAATAAAGCCAAGGGCAGAAACAAATAAAGAATAAATAGAGAATATTAACAAATTCAAAATCACGTTTATTAAAAAGATTAATAAGATAGATTGCTGGCAAATCTGATTAAGAGAGAAAAAAGAGAGGAGTAAAAAGGGAAAAGATTCAAAAAAACAAACTACAGGACGGAAATAGAAAATCACCACTGAGACACAAAGATTAAAAGAAAAGCAAGAAACTATTAAAATTCACCAACACATATGAAAACTGGATCACATGAATAAATTTCTAGAAAAAAAAATACTAAAAATTGGATCAAGAAAAATATGGAACTCAAATAGACTAATAAGTACTAAACAACTGCAGTGTTAATGAAAGTATTTCCCTTTTAGGACAACTTAGATCCATTTGGTTTATAAATTAATTCAGCCAAGCTGTAAATAACTAGTTAATTACTGTCTTATAAAAAATCATGAAAGCTCTACAGCTCATCTTATTAGTAGAGATTTCATAAGGTACAACCTAATATTAGGCCTGTGAATATATATTCAAAGTCACACAAATAATACAAGAAAATATAATTTTAGGTCTATTACACTTATGAACCTAGAAACAAAATATATAGGTGATAAAATTCAAAATGTTATTAAAAATAGTATAACATTATCAAGTAGTGTTAATTTCAGTATTCAAGGATTTTCAGCATCAATTTGTCCTTATAATTTATCACATTAATAATCTAAAGTAGGGATTGATAAACTACAGCCCATGGGTCAAACCCAACCTGTAGCTTGGTTTTATATGATCCTTGATATTAGAATGGTTTTTACAGTTTTAAAGGGTTCTAAACAAACTAACAAAACAATGAATATGTGACAGAAACTGTATGTAGTCTGCTACCTAAAATATTTACTATATGGCCCTTTGCTGAAAAAGTTTGTCAATCCTTAGTCTAAATGATAAAACTAAGGAATATCTCAATCAATATAGAAGAAACATTTGATATTTATGATGAAAATTCTTGGCAATCCAGGAAGAGAAGGACATTTTTTTAACTTGGTAAAATTTTTATATAAAAAATATTTGTGGCAAAGCTTAAACATAATGGAAGAAATAACGGTGTACTCACTCTTTTTAAATTCAAGGGCTAGAGAAAAAAGTATATTATCACTGATTTAACATGATACTGGAATTCTAGGTCCAAGCCATAATGAAAGAAAAAGAAGAGGCTTAAGTATTAAAAGGGAAGAGAATTTCTTATTTACAGATTATATGATTGTTTACCAGGAAAAAACTAACAGAAGAGATGGATTATTTGAAGAAGTGAGAGCTCAATAAATTTTCTGGATATAAATCAGTTACATTGAATTGTTGACACCAGCACAATCACTAAAAAAAAAAAAATTAAAAATAAGGTACTATATATAAAAATAAGTTCAAATAGAAAAACTAAGAAGCATCCTAAATATAATGTAAATCAAACATGTATGAGACATCTATAGAGAAAAAATTTAATTTGGAGACTTTTATGCTCTTGGATGCGATGAGTTAATATTATAAAAACATCAAACATCCATAGATTAATTTATATATTCAATGTTATCTAAGTCTAAATCCTAGTAGCTTTCTTTGCGGAAACCAAAAATTTTCTCTATATTTTTTTATCCCAAGGAAATTCTCAACTTGAGCCATAGGTGACGCACTAGGGCCGTTCTTTGCAACACTATTTGTGGAGGTGAAGAATTGGAGTCCCTCTGGTCCCAAACTAGGAAAGTCAAAGGAAAAATGGGAGGAATACACACCGTGGGGTCTCATGTAGGAGACAGAACCAACGGAGAACACATAGCAACACGTGTGACTAACTTTAAAGTTATGGTGCTGAGGGGAAAATAAGAGATAAAGACAGCAAAAGAAAAAGTGAAATATGTAAAACAACGCCATTTACATAATTTCAAAATATACATAAATTTTGCACCAACAGAATGAAACAAAAGTAAACACATTAAATTGATTTAAATGGTTGCCTTTGGAGTACTGGAGAGGAGGGACTTGGGAGTGGGGACATAAGAGGAAACAAAAATGTAAGTAACTGAAGTAAGAGCAGGATATTGCACAGAACCACTGGTCATGATGCTGTAGCATGAACTGAGGAGTTTAAGTCACCCAACTCTCTGAGCCTGGCATCCAAAGGAGATTAAAATAAACAGCCAAAGAAAAACACAGGGAAGAAGGTACTGTTTAGAAACCAATGACTGTAGGCCATTAAAAGTCTATATACATTGTGGTCATCCATTTACAATGCTTGGTGTCAGTTTATTTATCTCTCGTAAAAATAAAATACAGTGTGTGTATGTGAAAAAAAAAAGTCTATATACATCTATGGAACAAAAGTGACTGAATTTTTTCCCTCCTTTTCTGTTTAATTTTCAGGCTCTCCTTTTCCTTGCTCTTTCATCTGAACTTATATTTATTCAATTTTCTTAAATTCTAAAATAAAATGATGTAATAACTCTTCTTTGACCCTAAGCCACACCAGGTCTATTCTCTTCAAAGATTCTTAGAAAAGCAGCTTAGGCCCAATGCTCTGTTTCCACACCTCTTATTTACTCTTTAGTCATTGTAAGTGGGCCACCAATCTCTGACGTTGACATTGATATTTTTATATTTTAATATATTTACATATTTAATATCTAATGTATTTTATCTATTGAATTTACTGTGTTTTAAATATATTAATATCACATTTGATATATTTTTTCCTATATAAGAGGTTCCTTAAGGCCACCTCATGTAATAATTCATCCTTTCATCCACTCACACATCTTAGCACAGTGCCTTGCAATATTAAGTATCTCAAAATAGTAAATGAATAAACAGAATTTTGATTTAATAAATGTAAAAGGGTTCAGTTTTAGACAAAACTGAGAAATTGGCACATTTTACTTTTAGAGTCCCAATTTACCTTTTTTTTTTTTTTTTTTGTCTTTTGTCATAGGCATACAGTCTGGGTTTATATGTTGGCCTCATCACTCATGGCCTACGTATGTTGAAATGTACATCATTGGGGAAGACATTTAGCCACTCCAAGCTTCCATTTCCTCATCTGTAAAATAGCAAATGCAGAGTATCTATCACATAGGGCTGCTATGAAAATTTAATAAAGTAAGACTTTATGTAGCTGTCTGGCCCACCATCTGTAAGAGCTAAAAAATAATTGCAAGTACAGTTATTACATAGCCGTCCCTCAGGTCCTCTTCCTACTTTCTTTCTTCTTGTTCCCTACTTCTTCCCCATCAAAATTGGAGATTATCACATCTCAGTTATTTAAATCATGAGACAAGGATAGCAATCTTCATCCCGACTTCCTCAGAATGTCAGTACTGGAGTCTAGATTGTGATCTGATAGACCAGATTGTGATCTGATAACAAGGATTAAAGCCAGAAAAGGTCTATCTATCAAGACAGTCAACAAACTGGCTTTGCAGAGTTAGAGGGGTGAAGACGCTTTTGGTAGAAATCAGGCAGACATTTTCCCAGGCAGTAGAGCATAGCATTGAAAGATTTTAAAGTAGATGGCACGCTGAAGTTTGAACACAGTAGTCATTTACACTAGAAACTTGGAGATTGATTTAAAGTCCCATGAGGACTGTATATGCACGAGGGTGGGCAAATCCATCTCAGAGAGAGACAAAGACTTATGCATCGTAAGGGTACACAACAATATAGATTCTTCCTTTCCCTTTGCTACCAATAATATAATATAAGAATGTATCATTCTGCATGAAGTCCATGTCCTTCAGGTGACGGTAACTCACTCCTAGCTCCAGGAGAAGGGTTGACTGGGTTAAAAGTGGTCTCATTTATTTTTACGTCGTTAGGGTGACTATGAAGCAATACGTGGTATTTTCCTGGCCCAGCGTAAGGGTCTGGCTCAGTAATTCACTTAAGACTTTCTGTGCTAATAAGAGGCAAGTGAAGGCTTGCTGGAGATTTAGGGAAAGAGGTTTTCTCATTCTCATTTGATTTGTTACCAGAAACCAGTCCACTCTACAGTTTGGGATGATGTGGTGTGGGATGTGAATCCTAGAAGTGCTACAGCCATTTTTCCTTTCTGTTGAGAAGTCAGCTACAGCAGAGAATGCTATGTGATCACCAAAACCTGTTTCCTGTTCCTTCTTGAGGATATAAGATGATTTCCATACCCTCTGCCTTGAGGGATATCACATATCCATGTGACTAAATTCTGGTGACTGCAATGTAACCTGAAGTGTTTGTGTCACTTCTCAGCAAAGTGATAAGATGTAGGTATCCTCCCCCGTGCTCTCTTCGCCTGATTGTAGAGACCTCTGAGGACTCAGAAGAGAGTGGAACCACACATTGGGAGGAACCTTGGTCCCTCAATGACAACGTAGAAGGCTGCTCAATCAGAAACATTCACATTAGATGATGATGTGAGCAGGAAATTAATCTTTATTGTGAAGTCTCTAAGAATTCGGGTCTTACCTGTTGCAACAGTGAATTAAATTATTTGCCTTAGAATTAAGCTGATGCAAGAAAGAATAGAAATGGAAAGGCAATTAGGTCTCTGATAATAATCTTGAGCTGCTGAATCAAACAATCCCTGAAACTCAAATTATCCTGAATCTTCCAGTAATGGGAACAAATAAATTGTCCTTACTGTTTAAATAGTATGTGTTGGGTTTACTGAAAGCTTATTTCATGAAGAATAAGACGAAAACCAATCAGTAGACACAGGTTACAAGACTAAGTCGAGCCACAAAGAACAGGGCAAAGAGATATACTGAACAGAATTAGGATGCAAGATGAGCAGGGTTCCAGCAATAGAGCAATACAGCCAATTGATGCTGAACTGTCATGCTATGAATCCATGGATCTTTGTAATATTTTTTGCCTTGGGCCAAAGTCATCCAATAGACTGTGTTAGAGCTGAGCCTATAGGTGAAGGTTAAGTAGTCCTAGGTATAGGGAAGTGTGTAAGCAGGGAACCAGCTTCCCATTATACCAGACACGTAAATCAGGAACTGGCTGGCCTGCAGCTAATAGAAGTCTACTTCAAGTAGCTGATAAGCATAGAACATCCTTTTTAATGTCTGTTCTGCCCTAGTGAAGAGGTAACCTACAGAGCCCTGCCAGGCCATCCCCTTAATCTCTTCTATTTATCCTTTATATATCCTTTCCTATATTGGTAATTTTGAATATTTCACTCTCTCTCTGATATTCTGTACATATTTTCTGATACATTTGATTTTTTCATTAGTAAAGTCTATATTTTAATATTTAAGTCCCTTATATTATATACTGGTATGCATATCTCTGCTTCCTCTATCATTTTGGCCTCTAGTAATACTACTTATGAGAAACTATGCCCTTGTGATACATGCTTTGTATTATTAAAAATGTAATGTTAATATTAGTGTATCTATAGTATCAATAATATCTTTCGTTAACAATGAAAAAACCTTGATTATTTCAAGTAATCCCTAGGGATAGTGCTTTTTGCATACTCAAGGAGAATGGGTCATCAGTAATGAAGATCTTTATATCAATAAACAGCATAATTTATCTGAGAGAATTAGATCATATTTTAAATCCTATTCTTAAACCTAATAGAAATGGATCTATCTTCTCCTTGGGTCTATTGTTTTACCTGTAAATTATGATGAATTTTAGGGTTCTTAAAATATTTTTAATTGTGTTATCTGTGATTCTAGTAGCTCAGCATATCTTTATAATTGCAGCTGCAAAGTGATCAAAATAATAGCCCTCTACTGTGGTCCTAAGGAAGGACTGAAAAGGATCCAAATTCAAACTTTTTCACAGTTAATCATGAAGAGAATGAGGAGATAAAATCACTCTCAAATATTTGAAGCTCAGTAAAGCAGAATTTCTCATACAGTCATCTGAATTTGTTGAACACAAGGGTAGAAATAGAAATATAATTCAAACAATAGCCCAGACTACCTTTCAGTAAGTCAAGGAATATATTTTGAGGATTTACCAGTGACTAGTTTTGTTCTTGGACCTCTAGCAAACTAGCAGGTATTAGATACAA
This sequence comes from Grampus griseus, assembly GCF_964374135.1. NCBI lineage: Eukaryota > Metazoa > Chordata > Mammalia > Artiodactyla > Delphinidae > Grampus > Grampus griseus. Next base: position 118,224,565 of record NC_138997.1, on the reverse strand, counting down.
TCTCTCCCCTCAGGCAACTTAAGAACTTTACTAAGTAACGCTCCTACTGGGAAAAGAAAAAACCCATAAAGTAATCAAATGAAAAATTAGACCAAACATAAAAGAAATGAATTGTTTTAGACAAAGCACAGACTCTCTAGGAACCCGAGGGGCTCATTTGTCTTATAAGAATTATATATTTTTCCACACCTGCAGAATCTGGACACTGAGTTCAGCAGGTTACCATGAGTCAGATATCATTCTACATGCTACCCATGCAAAGAGCTTAACTATAATCAAAAGAAAAAATTTAACACATTGAAATGATTACATGATAGCAGACAGTTTTCTAGATCCTATTACTGAATAAACAATTGTTTAAGGAACCTGTATATTACTTTCGTATATAATGCAAAGAATATTTCATTCACGTGATTGTTTTTTATATTGAAGGACTAAAATCCCAGATGGATGTCTAAATAAATTTTCAATAGAAGAACAATATATTCTGGTATATTATGATGGATTTGAGCAATCTGAATGGGACCTTGACTAAAAGCTGTTAAAATAAAGGAGTTGTGGTAGAGGAAATCTTAAAAATTAGTCTTAAGTAACAAAGAACAGTTTATTATTCAGCTCAACCAAATACAGGAAAATACTATTTTATTTTTTATTATTCTTCAATTTCCAGCTAAAGATCTTAAAGACTGAAATAAATGTTTTTAGAACATTTTCCAAGTATCAGCCTGATAAATGGAATTTTGACAGCAAAAACTTGATCCTAAAACTAAATTAAAAAACCTTGATCTACACTGATTCGTGAGCTTGTCTTCAACTAGTACAAAGAGCAGAAAGCACTGTAAATCATATTGTACATGGTGAAACTGATTTCATTATTGAAGTTTTCCAATTTTCCCATACATAAATGGAAAAGTTATTTAAGAAATAAACTGCAAAAAATTAATATTTAAGAAATAAACTGCAAAAAATTAAGTTCCACTAAGATTTTGGAGTATCAGTATATCACATTGCTGAGTTCACACTTCTTTAATGAGACAGAATATTTTACAATTTGCAGAAGAGCTCTGTTACCTATTATTTTCCTAAGACAGTGGTCTTACTGCTTGTGAACACTGCCTGGTTTAAAGAATAGAAAAGGGTGAGTGTAAGGGTATTTGTTCAAAACTGGAGGAATTCTGCTTTCTAAAGGAAAGGGCTGCTGAATACTTGGTTAACTTGAAATCATGGTAGCTCTTTTCCCACTCTGAAGCAAAACATTTATTTTCCCATACATTTAGCTGAAGAAACAGCTAAGTCCAATATTTTTCTTAAAAGGAAGTGGTAATTGTTGCTATTTCTATTCTTGTTATACTTCATCCTTTGAAGGAAGGTACAATGGACGGAATGTGTACCTCCAAAATTCATAGGTTGAAGCCCTAATCCCAATATGATAGCATTTGGAAGTGAGAGGTAATTAGGCTATAGAGACTGAGCCTCTTATCTTGTTTACAGGCCACCAGTTTATGGGATTTTGCTATAACAGCCAGAGCTGACTAAGACAAAGGGTACCCAGAGCTAGACTAGTGCTCACATTGAGGCCATGCTCTTCTGTTAAACATAATTCCACAGACAACCAACATCAGAGAAGGCCACTCTGTGACCATGATGAAGTGAGACAAAAACCAGTTCATAGTCATGTTTGAACACAGATACACATTAAGTCACTATGAAAACTCCAAAATGAGCAAATACTTCTCTCTCCCAGCTGACATGAGTGACTGTAACTTTTAAAATGTTAAACGAATTATAGCTTTAGCCTCACTCTTCTGGCTTCTAAGATAAGATATCCAATCATAGAATTACTCTTTCTTTCTAACAGCTTCCTTGAACCCTCCCCCAAATCACCTGCCACAAGCCCAAATCCTATAACAATTTCCTTCTACCACTTCTTACTGAGGAACCCCATGGTTCCCATGGTACAAGGTCTTCTGTGCTGCGACAGATATCAATAAAAAAGTTTATTTGACTACAGATGTATTCTTGGTGGTCTTTGACTAACGGGCACGAACTTTATGCCATTAGTCTCAGTAATGTACTAAGTACATTTTGTTTTTCAGGACAACATTATCTTTGATTAACTATATACAATCTAAATGGTTTTTGTTTTTTTTTAAATGGTTTGAAATTCAGGTTCTACATGCAGATTCAAGAAGTCCAAACCTCAAAGGCTGTAATCATCTGGTTTGCTTTTCCAGCTAGCATTAGTATATCTCTGGCCTGTTATATATGAGCTGTTCTCTCTGACCCACTGAGAGTTTTCTCTCTAAGCATTAGACAATGAAATTAAAAAAAAAAAACTTCTTAAAAAACATGCATTTGGGGGGCTTCGCTGGTGACACAGTGGTTGAGTTGGAAGAGCATCCCAACTCAGCCTGATAATCGCTGGTGACAATTAGAGTTGGGAGAGCAGTAGGGGAAGCTCTCACAACCTGGGAGGATAGCAGAGCCCAAAAGGAAGAAGAAAGACTCCTCTTCTTTCCTGGCAAGGGCTCAACCAATGAAAAACCAAGGACTCTTTGTTGACTTTAGTCCTCTAAACTTCCTTTTTCCCTGTATAAAAGCATTCTCCTTCCCTTGCCTAGGGACTCACACATGGCTCCCCATGGCTGCACACCATGAATTGCAATTCTTTGATGATCCCAAATAAATCCATCTTTGCTGGTGAAATATCTGGCAGTCTATTTGTTTTAAGTCAACAATTCACAGGCAGGATGTTCACCATGGTGGCCCTCAGCAGCTTCAACTTTACAAAATTCTTCAAGGCAGTATTTCCAGCAGAAAGACATCTGTTCTTCCGAAGAGTTATAGAAATAAAAATCTTAAGATTTTGCCTCATTTTACTGACATATCACATGCTCATCAAAGATCAGAGCAGAGATGTGATGTTTTCTGGCAAAATGGGGGATGGAGAAAAGATAAAATCTTCTCAGTTTAACATTATCCAGGGTATCAATCTGTGAATATTAGTTGTTAAAAATTAATAACAGGGCTTCCCTGATGGTGCAGTGGTTGAGAATCTGCCTGTCAATGCAGGGGACACGGGTTCGAGCCCTGGTCTGGGACGATCCCACATGCCACGGAGCAACTGGGCCCATGAGCCACAATTACTGAGCCTGCGCATCTGGAGCCTGTGCTCCGCAACAAGAGAGGCCGTGATAGTGAGAGGCCCGCGCACCGCGATGAAGAGTGGCCCCCGCTCGCCACAACTAGAGAAAGCCCTGGCACAGAAACGAAGTCCCAACACAGCCATAAATAAATAAATAAAGCAAACTGTCAACAAGTAAAAATAAACACTATTATATTAAAAAAAATTAATAACTCATTTAAGAGGAAATTCTGTTAAATAATTAATTTACTGCTATATGTTTTCACCATGTAGAATCCAAAACCCTGTGCTTTTGCTGTTGAAACTTCATAATCTCTACCGCCAGAGGCCCAATGAGAATTAACATGGCCTCTGCCATGGACTTTGTTCCCAAATCTCATGGTTGCCAAAACCCTTTGCTCAGCTCTTGGCATTTCTCAATTGCCCATAATGTTAGAAGCTAAATTTGAAGCAACGACCTCTATCTTATGTTAGTCCTCAAACATTGCCTCTCCTCTTTTTATGCATCGTAAAGTTCTTTTTCCCTCCTTATATCTAGCTATAGTGAGACCTGACATTCAACAAAGAATGGAATCATTCTCTTGTCCTTCAGAAATGGAAGAGAGGAGAAAAGACATGAAAATGAAAAAGAAACCCACATATAAACATTGAAAATAAAATAAAACGCTATAGACTCTGAGACTTCCAGTCTCATGCCACATATCAATTCCAGGAATTAACAATCCTGATGCAAAAAATCCTTCTACCCTTAATCTTTGTTAGAGGTTTCTGTGTACCAAACAAACTGGCTTAAGAAAAAAGTTTTTTTTAAAAGTGTTTTATGGTAAGTTTTGTCAGTCATTAGCAAGAACCTTTCCTTCTCTTTGTCTCCAGTGTCCCTAAAGAAAATCAAGAAAATAAATATTGGGTTAATATTTATATCTGCTCAACTTGTGATCCCTTCTCTCTCTTCAAGGTCCCAAGTAACCCTGCTCTGCTGCCCAAGTGAATCTCTCTTCTTGCAAACCACAAAAACCAGCTGTTTTATTTCCCTAAAGTCTTTGATCTCCTTACAGAATATTTCATTCCCAAATGCTGACCTCTGTATAGCTCCAGATTTGAGGTTGAGAGGTAGGAAATGGGATTTGCTTGGATGTTAGTTTGATAGTATTAGAATGTTCAAATCACAAGCATGGTGTTTTGTGCAAGTAGCAAGTGCTTCTTTGTGACTGTAGCTTAGAGAGTGACCAGTGTGAGAATGCTGAGTCTGAAAAGGCATATTAATGCTGCATTTATGGTACCTGTGCCATGCTATCTAGATTTTACTCTATAGGCAATGTGGAGATTCCAGAAGTGAAAGATATGATGCTTGTATTAAATTCAGCATTAAGAAGAAATATAGGGCTTCCCTGGTGGCACAGTGGTTGAGAATCTGCCTGCCAATGCAGGGGACACGGGTTCGAGCCCTGGTCTGGGAAGATCCCACATGCCGCGGAGCAACTGGGCCCGTAAGCCACAACTACTGAGCCTGCGCTTCTGGAGCCTGTGCTCCGCAACGACAGGCCGCGATAGTGAGAGGCCCGCGCACCGCGATGAAGAGTGGCCCCTGCTCGCCGCAACTAGAGAAAGACCTTGCACAGAAACAAAGACCCAACACAGCCAAAAACAAATAAATTAATTAATTTAAAAAAAAAAAGACGGCTTCCCTGGTGGCGCAGTGGTTGAGAGTCCGCCTGCCGATGCAGGGGACACGGGTTTGTGCCCCGGTCTGGGAAGATCCCACATGCCGCGGAGCAGCTGGGCCCGTGAGCCATGGCCGCTGAGCCTGCGCATCCGGAGCCTGTGCTCCGCAATGGGAGAGGCCACAACAGTGAGAGGCCCGCATACCTCCAAAAAAAAAAAAAAAAAAGAAATATATTTCAAATTTTATTAAATATTTATGTCTCTGATTTGGCATTGTAATCAGTTTAAAAGAGAGTGTGACCGAAGTACATGCTTTTAGAATTAGCCTTTTGTATTTAATACCAAAGCCAACTGGAGATAAGAAATTACTCTCATTTGGGCCACTTTGTCATATTATGAAAGTCTCTTCAGTGACTTATTGGTAATATTTTCAGACAAATCTTGAGACTATTAACTCCAAGAGTTAATCCCTGAGAAAGTATCATCAAATTTTGCTGATATTCAAACAACTAAACTATGTGAATTAAGCCACTGAGCAGGACATTTGAATCGCTGTGCCAACAACATAGACCCAGAGTGTCTTTTTGAAATGACCCTGCCTTCACAGGCTCCATTAGATCACTTTGCAAAGTGCATCACCAAGAGTAGTACTGAAGCTTCTTTGATGGCAAGAAAGAGAAATCCATTCAAATAAGCAGTGTCCTGATCCACTTGGGCTTCTATAACAAAATACCATAACCTAGTGGCTTATAAACAACAGAAATTTATTTCTCAATAATTCTAGAGGATGGAAGTCCAAGATCAGAGTGCCAGCACAGTGAGGGCCCTCTTCTGAGTGTCAGACTTCTTGTTGTATCCTCACATGGCAGAAGGGGAAGAGGGATCTCTCTGGAACCTCTTTTATAAGGGCACTAATCCCATTCAGGGGGGCTCTGCCCTCGTGACCTAATTACCTCCCAAAGGCTCTGCCTCCTAATACTATCACCTTGTGGGGTTAGGATTTCAACATATTGATTTGGGAGGGACTGGGAGGCACAAACATTCAAACCACAGCAAAGAGGAAATTTACTGAAGGGGTATGGGGGAAAAGCACAAGGAGATTTGTGGAAGTGAGTCATGCATTGTGAAGTTGTCAGGGCCTGAGGGAGCCACTCTTTCCATCTCTGTGGAGTCACATTATTTCTCATTGCTCCTTTCTTGTCATGTCTCCTACTCCTTGCTCCAAACTGGCCTAGAATTATTCACAAAAATTCACATGGCTTACCATGGCCGTTGTGGCTCTGAATCATGTTTTCTGGGTGCCTTGTTTCAAATTGGAATGGAAAATTCTGATTGATCACTGGTCATTCACTGCCTTGTTATTCTTGGATTCTCATCCTTCCTGGTCACGCGCTACTCACAAAGCTGATTGGACTCTACAGTACATCAGGCACTGCTGGTGTGGGAAATTCCCAATGAAGGGGGGCAGAGGGTAGGGAATAGTCTCCTAAAGTGGTTGACAATTTTTTTATATAAATGATAACAATGAATAGGCTGTAATGGTTCTTCTAGTTTTGATCCAACCAAGTGCCAGACTTTGTACTGTCGTTCAAGATTAATAAATGCAACTTTGAATTGGTCACATCTTTTTTTCTTCCCTAGTTCCAAATCCAAGTACAGTGGCTGAAATCAAGAGAATGAGAATCACTTATAGGATAAGTCATAAAATTTAAAAGTTCTAATGACTTTTACCTTGGAGTTATATAAATTTTTATCTCATTATTTGGAATAATTATTTTGTCAAATAGCTAGAATTTTAAATTTACGAAAATGTTATGTGATAAATTTATAAAGAAATGAGGTTACAGGGAAGAGCAAAAACAGACATCACCACTGTAACTAGATTTTTACACATGCACTAATAGTGCATCTGTGATAAATAAACAAATATTTAGTGGAAAAGAGTCATATTTTGAATAAGACAGGTAACTCTAACCAGTTATTGTTTTCAATGCCATTAACAGGAAAAAAACAGACACAACAGTCACAAAAAATTATTTTTTCTCTCTTTTCTGCCCTTCCATTCACTTCCATTTAAGTAATCAGATAGTTGAAGACAGGAATACACCGTCATAATAAAGCAAAATGACAAGATTCTGCATGCTTTATTGCCAGATACAGTATTTCTTTTTCCCCTCAGATGTAAAAGTAGAACAAGAAAAAATAAAAATGAGGAATTCTTAACAGAATTAAGTTGCTTTTTAAATAAAATCACTCCTAGAATTTTGAGAACTGATGTTGCTCCAGGCACCATGCCAAATGCTTTACATACATGATCATGGTTCATTTTAAGAACAACCCTGTGGGGGATGTCCTATTATTACACTTCACATTTTCCAAATGAGGAAACTGAGGACCACAGAGATGAATTAACAGGTAGTAAATTGTGGAGCCTGGAGAAGAGAATGAAGTAAGAAGGAAAATGCCAAGGGCGATTGGGAGGAGACTTCTGAAAACAGTGGTTCGTTTCATGGAGAGAATAAGTCCTGGCTAGGCCGACAGTTTGTAAATAGCTGATCTTGTTAAGTCAGGTAGTGGCATAGCAGAGATTTCCCACACTTAGGGAACAAACTATAGGAAATGTTAATAACAAACACTCAACCTCCTAAATGTTGAAATACACTTCAAGTGGAACAGGTTGAGTAATTGTTTATTTGGCACTCAAATTGTTTCAACTCCAAGACAATGCCATAGAATCTCCTACTTGTATAATCTTGGGCAAATCACTTAACCTATCTAGTTATCAGTTTATTTATCTGAAAACTAAGTTTCTAAGGGAACTGCAAGCTCTAACATTCTATGATTCTACGGGGATTTTTTCATTTGTTTCAACTCCCTTTCACCCCCCATTTATTTTCCTAAGAAGTCTGTTCATAAGTCTGTTTATTCAATCAAGCATTTAGCTTTGTACCAATCTTGAAGGAATTCACTTTTATTCATATTTGAATAATTGAGATGGAGAGTATAACTGTTATGAAACTAAAACTCATATAAAGCTATTTACATTTTTTCTGCTTTAAAAAGTAAATACATCAGTCTGATTTTTTTTTCTTTGACAACGGGCTCTCATAAGCAGATGTGGAAACCTAGAAAAACCATGTCATCTGTATAGTATTCTTTCCCAAGAAAACAAAGGTCACTTTGAACAAACAAATGATATTCTGCGGCAGGTGGGAGTATTCTGAGTCATTAAAACCACAGTAAATTTGAAGCACTTTAATCTTAAAAGGATTGGGAAACAGACACAAAAAGAGCTAAATCCACAGAATTTAGAATTACCACAGATCTTAAGAAATAGTTCATCAAATAATGATTTATGAAAATGGAAATGCAGCTGGCTATTCCTAGTCATAATGAAGGTATACTAGAATACTGTCTAGCAGGCAGTTGGGTTTGATTCGAAAAGAAGTTGTTATATGCATTCTACTTCTTCATTTACCATAAAACCACCATCATTGTGAATTTAGTCATGATAGGCTTTTGTGAGATTATCAGTAAAATATTTTCCAGCAAAACCTTAATTTGTTGTAAAAGTCCAGACTGGAAGTAGAAGATCATCCTAGAGTCGGTTTTCCCTTGTCCTAAAATGTAGCTCAAAGCCTATTTAATTATACATGGAGATCTAATTAAAGCAGAAATGCTGTTCTTGTCTCCCCCATACTTCATACTCCTGGTCACAATTAAGCAAAACATTTACACACAATCAGTCAAGAATTACTAAGAATATTTCAAGTGTTTAATTTGTGGTCATTCTATCTTTTGATTAGATCAGCATAATTCAAACATGTTTTGGAGGAAGATATATTTCCTTCCAGCAGTTTTCACATATTATCAGTGAACATGTAAGGTCCAAAATAGATTAATTCAATTGTTTGTTTTAGGTCATTTGGTGAAAATTAATTGCACATTACTTACGCTATTTGGTGGATACATTTTCCCTGAAACAAGAAAAGTATTTGGTTTACCCAAACAAAAACAGAACCATAGATACAGAGAAGAGATGGGTGGTTGCCACAGGGGAAGGGAGTGAGGGTGGGAGAAAAAGGTGAAGGGGATTAGCAGATATAAACCTCCAGGTATAAAATAAATAAGCCATGGGTATGTAATGTATAGCATAAAAAAATATGGTCAATAATATTGTAATAACTTTGTATGGGGACAGATGGTTACTAGACTTATCGTGGTGATCATTTCATAATGTATGCAAACGTCAAATCACTACACCTGAAACTAACATAATATTGTATGTCAACTATATTTCAATAAAAAATAAATAGAAACAATGGAAGAAACAACAACAACAAAAGTATTTGGTTTATAGTGATTATAATATTTTCTAAAACTCTTCCTATTTTCAAGAGAAAAGTTATTGGCATCCTATAGAACTGAGTTCTTAGGATCATAATTTGGAAAGTGCTGGGCAAGAGTTACAAGATTAAAAGATCTTTAATATGGTATAGAAGGTCCACCAATAACTTATTTCCATTTCTTTCTGTGCTCTCATAATGCCCTACATTAATAGCAACACAGCCCCTGAGATGTGCCTTTCTATACTTTATAGATATGAAGAGCTGATCTGGGGTCATTCTTTGTTTCTCTGTCCATGTGTGTATTAGTTTGCTAGCGCTGCCATAACAAAATACAACAGACTGGGTGCCTTAAACAAAAGTAATTTATTTTTCACAGTTCTGGCAATTAGACATCCAAGATCAAGGTGTAGGCAGGTTGGTTTCTTCTGAGGCCTCTCTCTTGGCTTGTAGATAGCCACCTTCTCACTGTGTCCTTGTATGGTCTTTCCTCTTTGGGCATGCCTCTTGTGTCTTTGAGTCCAAATTTCCTCTTCTTGTAAAGATACCAATCAGACAGCGTTAGGTCCCACCTATACGACCTCATCTAACATCTAACACAGTCATATTCTAACATCTAACACAGTCATATTCTATTCACAGCATAGTACTAGGGGTAAGTACTATAACATATGAATTTGAAGAGAGGACACATTCAGGTGTTAACTGTGTGTAATGTGCTCCTTCCCCCACTCCACCCCCTGGCTGCTTTCATTTTTTTCTCCTTCTAGTTTTGCATGATGGGCTTTGGTGTGGTTTTCTCTGTGTTTATCCTGCTTGGGCTTTATTATTGGTGTTTCTTGGATCTGTGGGTTTATAATTTTTATTAAGTTCAGGAAAATTTTGGCCATTATTTCTTTAAATCTATTTCAGGTCCTCCCTTTACTTCTGGATATTTATTTACACATATTCTTTTGTATTTCTCTGAACTGTCTCTTATGAGTCTTATGCGCCCTTTTCTAGTGTTTTTATTTAGCCTTTTTAGCATCAGTTTTTTAAAGTTTATTTGTTAACATTATCAGTTCTTTATTATATATATTGCATGTATTTCCTCCCAGTTTATCATTTGTCTTTTGAATTTATTTGTTGTAGTTTTTGTTTGGAGTTTTGGGGGTGGGGCATGCAGAAGTGTGTCTTAGAAGTAATTGAATTTACCCATCTTATCTATCTTTCTTTTTTTGGTTCTGATTTTAGATAATAGAAAGACATTCCCTATATCCAGAATATAAAGGAATTTGCATGTTTTATTTCTAGTTCTTCTGTAGTTTTTTTTAATATTTAATTTTGTGATTTATTTGGAGTTCATTTTTTCAGTGTTGTGAAGTACAGTTTCAAGTTTAATTTTTTCCACTGTTGTTTGTCCCAACATCTTTTATTAAAATTTGACCTCTTTTGAGATTGCCTAGACATTCCACATTTATCATATATTAAATTTCCATGTGGATGTGGGTCTATTTCTTTTTTTTTTTTTTGCGGTACACGGGCCTGTCACTGCTGTGGCCTCTCCCGTTGTGGAGCACAGGCTCCGGATGCGCAGGCTCAGCGGCCATGGCTCACGGGCCCAGCTGCTCCGCGGCATGTGGGATCTTCCCTGACCGGGGCACGAACCCGTGTCCCCTGCATCAGCAGGCGGACTCTCAACCACTGTGCCACCAGGGAAGCCCATGGGTCTATTTCTGACTTTGCTATTCTTTCCTTTTAATCTTCTGTTAAAGTGTCAGCATCACACTATTTATTTTTTATTATTATTTTTAATCAAGATCTGACATTTATCAATTTTAAGCATTTAACAAAGCTGGAAGATTGGAAGATTAATTATAACAATTACAGGTAGAGAATATCATTTGTCCGTTTTCATTACGGTAGTTCATTATGGTTCATTACGGTAGTTATCTATCCAGAGAACCAACAGGAGTTCTCAGATCCAATGTCATATAATGGGATTTGGGCAAGCACTCTGAACACCACTTTTATTTAATATGCACCACATGCACATGATGCAGGCAGGGAGAGGTTATGAATCCATGTACTGAAGACGAGACAGACTGGGACTATTGCCAAACGTGCGCTGAGTCGATTAGGATGTTGCTCAAAGTTCTTTATACTTAATGGTTTCCTTGAAAATAAGTGCAGAAGCAGAAATGTGTACACATCCCAAAGCATCTTCTTCATTTGGTTTCCTGTGCTTTCTTTGCATTCTGTTTTTCTTTTGCCTTTTCTACTAGTGGTATTAACTGCTGGTGTTCTGCTAAAGTCTTTAACAATCCCATAATGAACGGCAGATAATTATGCTTCCTTCTGATATTTTCAATCTTATATCTTTTTAATTTCTGTACTTCTTCTTCAATAAGCATCTGATTTTTTCTCAGCATCACACTATTTTAAGTATGGAAGCTTTGGAGCACATTTTAATAACTATTAAACTAATCACTTGCAATTAATCTTCTGCTTCAAGATTTTATAAGCAAATATTATACTTTGATTATTCAATATAAACTTTAGAGTCAACTTGTCTACTCCAGGAAAAAAATAACTTGGTGGTATTTTAAATAAGATCACATTAAATTTATAAATTATCTAAAAAAGATAACGTCATGCATGACAGCTTTATAATGTTGAATTAGAACAACAGATGACTTTTCATTTGATGAAGCCTACTTTTGTGGTTTTTCATGAGTTTTAAACTTTTCCTCATATAGGTTTTGCATATTTCTTGTTTATTCTTAAGTAATTTACCTCATGTTATAGCCATGTAAGTGTGGTTTTCTTTTCCATTACACTGTCTCATTGTTTGCGTAATCGGAGACTATTAATTTTGTATGTTAACTTTGCTTCCATTATCTCATAAGTGCAAGACAGTTACTATGTCTCTCCCTTCCAAAATTTCAGATATTCTTTCCCTACAAGGAGGGGCATTTCTGGAAGTATTCATATTGTCTTGCCTTGTCAGGGCCACTACCTTTGTAGAGATCCATGAGTCCTCCAGTACCTACCAAACGGTAATGAGCACTCATTTCAATCTTCAATGAATGAGGACTGCTTGGATAGAACCCTCTTCCGGAAATGCAAATAACTCTGAGGAAAAGGCAGGTAATATATATAAACATGATCTGATAAGCAAGCAATGAGCCCAAAACAGGTAGCCAAAAGATAAGGAATGTTTCCAGGATGATGTTTCACCACAACTGACCTTCAGTTCAGTCTAGGGTAGAGCGGAGGGGGGGTGGGGAAACAAAGAGGGGATATCTCCTTGTCTTTTTTTTTTTTTAGATATCTAAGTGCAATGGAGAAGGTTATCTCAGTGCAAGACAATTGTGCTGTTCCGGGCACCTCTCCACCCTCTGACTGCTGCGTCACTAACCTACAGCTGAGAGAATATGATCCCTTGGGGATGGTTATCCTCAGGGCATGTATAGGATTGTGTAAGCAGTCCACCCCACCTGCCAGTGAGTGGTAATTCATTTTGGCTGGTAAAACAGTATTTGTTTCCACTTTTCTATTGCTCCGTTGTTCAGCAGGTAGAACAGTAGTGAATCACATGTGACATACATCTTACCAATATAGGTTCAGTGATGACTACTGGCAAGAGATTAACTCTTGGAAAAATAAATGAGATGGCAGCCAACATCAAGACCATTATAGTGCCTTTGTCCTATTTTCTATTCTCAGTTTCGGATGCTTCCCCCTACCAAACAATAGAAATGGGAAGGTGGAGAGGTAGGAAAAAAGAGAAGGAAAAGAGTGAAAAAAAGATCAGATCCTGGAACTGACATCCCTGACTATTCACTCCCACTACCACTGAAAACATTCTTAAAAAACACTAATGAATGAATTAAGTACATGAACAAATGGATAAGAAGCTCAATACACAGGTTATAGATACAAAGTTAAAATGATGTGTTGTATTCATGTAAATAAGACATTAATGGAATAGTCTCATCATTATAGTTTTCTCAACATATTCTTATTTATCCCAGAAAGAGAAGAGTACATGGTGCTATGTTTCTTTGAATCAATGTTTAATTCTCAAGATGACGATGCTTAAAGCAAATACACTACTTATTGTAAAACTGTAATTCAAACTTAATATTCCTTATTTTCTAACATATGCCCCTTTGAAAATGAGTAACAGTCCAAGAATTTCAGAAACGTGATTCTTCATGAATCTGAGTCAGGAAGCCCCTCTAAATCTGTGTGTTATTTTGATACATATCCACATCTATTTACACATACAGCTTAAGTCAGATATCTCCTGAGTACATTGCACTTGCCTTACATAGCATGGTTTTATGCTGCTTATACAAACATATTTTTAAATTAATACTTTCTAAAACCCCAAAATGCAATTCTAACTAATGATTTGACTACATGTGTTTTGGTACAAATTCCAGTATGTTTTCTGCCTAAGTCCTACTAATAAACATCAACTTAAGAGTAAAATCTTTTTCTGACACATTGTACTACAAAACAATTTCTTCTAGTGATAAATAGCGTGCTATCCCAGGAAAGTGTTTAGCACAACATTGTGGAATGACCTTCCCCTAATGTCAGTCAGAAACAAAGCTGGCTATCCTGATTTCCAGTATAAGCCTTCTCTTAAGGCAGTGTAAATTCTCCTTAGATTGCACCTTTTACTTGGTGAGATGTCAGAAGGGGATGAAGGGAGAAGGCAAACACTCAGTAATCAAGATAAATAATATTCAGTGCAATATTTTTAAACATTCAAATTATTTTAAAAACATGAACAAAATACCAAAATTTTAAGTAAAGACAAGATTTGACTGCACTTACAGGACCCTATCTCACTCAGCACACTCTACTCCAAGCTCTGGTTCCAATGAAACTTTATTTACAAAAGGAGGTAGATGGCCTAGAGGTATAGCATGTCAATTCAATTTTTAAAAAATATTATTTACCTTAATAACTGTGTTTTTTGTGCTCTCTTAAATAATGCACCCAAGATGAGTGCTTCACCCACCTCACTCTGGTTTCTGCCCTGGTGTACATATATATTAAACCCTATTAAACTGTACACTTTACATTCTTCAACTGATTTTACATCAATTATACCTCAGTGAAGTTCTTAAAAATAGAAATGAAAAAAACTCTTCAGGTATAAAGCTATAGATACTCTTATTTACTTTCACTCCCACAACTCACTAATCTATCCAAAGGGCATACATTTTACTGGCTTGTATTTGAGGAAAATTTATCTCTTTTATTTCCATGTTCCTGTCTGTAAAAATGTAGACTGTGGTAGGGTACAAGAAGGGATTTATGATTATCTCCTGACAATGTAGTTGTGTGCTAGCTGGAATTAGGCTTATCTGTGAGTGACAGAAAAATAGCAGTGGTTTAAGTGAAGTTTATTTCCCTTTCTATTCTCTTTCTGGGCTACAACCATCATTCTTTTGGCCTAAGTGGGTCACCTTCAAGCTCCTGCAGCAAAATAAGGAAAATATAAAGAAGAGGAAAAAAGAAACATTCCAATCGTCCCTTTGGGAAGATTTCTGGAAACTACCAAAATATAGTTCTGTTTTTATTCCTTCTACAGATTTTAGTCACAAGGATACACAGCTTAGATACAAGGAGCTTAGCTTCAAGGAGACTGGAAAATTTTTCTGAGTAGCCATATACATATGTAAACACTTTATCATCATGGAATTGGTACTTACTTTCCTTGTTTCTCAAAGGAGGGGATTTACTTCATGACCTTGATGTTTTTCTGAGATTTAATATTCTGTGTTTTTAATAAAAACCAAAAGTGGATCTAATTTGGGGGCCAGTGGGAGTAAGATGCAGTGATAGTAATAAAATTATATCTGACTAAAATTGAGCTCTTTGTTTGAATGTAATAATTCACAAGAATGTATATTTCAAAGAGAAATAGTTACACTGAATGGTTAAAATGTCTATTTTAAGTTCCATATTTATAAATTCTAAACTGGATATAAAAACACAGGGAGCTATTTTAATAATACTTGTCATTTACATTTGAAAACCTGTTTATTTCTCCCATGAATAAAGGCATACTTTTCTGTTCATTCTCTCTTGATTAAAAACTCTTTTAAGCTGACTAAAATATGCATGTTCAATCTGACTTTTTTTGTCTTCTGGGGAAGATCTAGTGACAATGATTAATCTGTTCAAATGTCATATTGTAAGACAACAACCAGTATTTAAGGATATAACTGGGGAGGTCAAGATGGTGGAGTAGGAGGATGCTGAGCTCACCTCCCCCCAAGAACACATCGAAAATGCATCTACATGTGAAGTAGTTCTCACTGAAAACAAACCGGAGATTGGCAGAAAGACTCTTATACACCAAGACTGTAAGAACGATCCACGTGGATTTGGCTAAGAAGGAAAGAGAAACAATCAGGTCAGGACCTGTTACACAGACTCAGAATCCTCCCTGAAGAGTGAGTGGTTCAAACCATATATTGGATGTCCCAGCCCTGGGCTTGGACACTGGGAAGATAAGTCCCCTTGGCTGGTTTGAAGACCAGCAGGACTGGCAGGGGGGCTATGAGAAACTTGGACTCCACTCATGAAGAGTGTACACACCGGCTTGTTTGCTCCCAAACCAAAGGAGAGGAAGATTGAGACCACCTGAGATTCTGGATGGTTTCCAGCAACTGCCCCAGGGCATGCCCCAACCCAGGCCAAGTGCCCACTCTGGCACCTCTTGCTCTGTGGTACAACTACCCACTTGGATGAAAACTGCCACTGATGAATAGAGTGTGCAGTTGTGGAGAACAAGAACTGGTTCAGACCCAGCACTAGTCTGAATGGGGCAGGGGTGATTATTGCTGGTGCTCTTGGTGGCAGCAAATTGGGAGTGGTCTGGAACTCTGACTGGTGTGCCTGGACCACTCAAGTGTGCACCTACTCTGGCTCCTCTTGTTCCAGTGCTGCTCCTTTCTGTGGCAAATGTGCCAATGCAGGAAGGGGGGATAGTGTGCACTTAGAGGCAATAGAACCAGCTCAGACCCTACCCTCAGGGTTTCTGCTTTAGCACCCTGGGACCTTCCCCCACCCCCAAAGCATGGTGTCGGTCACTAAGTATAGGAGAAACCCCAGCTCACAACTGGCTCTGGCTCTAGCCCCTTCATCTCCAGCCTCAACTCCCTTCAAGGTGATAGCTGCCAGCACACCTTGGGGGGAGATGTGACTCATATTCACTTCTGACCCAGCTCTCCTAACAAAGGCACTGGGCACACGTAGACTGTACAGTGATGTACCCACACAATGATACCCTTTCAGGACTGGGATAGATAACCGTTTTACTCTAATTTCATAGAGACTGAGAAAGTTAAGCAAAATGAGAGTACAGAGGAATTTGTTTCAAATGAAAGAACAAGAAAAATACCCTGAAAAAACAACTAATGTAACATGTATAGAGTTCAAAGTATTGGTAATAAGAATGCTTAATAAACTATGGAAAAGAAGAGATGAACACAGAGTTTTAACAAGGAAATAGAAAATATAAAAAAAAGAACCAGTCAGAGCTGAAGAACACAAAAACTAAAATGAAAAACATGCTAGAAGGAATTAAGAACAGACTAATTGATACAGAAGAATGCATAAGTGATCAGAAAGGATAATGGAGACCACCCAATCAGAACAACAAAAAGAAAAACTAATTTAAAAATGAGAACAGTTTAAGGGACCTCTGGGACAACAATAAGCATACTAACATTTGCATTATAGCGGTCCCAGAAGGAGAGAAAGAGAAAAGGGTCAGAAAATGTATTTGATGAAATTATTGCTGAAAATTTCTTGAACCTGAAGAAGGAAACATATATCCAGGTATAGGAAGCACACAGTCCCAAATACAATGAACACAAAAAGACCCACACAAAGACATAGCATAATTAAAATGGCAAAAGGTAAAGAGAGAATTCTAAAGGCAGCAAGAGAAAAACAAAGAGTCACATATGACAGAACCTCCATAAAGCTATCAGCTGATTTTTCTGCAGAAAATTTGCAGGTTAGAAGGGAGTGGCGTGATACATTTAAAGTGATGAAGGGGGAAAAAACCTGCAACCTAGGGTATTCTACTCAGCAAGATTATCATTCAGAGTTGAAGGAGAGATAAAGAAATTTTCAGACAAGCAAAAAAATGAAAGAGTTCATTAATGCTACACCAACCCTTAAAGAATGTTAAAAGATCTTTCTTAAGTGGAAAAGAAAAGGCTACAACAAGAGATAAGAATTAATAGGAAAGGAAAAAAATCCCACTAGTAAAGACTATTTAGTAAAGGCTGTGGGTCAACCATTTAAATAAGCTAGTTCAAAGATTAAAACGCAAAAAAACTGTAAAATCGTCTATAATTACAATAAACTGTTAAGGGATAAATTTGAAGATGTAAAATATGACATCAAAAACACAAAATGTGGAGGAGGGGTTTAAAAATATGTAGATCTTTTAGAATGTATTTAAACTTAAATGACTACCAGTTTAAAACTAGTAGATATAGGTAAGCATGTATATACCCATGGTAACCACAAATCAAAAACCTATAATAGATGCACAACTAGAGAAAGAGGAACAGAAGCATATCATTAAGAAAATCATCAGGGCTTCCCTGGTGGTGCAGTGGTTGAGAGTCCGCCTGCCGATGCAGGGGACGCGGGTTCGTGCCCCGGTCCGGGAAGATCCCACATGCTGCGGAGCGGCTGGGCCCGTGAGCCATGGCTGCTGAGCCTGCTCATCCGGAGCCTGTGCTTCACAACGGGAGAGGCCACAACAGTGAGAGGTCCATGTACCACAAAAAAACCCCAAAAAAAACCCAAAAAAAACCCCACAAGGGAAGAAACCAAAAGAAGAAGAAAATAACAGATAAGAACTACAAAACAACCAGAAAACAAGTAAAAAATGGTAATAGCTACATACCTATCAATAATCAGTTTAAATGCAATGGACTAAATGCTCCAATTAGAAGATATAGGGTGGCTGACTGGATTAAAAAACAAGATGAATCTATATGTTGCTTACAAGAGACTCACATCAGAGCTAAAGACAGACACAAACTGAAAGCGAGGGGATGGAAAAAGCTATTCCACACAAATGGAAACAAAAAGAAAGAGAGGGCAGCAATACTCAAATCAGACAAAATAGATTAAAGAAAGTTTATAACAAAACACAAAGAAGGGCATTAGATAATAATAAAGGAATCAATACAAGAAAAGTGTATTATTCTCTGTAACACATATGCACCCAATACAGGAGAACCTAAACGTATTAAGCAAATATTAACAGACAAAGGGGGAGAAATTGACAATAATACAATAATAGTAGGGGATGTTAAAACTCCACTTATATCAATGGAAAGATCATCCACACAGAAAATCAACAAGGAAACAGTAGTCTTCAATGACACATGAGACTAGTTGGACTTAATAGTTATCTACAAGACATTCCCTTCAAAAACAGCAGAAGACACATTCTTTTCAAGATCACATAGACCATTCTCCAGGATAGATCACATGTTAGGCTACAAAACAAATCTCAACAAATTTAAGAGGATACAAATTATATAAAGTATTTTTTCTGACCACAACAGTATGAAACTAGAAATGAATTACAGGAAAAAAAATGGCAAAAACACAAACATGTGGAGACTAAACAACATGCTACTAAAAAAACCAGTGGGTCAATGAAGAGTTAAGGAAGAAATCAGAAAATACCTTGAGACCAATGAAAATAAAAACACAACTTTCAAAAATCTATGGAACTCAGCAAAAGCAGTTTTGAGAGGAAAGTTTACAATGATACCTCAAGAAACAAGAAAAATCTCCAACAAACAACCTAACCTACCACCTAAAGTTATTAGAAAAAGAAGGAACAAACCCCAAATTCAGCAGAAGGAAGGAAGTAATAAAGATCAGAAGAGAAATAAATAAAATAGAGACCAAAAAACAATAGGAAATATCAATGAAATTAAGAGCTGGTTTTTGGAAAAGGTAAAGAAAAGATAAAGAAAATTGATAAGGCTTACCAAAAAAAATGAGAGAGGACCCAAATAAACAAAATAAGAAATGAAAGAGGAGAAATTACAACCCATGTCACAAGGAACACAAAAAAATTATAAGAGAATACTGTGAACAGTTCTATGCCAACAAATTGGACAACCTAGAAAAAAGTGATAAATTCCGAGAAATATACATTCTTCCAAGACTGAATCAGGAAGAAATACACAATGTGAATAGACCAATCACTAGTAGTGAAATTGAATTAGTAATAAAAAAAACAAACTTATCAGCAAACAATAGTCCAGGACTGAATAGTTTCACAGGGGAATTCTACTAAACATACAAAGAAGAGCCTATCCTTCTCAAACTATTCCAAAAAATCTGAAGAGGACAGAACACTCTCAAATTCATTCTATGAGGCCACCATCACTCTGTTGGCAAAACCAGACAAAGACACTACAAAAAGAGAAAACTATAGGACAACATCTCTGATGAATATAGCCTCAAAAATCCTCAACAAAATATTAGCAAAATGAATTCTACAATATATAAAAAGGATCATACATCATAGTCAAGTGGGATTTATTCCAGGGATGTATGGATGGTTCAATATCTGCAAATCAATCAGTGTAATACACCACATTAACAAAAGGAAAAATACAAATCACATGATCATCTCAATAGACACAGAAAAAGCATTTGACAAAATTCAACATTCATTCATGATAAAAACTCTGGTCGAATTTGGTATACATGAAACATATTTCAACATAATAAAGGTGATTTATGACAAACCCTCAGCTTACTCATACTGAAAGTATAGAAAACCCTAAAGTCTCCACCAAAAAACTATTAGAACTAATAAATGAAGTCAGTAAACTTGCAAGATACAAGATTAGTATACAGAAATATGTTGCATTTCTATATACTAATAACGAACTATCAGAAAGAAAAAGCAAGAAAACAATCCAGTTTAAAATCACATCAAAAAGAATAAAATACCTAGAGATAAGCTTAACCAAGGAGGTGAAAGATCTCTGCTATGAAAACTATAAAACATTGATGAATGAAATCAAAGATGACACAAAGAAATAGAAAGGTATTCTGAGTTCATGAATTAGAAGAATGTTAAAGTGTCCATACTGCCCAAAGCAATCTACAGATTTAATGCAATCCTTATCAAAATACCCATGACATTTTCAACAGAACTAGAACAAACAATTCTAAAATTAATTTGGAACCACAAAAGACTGAATAGCCAAAGCAATCTTGAGAAAAAAGGACACACCTGGAGGTATCACAACTCCTTGACTTCAGACTATTCTACGAAGCTGTTGTAATCAAAACAGTATTTTATTGAAACAAAAATAAACACATGGATCAATGGAACAGAAGAATAGGAAATGCAGAAATAAATCCACTCACTTATGGTCAATTAATTTATGACACAGAAGGCAAGAATATACAATGGAGAAAAGACAGTCTCTTCAGTAAGTGGTGCTAGGAAAACTGGACAGCTACATGTAAAAGAATGAAATTAGAACATTTTCTCACATCATATACAAAAATAAACTTGAATTAAAGATCTAAATGTAAGATCAGAAACTATAAAACTCCTAGAAGGAAACAAGCCGAACACTCTTTGACTTAAATTGTAGCAATATTGTTTTGTGTCTGTCTCCTATGGCAAAGGAAACAAAACCAAAAATAAACAAATGGGACTTAATTAAACTAAAAGCTTTTGCACAGCAAAGGAAATTATCAACAAAATGAAAAGACAACCTATGAATGGGAGAATATATTTGCAAAGGATATGACCAATAAGGAGTTAATATCCAAAATATATAAACAGCAAAATATATATACAACTCAGTATTAAAAAACCCAAACAACTCAATTAAAAAATGGGCAGAAAATCTGAACAGATATTTTTCCAAAGAAGAAATACAGACAGCCAACAGGCACACGAAAATATGCTCAACATCCCTAATCATCAGAGAAATGCAAATCAAAACCACGATGAGATAACACATCACACCTGTCAAATTGGTGTGGCCACTATGGAAAACAGTATGGAGCTTCCTCAAAAAAATAAAAATAGAACTGCCATATGATCCAGCAATGCCACTCCTGGGTATATATCTAGAGAAAACAAAAACACTGATTCTAAAAGATATATGCACCCCAATGTTCATTGCGGCATTATTTACAGTAACCAAGATATGGAAGCAACCTGTTTGTCCATTAACAAATTAATGGATGTGGTATTTATATACAATGGAATATCCCTCGGCCATAAAAACGTGAAATTCTGCCATTGACAGCAAGATGGACCTGGAGGGTATTATGCTTTGTGAAATATCAGACAAAGAAAGACAAACACTGTATGTTATCACTTATATGTCAAATCTAAAAAATAAAACAAACTAATGAATATAACAAAACAGAAACATACAGGTATAGAGTACAAACTAGTGGTTACCAGTGAGGAGAGGGAATGGGGGAGGGGAAAGATAAGGGTAGGGAGTTAAGAGGTACAAACCACTATATATAATATATAAAATACACAA
Source organism: Grampus griseus (assembly GCF_964374135.1). Taxonomy (NCBI): domain Eukaryota; kingdom Metazoa; phylum Chordata; class Mammalia; order Artiodactyla; family Delphinidae; genus Grampus; species Grampus griseus. The sequence continues at coordinate 118,202,825 of NC_138997.1, read as the reverse complement.
GCTACAGGATATATTGTACAGCACAGGGAATATAGCCAATATTTTATGATAACTTTAAGTGGAGTATAACCTATAATAATATTGAATCACAATGTTGTTCACTGAAACTGATATAGTATTGTAAATACCCTATACTTCAATTTTTTTAAAAGGCTACAAATATAAGATTTTAGAATTATTTAACCTGAAGTAGCTGAATACAAAGCATGGAAATGAGGATACATACACACACACACACACACACACATATTTTAATATATGTAAAGGTCTGTGACCAAAGGGATTTTATCAATAGCAGGAAAGTTTAGTGGTTTTGAGGAGACACTTGGGAATTGGACACATTTGGGTTAGAGTCTATATTGTAAATTTTTAAAACTTCAGATTCTCCTGATGCCTCAACATCCTCATAAACAGGCTGTGGGTACCACTCCCAGTTGACCAGGTACACCAGTGTGATAAGGCTGGTCTCTGAAGAAGTTCCCCTTCTTGCCTTCCTCTGATTGACCTAGTGACATTCAAACACATTGATGAAATTCCCCTTACCTCTTTGCTTGCGTACCCCACCCTGACTCCCAATAAAGGCACTTGCCCACGGATCCCCAGTCTCTCTTCTCCATCTGCTTTGCTGAGTTCACTCCCATGGCCCTCCTCCTGTGTGGTCCCCTGTTTGTGGCATGGTATGGTGTGGTGTGCCTCCCTCTTCTAGGACTCGTAGGTATAATAAGTCTCTTTCACTTTCATATGCCTCTGCATGGTGTTATTCCATATCCACACTAGACCAACCATCAAAAAACTCCATTTTGAGTGACATAATTATTCCTTATAACACAGAGTCTTAGCCTCTGTTTCTTCATCTAAAACAGGTTTGATAATTGAACCTGTATTATAAGGTTATGATGCTGCTTCAGTATCATCATGCTCATAAAGTGCTTAACTTGGAGTTTGATGCTTGGGGACTGCTCAATAAATGTTAGTTGTTATTATTGCTAAAGTATTAGAAAACAGAAAGAAAGCAAGAAAGGCAAACAAGCTTGTGATGAGGAAATCTGGTGATATTTTATATTCTGGAAGAGTAGCATATGTGAAGGAGAGTAACATGCTGGAATCTTAAACAAATGACTTTAGGAGAAGCCATGATTCCAGGTGCTGGCATAATGGTAAGGAACACATGCAGGGTGACAGTGCTCTTGAGTAAGTTTGCCACACAGCCTTTGTTCAATATGCCTCAGTGCCAAGAAGGTTTGGAACACACCAAAACTTTCTTGATGTGTGGGTTTTAACTAGGAGGAATCTTGGCTATTTTACTGTGGAAATTATAAGATAGATATGGTTCCAAAACCAAATTTTCTTGCACATGCCTGAGTCCTTGCATGAGCAGCATGGCACCAGTGGCTGTGACATCCAAGGTTTTGTTCATACAGGGGATGATCAGAAGACCAGCATGCAGTAAAACTCCCGTATTGCCTGGCTTCACAGAAATAAAATACACAATTCTTATCCAATGTGAAACATGGTATGAGAATACATTCAAGAGAACAAAGAAAAGTTGAAACATAGCCATTGGCTATTTTTGAAGTGCAATATACAGCAAACCTCAATTACTTTGTAATTTTTAAAAATTGAAATATACAGTATAATGCAACAAGGAGAAAGAAAGGACTAAGGATGAAGGGCACAAGTTCTGGAATTGATTAAATTCATAAATTTATTATTAAGTCCTCAACAAAGTGCTGGAAAAATTAGGTACTCATAAGTTAACTGGTTTTGTTCACCTCTTTTGCTACTTTCCATCATCCGCTAAAGCATTATGGAGTCAGCATGTTTAGAGCAAAACCCATCGTTCTCACACAAGCATAGTACCTTTGAAATCAAAATGAAACCTTTTTTTAAATGGCAGAGTGATTTATTTCCTGACCACATTTTAATAAGAGCAAGTAGATTTATGCTGTGAATGAAAGAGAATAATTTATAGCTGGAAGATCAAGTAAGTTAGAAATCAGGATCATTAAAATGAGGATCAATGACCAGGGCAAATCAGCTTACAGATTTTCTATTTCTACTGTTACTTCCCTTATCATTATGTATGCTTACATAAAACAAATGATTAAAAAATAGAAAATAAATTATCAAGGGCAGTTAGAAATAGAAGGTGGAGTGAGTGAAGGTGGTACTGTCTTTATCTCAATGCCTTGCAGTGGAGATGGTGGCAATAAATTTTTGGAATTAGATGTGTAGATGTGTATGAGTTCATGAGCCCAGAGGAAACATTCTCCTTCTCCTTCTTGGACTGTCCAGATAGGTCCTATCCTATAAGCCTGGACCTTATCACTGTTCTGCCAGTACCTTACCAATCTGTTTCCAAGGAAAGAAATCATATCACTCTAAATATACCAAGAAAAATTGAGAATAATTTGTACTTTTAGTTGTATTCTTCTTTTAAAAGCAACAGAGGCAATTTAAATTAAGACCATAAGATAAATATTTTATAATGAGATTGCCTAAATATTGACACTGAATTCCTGGATATTTATAGATGTAGGAAGAGAATCTTTATATTAAGTTCTTTAAGCTACTTCTGAGGAAGGTATACATGAGGCAGATTCATCATCTATAAATAAAACTATTCTAACTTGAATTCACCAAAAATATGGAAATCAAATACATGCAGTGACTTGAAGCCCTGTGTGTTCATCTGACAAATATCTATTGTATGCACAGCAGTTATTAGATGTATATGAGAAAAAAATGATAAATTAGACATGGTCTCTGTTTAATAAAATGTAGGAAAAAATTATAAAGGTAATATATATGGAAATATCTAAATAGTTTGCTTTCATGAATAATATATAATGTCCATTCCTTGATACAACTAGTTATGAGAAGATAGGAAGAAAGGATGCGTTCATAAAACTTAAAGGGTGTTTTTCTATAAGGTAGTAAGTGAATGGTAAGAAATATACTAATTAATAAGGTATGTCAAAGTTAGTCATTTCCACTAAAAATATTTTAAAATGAGGGAGAAAATGGAAAAAAGAAAACATTTCCTGAATACTGATAATTGCATTATCTCATTTAATTATTTTATAGATGAGAAAACTAAATCAAAGAAAGGTTAAGTGAAAAGATAATAGGCAATAAAGCCGGGATTAAAATTAATATACTGGAATGACAAAATTGAAACAGAATATAATTCTCCAAGGTTCAGCCTGGTCAAATTCTCCTGGGCTCTTCACATGTTAATATTCGTGTCTTCTCCATGAGGCCTTTGAACACTGTGACAACCAATCACATAGTACGTACCAGGGTCAGCAGAAGACTCGAGAAGAGCCTTAGGTAACTTTGGAAACTTTTCCCATGAAAAACATCTGCCAACCGAATGCCATTATACGCTTTTACTATAGAATTGGTCACGTGAGGGGCAGTACAAGTAGGAAGAAGAAATGGGTGCTTTTAACATTAAGGGATTTCAGTGCTCAACGGGATCATTATCGTTGACTTTAAATTGACCTAGAATATATTTAAATGAAGAAAATAAATACTACTACTGACAGGAGAAGTGATGCCTTTCACCCACATCTATAAAGTAATTCAGTAGTTTTCAGTTGCATCTAATTTATTGACTAGCTATTCATTTTCCCTGAGGATAAAACAAAATGAATTGGATGAATAAATTAATTAGTTTTGTGGTAAGTGGAATAATGTCTCCCAGAAGATGTTCATGCTCTAATCCCCAAAACCTGTGAATATGTTACCTTATATGGCAAAAGGGACTTTGGAGATGTGATTAAGGGTAAAGGCCTTGAGGTGGGAGATTATTTTGGATTAATTGGCTGAACCAATCTAATAACATGAATTCTACTAACTCAGAGCGATATGACATCAGAAAGGCTTGGTCCACTGCTGCTGACTTTGAAGATGGTAAAAAGGGGCCAGGAGCCAGGGAATGAAGATGGCCCTAGGAGCTAGAAAAGTCAAACTGATCTCCCCTACGGTTTTCACAAAAGAATCAGCCCTGATAACATCTTTAATTTAGCCCAGTGAGATCCATGTTGTACTTCAAACCTACATAATATATTTGTGTTACCTTAAGCAAGTTTGTAATAATTTGTTGAAGTAGCAATAGATATATAAATAATAGTAAATATAAGCAATGTATATAATGTATATTATATATGTGATAAATGTAAGCAATAGAAATAGTAATAATATCGACTATATATATTGTACAATGCAGTGGTAAATCCACAATAAATATAAAATATGACCCTTAAACCACAGTTCACCTTGCTAAAAGGAGCAAGGCTTCCAAACATGAAACAATTAGAAGATAATACAAATTATTGTGTATACAAGCGTTAACTTGTTTGATTCAGACAAAATATTTAAGACTTCAAAGAAAGATGTGTTTGAATATCAATGTGAGCCCATGGAATTAGATAAGCCTTCTCCTTGAGTAGGAAATGTAAGTGTTATATGGAAGATGTGAGAAAGATTTCCTTGATAACATTGACCATAATAAATAGCTGGCATTAAAAGAAAGCTTTGAATTCTTATTTCTGTACAACTCTTTTAGATCACAGATGAACAGTGTCTTTGTTTTTTGCGTTTTTCTCCTCAAAACAGACAACTTGGTTTGATTGATAATGAGGCCCTGAAGAATACCTGAGATAGAACCTGAGATCTTATTTGAACTCAGTAGGAATGGTGCCATGATCAATTAGAGATGTGTATTAGCGTCATAGGAAACATGCTTAGTTTGGATATTACCAGGGCTGATATTAGTATGTACCAGTTGATAAAATATGGACCTGTACTGACCTATATCAATAATTCAGGTTGATAAAAGTGGCTCCCTAATTCCCCAAATGCTTTACTGTTACCTTGGTTACTTGGCTTCTACACCAGAGCCCTGAACCATCCCTTATCCAGCACCTAAAGGACTAATATATGGTGCAGTGGTCATACTGGTTGTTGCATATTTTAAATATTATTTGGATATTACATTGAATGAAGGTAGGATGATATACTAGATGATTTTTCAAGGTCTGTTTATGCAATACGTAAAACAATATATATACTGGGCCAAAAGAATATACTGATTTATGTTTATAGACATAATTTATTTGGAATCAAACAGAAAAGTAGCTGTATTACATTTACTTCTCAGGAGAAGCCTATTAATCACCAGCGTGGAAAAGCTCTTGGTATAAGCACTTTATAAAATGCTTAGCAATGACCTCACAATAGTAGCAGGAGCTGGCAGATACATGCCATTGAGCTTTCTCAGGCCAAACAGTACAGTTTCTTGGCATACTTGGAAAAATTCTAAAAATGGCATTTTCCATGTACAAAGCAATGAGAATGGAATGTCTGTTTTGTTACTACCATATGTGGAAGGAATCCAGTTTCTTATAAACATATAAATTCGTTGTGGTAGCTAGACACAATACCAACATGTGGTGGATAGACAAGCAGACATTTAGAATTACCTCACATAACAATTTTAAAAAACCTCTTCCATTAGCAGTCATGTTGGGAGAATGTGTGACTATATTTCAGTTGTGACCATAGAAAAACAATTAAGTAAGGAAACTGCACCATATCCAGGTACAGCTGCTGTTCTCATCTATGCTTTTATCTAAGAGGTCATTGATGACATGTTGAACTAGCCAAAACTTGACATTTTCTGTAAAAAGTGGACAGGGTGCCAGAGTCTACTTCACTTTATAATATTCCTTCTGTGTTTCTCAAACCTGTGCAAAATTTACCTATTCCATATGTCTACCCGGTCTTCATTCAGATTTTCTACCTTACCTGAAATCTTTGAGCAGTCTGGGAAACAAAACCAGTGGAATAATTCTAGGGACTATTATACAGATCATGATAAGTTTTGAGGAAACATTCATTAAAATGACAAAAATGAGAATGACCCAGAATTTTATTACTCAGTTTTACTCCACCATTAATGATATGTGAATTGCATTGTTGCTAAATCTAGACCTGAAATTTCCCTCTACTTGTTATGGAAGTACTTTGGGGCTTGGAAGTATATTAAACTTTACATATGAATCAAATGAATATTAAACTTTACATATGAATCAAATGAATATTAAACTTTACATATGAATCAAATGAATATATGTAATTCATATGTATAATTGTGAATTTTAATTCTAGCATCACCATACTTTGACTTGTATTATAATTAGTTGTGCATATGTATATTTTTCTTGCAACACTGGGCTTCTTATGGATAAAGGTTGTGGTATACCAACTTTCATTTATCAAGAATAGAGTTATTCTTGGAAAAAGATAGTAAGCACTCAAGACACCATTTTTTTTTTTAATTGAGTTGAGTTGAACTGAATTTCACTTTCAAAGTTTTATGACACAGATATTTTGGGGACAACATTCTGCTTGGATGATGCCCTGCATTGCTTAAGTAGGGTAGTATAGTTGAGTATAAGAGTTTTAAATTGATTTTTTGGTGAATTCTAGGCAAACCAAAATGCATTTTCAGAGATATTGCTGTTGCTTTTCATCTTTTGTTACCATAATGTTATTCATAACCTTAAATAACAAAAAATATATCTAAGCATATGTTATTTTTCCCTTCAGCCCTCAAAATTGTCCCCCCAAACACAATATTAAAGAACCAGGGTTTCAAGCTTCCCTAGTGGCACAGTGGTTGAGAGTCCACCTGCCGATGCAGGGGACACGGGTTCGTGCCCTGGTCCAGGAAGATCCCACATGCCGCGGAGCGGCTGGGCCCATGAGCCATGGCCAATGAGCCTGCGCGTCCAGAGCCTGTGCTCCGCAACGGGAGAGGCCACAACAGTGAGAGGCCCATGTACTGAAAAAATAACAAACAAAAACAAAACAAAAAAACCTACAAAGAGAACTACCATAAGACCCAGCAATCCCACTACTGGGCATATACCCTGAGAAAACCATAATTCAAAAAGAGTCATGTACCAAAATGTTCATTGCAGCTCTATTTACAATAGCCAGGATATGGAAGCAACCTAAGTGTCCATCAACAGATGAATGGATAAAGAAGATGTGGCACATATATACAATGGAATATTACTCAGACATAAAAAGAAACAAAATTGAGTTATTTGTAGTGAGGTGGATGGACGCAGAGTCTGTCATACAGAGTGAAGTAAGTCAGAAAGAGAAAAACAAATACTGTATGCTAACACATATATATGGAATCTAAGAAAAAAAAAAAAAGGTCATGAAGAACCTAGGGGTAAGACGGAAATAAAGACACAGACCTACTAGAGAACGGACTTGAGGATATGGGGATGGGGAAGGGTAAGCTGTGACAAAGTGAGAGAGTGGCATGGACATATATACACTACCAAACGTAAAATAGATAGCTAGTGGGAAGCAGCCACATAGCACAGGGAGATCAGCTCGGTGGTTTGTGACTACCTAGAGGGGTGGGATAGGGAAGTTGGGAGGGAGGGAGACACAAGAGGGTAGAGATATGGGAACATATGTATATGTATAACTGATTCACTTTGTTATAAAGCAGAAACTAACACACCATTGTAAAGCAATTATACTCCAATAAAGATGTTAAAAAAAACCCTCAACAATAAGAAATAAACAACTCAATTAAAAGCATCACTAATCATTAGGGAAATGCAAATCAAAACCACAATGAGATAACACATCACACCTGTCAGAATGGCTACCTTCCAAAATGCAACAAATAATAAATGTTTGTAAGATGTGGAGAAAAGGTAACCCTGTGCACTGTTGGTGGGAATGTAAATTGGTACAGTCACTATGGAATACCGTATGGAGGCTCCTCAAAAATTAAAAACAGAACTGTCATATGATCCAGCGATTCCACTCCTGGGTATATATCTAAAGAATATGAAAACACTAATTTGAAAAGATACATGCACCCCAATATTCATAGCAGCATTCTTTATAATAGTCAAGATATAGAAGCAACCTAAATGTCCATCAACAGATGGATGATGAAGCTGTGGTATATACACAGAATGGAATATTACTCAGCCATAAAAAATGATGAAAATTTGAAATTTGCAACAACAAAGACGGACCTGGAGGGTGTTATGCTTAGCATGTTTTTACTTATATGTGGAATCTAGAAAATGAAATAAATGAATGAATAAAGCAAAATAAAAACCGACTCACAGATACAGAGAACAAACTAGTGGTTATCACTGGGGAGAATGATGGAGAGAGGGGAAAGCTGGGGGAAGGAGATTAAGAGGTACAAACTACTAGGTATAAAATAAATAAGATACAAGAATGTAATGCATAGCACAAATAGTATAGCAAATATTTTATACCTTTAAATGGAATATAATTGATAAAAATATTGAATCACTATGTTGTATACCTGAAACTAATATAACATTGTAAATCAACTATATTTCAACTTAAAAATAAATTTAAAAATAGGTAAAAGATCTAAATAGAGGCTGTATCAAAGAAGATATACAGATGGCAAATAAGCATGTGAGAAAATGCTAAATCATTGTCAATAGGGAAATGCAGATTACAATAATAATGAGATACATCAGATACCATTACAAACCTATTTAAAGGGCTAAAAAAAAAGATAATACCAACTGCTGGCTAGGATGCAGAGCAACAGAAGCTCTCATTCACTGCTGGTGGGAATACAGTACATAACATACAAATGGTGTGGCCACTTTGGAAAGCAGTTTGGCAGTTTACAAAGCTAAACATACTATTACCATATAATCCAGAAATCACACTCCTAAGTTTTTATCCAACTGATTTTAAAATTTATGTCTACACAAACACCTGTACATGAATGTTTCTAACAACTTTATTCCTAGCTGCCAAAAACCAGAAGCCAACAAGATGTCCTTCAGCAGGTTAATGGATAAACAAACTATGATATATCCACACAAAGGAATCCTTTTCTGCAATAAAAAGGAATGTGCTATCAAGTCATGAAAAGACATGTATGAACTTCAAATGCATATTGCTAAGTGGTAGAAACTAGTCTGAAAATGCTACCAACGTTATGATTACATTTATATGACATTCTGAAGACAAATGTCTATAGACAAATGTCAAAAGACAAAACTATTGATCAAAACAGCAAAACGAAACAGCTAGAACAATTTGAGCAATAAATAATATTGTATGATAACTTAAATTATAAAATAAATGTTCCTTATTCCATACAGATATAAATAACTGATTAAGTACATAATTCAGTGAGATCAGAGAAATCTGCCTGCAATAGAATTGCAAACAATTATTGTAGATACTCTACCCACAAGAAGATAGAGCATAACTCCCCGCTACTTAAGTATGGGCTACTCATAATGACTTTCTTCCAAAGAGTAGATATAGGAAGGCAAAGGAAAGAGTAACTTTATAGTCAAGAGACCTGGGAAACACTTCCTCAGGTTACCAAAGTTAACAACAGTGATACATCTTGTATCCTTAATATGTGATGAAAATGGCACTTTACCTCTGTGGTCTTCCTACCAAAACCTAGAACCACACCCTAGTCACAAGAGAAACATCAGACAAATCCCAGTAGAGGAAAATATACTTAACTACTACTCCTCAAGACTATCAATGTCATCAAAAAATGAGGAAAGTATGGGAATCTGTCACAGCCAAGAAGAGACTAAGGAGATGTGATGACAAAATATAATATGGTATCCTAGATGGGATACTGAAATATAAAAAGACCATTAGGATATCTAAGTATGAACTTTAGTTGATAATTATATATCAATTGGTTCATTAATTGTGACAAATATACCATACTAATATAAAATGTTACTAACAAGGGTAACCGTGATACTCTCTTCACACTTTTCTTTAACTATAAATATATTCTAAAATAAAAAGTTTATTTAAAATTTTAGGTAAAACAACATGAATTTTAGATGTATAGATCTGTAAGAGACCTTATGTATCAATTAATTTATTTCCTCACCTTACAATACAGGAAACTGACCCCCGGAGGAAGTGACTAAACCAATATCACACAAGTCTAGAACCTTTGTCTATAATACTGAGCTTTATCATATGCCTTGAGAAATTTCTAAAGTTTCTTCAAAATTCAAAGTGTGAAACACATTCATATAAATAAATATGCAAAAAGTTAATAACATGTTTTATAACTCCTTTAACATAACATTAATTTGAATTCTTCATAAAATATATTTTGTCAAACACACTGAGTTCAAGGAAAGCCATAAGTGTTTAACACGTGACCTTAGTGTTACAGATAAGACAGAACTATTTATTCAGAGTAATGGTACTATAATAATACTGCCCTCTGGGACAGTCTGCTCCAGGAGTAACTTTGCAAGACAAGCCTAACTTTCAGAAAAGACTTCTGGAGAGGGCAGACAGCAGAAGCAAGAAGAACTACAAAACTGCAGCCTGTGGACCAAAAACCACATTCACAGAAAGACAGACAAGATGAAAAGGCAGAGGGCTATGTACACAGGTGAAGGAACAAGATAAAACCTCAGAAAAACAACAACATGAAGTGGAGATAGGCAACTTTCCAGAAATAAAATTCAGAATAATGATAGTGAAGACAATCCAGGACCTCAGAGAAAGAATGGAGGCAAAGATCAAGAAGATGCAAGAAATGTTTAACAAAGACCTAGAAGAATTGAAGAACAAACAAACAGAGATGAACAACACAATAACTGAAATGAAAACTACACTAGAAGGAATCAATAGCAGAATAACTGAGGCAAAACGGATAAGTGACCTGGAAGACAGAATGGTGGAATTCACTTCTGCGGAATAACAAAGAAAAAAGAATAAAAAGAAATGAAGACAGCCTAAGAGAACTCTGGGACAACATTAAACACAACATTAAACACAACATTCGCATTATAGAGGTCCCAGAAGGAAAAGAGAGAGAGAAAGGATCAGAGAAAATATTTGAAGAGATTACAGTCAAAAACTTCCCTAACATGGGAAAGGAAATAGCTACCCAGGTCCAGGAAGTGCAGAGAGTCCCATACAGGATAAACCCAAGGAGAAACATGCCAAGAAACATAGTAATCAAACTGACAAAAATTAAAGACAAAGAAAAATTATTGAAAGCAGCAAGAGAAAAATGACAAATAACATACAAGGGAACTCCCATAAGGTTAACAGCTGATTTCTCAGCAGAAACTCTAAAGGCAGAAGGGAGTGGCATGATATACTTAAAGTGATGAAAGGGAAGAAACTACAACGAAGATTACTCTCGCCAGCAAGGGTCTCATTCAGATTCGATGGAGAAATCAAAAACTTTACAGACAAGCAAAAGCTAAGAGAATTCAACACCACCAAACCAGCTCTAAAACAAATGCTACAGGAACTTCTCTAAGTGGGAAACACGATAGAAGAAAAGGACCTACAAAAACAAACCTAAAACAATTAAGAAAATGGTCATAGGAACATACATATCGATAATTACCTTAAACATGAATGAATTAAACACTCCAACCAAAAGACACAGGCTTGCTGAATGGATACAAAAACAAGACCCATCTATATACTGTCTACAAGAGACCCACTTCAGACCTAGGGACACATACAGACTGAAAGTGAGGGGATGGAAAAAGATATTCAATGCAAATGGAAATCAAAAGAAAGCTGAAGTAGCTATATTCGTATTAGATAAAATAGACTTTAAAATAAAGAATGTTACAAGAGACAAGGAAGGACACTACATAATGATCAAGGGATCAATCCAAGAAGAAGATATAACAATTATAAATATATGTGCACCCAACATAGGAGCACCTCAATACATAAGGCAACTGCTAACAGCTATAAAAGAGGAAATCGACAGTAACAAAATAATAGTGGGGGACTTTAACAACTCACTTACACCAAAGGACAGATCATCAAAAATGAAAATAAATAAGGAAGCAGAAGCTTTAAATGACATAATAGACCAGATAGATTTAATTGATATTTATAGGACATTCCATCCAAAAACAGCAGATTACACTTTCTTCTCAAGTGCGCATGGAACATTCTCCAGGATAGATCACATCTTGGGTCACAAATAAAGCCTCAGTAAATTTAAGAAAATTGAAATCATACCATGCATCTTTTATGACAACAACACTATGAGATTAGAAATGAATTACAGGGGAAAAAGGTAAATACACAAACACATGGAGGCTAAACAATATGTTACTAAATAACGAAGAGATCACTGAGGAAATCAAAAAATACCTAGAGACAAATGACAATGAAAACATGACGATCCAAAACCTATGGGATGCAGCAAAGGCAGTTCTAAGAGGGAAGTTTATAGCAATACAATCCTACCTCAAGAAATAAGAAAAATCTCAAATAAACAATCTAATCTTACACCTAAAGGAACTAGAGAAAGAACAAACAAAACCCAAAGTTAGCAGAAGGAAGGAAATCATAAAGATCAGAGCAGAAATAAATGAAAAAGAAACAAAGAAAACAATAGCAAAGATCAATAAAACTAAAAGCTAGTTCTTTGAGAAAAAAACAATATTGATAAACTATTAGCCAGACTCATCAAGAAAAAGAGAGAGAGGACTCAAATCATTAAAATTAGAAATGAAAGGGGAAGTTACAACAGACACTGCAGAAATACAAAACATTCTAAGAGACTACTACAAGCAACTCTATGCCAATAAAATGGACAACCTGGAAGAAATGGATGCATTCTTAGAAAGGTGTAACCTTCCACGACTGAACCAGGAAGAAATAGAAAATATGAACAGACCAATCACAAGTAATGAAATTGAAACTGTAATTAAAAATCTCCCAACAAACAAAAGTCCAGGACCAGATGGCTTCACAGGTGAATTCTATCAAAGATTTAGAGAAGCGCTAACACCCATCCTTCTAAACTCTTCCAAAAATTTGCAGAGGAAGGAACACTCCCAAACTCATTCTATGAGGCCACCATCACCCTGATACCAAAACCAGACAAAGATATTAAAACAAAAGAAAATTACAGACCAATATCACTGATGAATACAGATGCAAAAATCCTCAACAAAATACTAGCAAGCCAAATCCAACAACACATGAAAAGGATCATACACCATGACCAAGTGGGATTTATCCCAGGGATGCAAGGATTCTTCAATATACGCAAATCAATCAATGTGATACACCATGTTAACAAACTGAAGAATAAAAACCATATGAACATCTCAATAGATGAAGAAAAATCTTTGACAAAATTCAACACCAATTTATGATAAAAACTCTCCAGAAAGTGGGCATAGAGGGAACTTACCTCATCATAATAAAGGCCATATACAACAAATCCACAGCAAACATCATTCTCAATGGTGAAAAACAGAAAGCATTTCCTCTAAGAACAGGAACAAGAAAAGGTTGCCCACTCTCACCACTATTATTCAACATAGTTTTGGAAGTCCTAGCCAAGGCAATCAGAGAAGAAAAATAAATAAAAGGAATACAAGTTGGAAAAGAAGAAATAAAACTCTCACTGTTTGCAGATGACATGATACTATACATAGAGAATCCAAAAGATGCTACCAGAAAACTACTAGAGCTAATCAATGAATTTGGTAAAGTTGCAGGACACAAAATTAATGCACAGAAATCTCTTGTATGCCTATACACTAATGATGAAAAATATGAAAGAGAAATTAAGGAAACACTCCCATTTACTATTGCAACAAAAAGAATAAAATACCTAGGAATAAACCTACCTAAGAAGACAAAAGACCTGTATGCAGAAAACTATAAGACACTGATGAAAGAAATTAAAGATGATACCAACAGATGGAGAGATATACCATGTTCTTGGATTGGAAGAATCAATACTGTGAAAATGACTATACTACCGAAAGCAATCTATAGATTCAACGCAATCCCCATCAAATTACCAATGGCATTTTTTACGGAACTAGAACAAAAAAATCTTAAAATTTGTATGGAGACACAAAAGACCCCGAATAGCCAAAGCACTGTTGAGGGGAAAAAACGGAGCTGGAGGATTCAGACTGCCTGACTTCAGAATATACTACAAAGCTACAGTAATCAAGACAAATGGTACCGGCACAAAAACAGAAACATAGATCAATGGAACAAGATAGAAAGCCCAGAGATAAATCCATGAACATATGGTCAATTAATCTATGACAAAGGAGGCAAGGATATACAATAGAGAAAAGACAGTCACTTCAGCAAGTGGTGCTGGGAAAACTGGAGAACTACATGTAAAAGAATGATATTAGAACACTCCCTAACACCATACACAAAAATAAACTCAAAATGGATTAGAGACCTAAATGTAACACCGGACACTATAAAACTCTTAGAGGAAAACATAGGAAGAACACTCTTTGACATAAATCACAGCAAGATCTTTTTTGATCCACCTCCTAGAGTAATGGAAATAAAAACAAAAATAAACAAATGGGACCTAATGAAACTTCAAAGCTTTTGCACAGCAAGGGAAATCATAAACAAGACGAAAAGACAACAGTCAGAATGGGAGAAAATATTTGCAAATGAATCAACGGACAAAGGATTAATCTGCAAAATATATAAACAGCTAATGCAGCTCAATATTACAAAAACAAACAACCCAATCCAAAAATGGGCAGAAGACCTAAATAGACATTTCTCCAAAGAAGACATACAGATGGGCAAGAAGCACGTGAAAAGCTGCTCAACATCACTAATTATGAGAGAAATGCAAATCAAAACTACAATGAGGTATAACCTCTCACCAGTTAGAATGGGCATCATCAGAAAATCTACAAACAACAAATACTGGAGAGGGTGTGGAGAAAAGGGAACTCTCTTGCACTATTTGTGGAAATGTAAATTGATACAGCCACTATGGAGAACAGTATGGAGGTTCCTTAAAAAACTAAAAATAGATTACCAAATGATCTAGCAATCCCACTACTGGGCATATACCCAGAGAAAACCATAATTCAAAAAGATACATGCCCTCCAATGTTCACTACAGCACTATTTACAATAACCAGGTCATGGAAGCAACCTAAATGCCCATCGACAGATGAATGGATAAAGAAGTTGTGGTACATGTATACAATGGAATATTACTCAGCCATAAAAAGGAACGAAATTGGGTCATTTGTTGAGACATGGATGGATCTAGAGACTGTCACACAGATTGAAGTAAGTCAGAAACAGAAAAACAAATATCGTATATTAATGCATGTATGTGGAACCTCGAAAAATGGTACAGATGAACTGGTTTGCAGGGCAGAAATTGAGACACAGATGTAAAGAACAAACGTATGGACATCACGGGGGGAAAGCCGCAGGGGGGTGGTGGTGGTAGTGTGATGAATGACGTGATTGGGATTGACATGTATACACTAATGTGTATAAAATTGATGCCTAATAAGAACCTGCTGTATAAAAAAATAAATAAAAGAAAATTCAAAAATTAAAAGAAAATTCAGGTGAAAATAAAAATTTCTTTAAGAAAATGTGAAATTGACCGCCTGGAGGGGTGGGATAGGGAGGGTGGGAGGGAGGGAGACGCAAGAGGGAAGACATATGGGAACATATGTTTATGTATGACTGATTCACTTTGTTATAAAGCAGAAACTAACACACCATTGTAAAGCAATTATACCCCAATAAAGATGTTAAAAAAAAGAAAACTAAAAAAAAGAAAAAAAAATATTTGCCCTCATTGGATTTTCCACATATTCATAATTACTTTGCCATAAAAATATACTTCTGACTAAAAAAAGACACGAGTGCTCGAAAAAAAATTCTGAGCTTTTTATTTCCCTGCCAAATAGAGAAATAATTATCCCAGAAAATAATAATCCTAGAAAATTGTGACCCAGACGAGTTACATGAATTCCTTGTAGTAATTTATTAAGTCAGTGGCATAATTCCTTGTTAGTTCATCTAGTTGACATTTCTAGATCCTATATACCATAATGATGCCCAAATTACTGAAACATAATTTGATGACATCAAATAAAATTGGGTACATTCGAACCCAAGAAATAAGAGATCTTCACTGAGGGCCTCACGGGAGAGAAGTGAACATGCCTTGTCTTTTTTCAATACGTTTTTTTACCAATGTCTCCTCTGACTTCTTCCTTTAAAAATTTCAAAGTTTAATTTCCAGAAACAAAAATGATAAAGCAACATGATACCCTTTAAACCCTATAGAAATATTAAATCTATTTTGCTAGGTTAGCCAGTAGCTAAAGCATTCAATATTGCTCAATTATTCTCATCCATCTGTTCAATATCGTAAAGTGACATTCCTAGCCCTCCTTCTCTCCATCAAAATAAAACAATGTAGAGAAAAATTCAGTAGGTTTCACAAAGATAAATAATAAAGGAAATAGATTATTATTAAGCCTCATGAACAGTCCTTAAAAAATGTTTCTGTAGTTTGAATCTAAATAAGATAGAGTACTGTGGAGCAAACAACAGTTACAAAACAAAAACAAAAATGTTATTTTTAAAGCCTTAAAAGAGAAGCACAACTTGCAGGGCTTCTTCAGCATCTGTTTTTTCTTACCATTGTTTTATTATATAAACTCTATAGAGCTTACATCTGGTAAAAAGATCTTTTAAAGGACCCTTAGGTCCTTTACGTTCCCTTCTTTGGTGATAAAATTATATTTCTAGGTGACTTAGGTGAACAGTAATTTTAATACTTCTTGAAAAAAACAAAAGTTAAATAATTAAACCTCAGAGTTCTAAACCTTCAGTATTTTTTCTGGGTCTTTATGAAGTCCATGAAATATTGCGTTTTTCTTTTTCTCCCATAAGTGGTCTTTCTGTTAACATTGTTCACTGATTTGCTCGCTTTCTTTCACTGTCTCCTAGCAGTCTTAATTATTATGTCACCTTTTAAGTTATTTTACTGACTAACACCAAACAAATTCTATTATTTCCCCTCTCTTCACAGTTTAATCTAGCCACTCCTTCCTCTGTAAACTTTATCCCTTTTACATACCAGGACATTTTCCCCCCTTCTTTAATTCTGCAAATCATCTTTTAACTTCATGGATTTCATATTACACATTCAGTTTAAGGACTTAAAATAGCATACATATACTAAATTTCATTTTCACCTTGCTCAACTTATTTTTTTAAGCTCCTTGGGCTAATTCTAGTAAAGAGTGTGAAAATATGGTTCATTACAATTTCATGAGTGAATAAATAGCTTTAATAAACTGAAACCATGCTAGAAAGGAGAGGCCCTAAAAATGGCATGAATTGCTTATTTCATATCATACTGATGGGCTGATTGACAATGCTGAACACTTTTGCTAGGTAATAAAATTAAATGAATGCAGAACATGGTGAAGCTGGTCAAAAAAGACTGATGGACATATTAAGTTGAAGGTTTCTCTTTCCTTCTAAAAGCCAAAGTAAATTAACAACTGAAAATACAAAATAGCCTTTTATTTTTTCCTATTACTTTACGTTTGGAAATTAAAGTTTCCAAAAATTAGAACACAGTTGCCTAGCTTATTATTGTTTAGAGTTAAAAATCATTCATATGTCTTGCAATGATGTGTGTGTGCATGAATATACACACACACAATGATATGATACAACTGATTTAGGTAAAATAAAACCTCACCAAAATCTTCTCTCTTTGATGCAATACCAAAATAATCTACTAAGAAAATAATTCAAATATAAAATTAATCACTTTTTACAAAAGTATGTTGACTATTTTGCATTTTATACATTATTACTGACTTTTCTGGGATATAAGTATTAACAAAAACTTGTTTGAACTTAAGAAACTTAACATGTAGTCTAGTACAAGGGTTGACTTGGCCTTAAATAGGTGTAATATGAGATAGAGAAGTGGCTAAGAGAAGTATGAGGAAAGGATTTTGGAAGTTTGGACAAAAAAGTTTCTCTGTGTGTATGTGTGTTGGCAATTTGGGGAAAAATTTTAGTTGAACCCTGCCAATTCACCAGAACTCAAACATGTTAAAATGGTACCATAAAGACACTTCTGGTATTTAATAAGGCATGGAGGAATGGATACAAAAATAACATGTATGAAAAATATTAAGGAATTCAAATTTGCCGAGAGGGTAAAAATTAAATACAGTGGTAGAATGTAGTGCTGGGAAGGCAAATTTGGGTCAAATCATTTAGGATTTTGAATTTTTAAACAATGAGACTAACTGTGGGCAATGGGAAGTCAATAATGCTTTTAGGATAAAGGAGTAACCTGACCTGTCACAGTCAGCATCATGATAATGCTTTAGACAGCAGACTGTAAGAATGGTAGGGGAGACAAGACACTGAGAATGCCTTAGTTTTTTGGGTTTTTTTTTCCAATTTGGCAGGGAAAGAAAGATAATAGAGAAGGCAGAGATTTGGTAAGAGGACCAGGGAAAGGTTTTGTCAATTCTCATTTGGGCTGAAAGCCATGAGGTCACTATCGTCCCCACATGAATGTAAGTTGAAAAGTATCACCATCAGATGTAAGATAAAAAGATTTAGGAGAAGATACCATCTAGCAGAGTTAATAATTGTCTTCCCATAAGGAATCATGCATGCATGCAAGATTCTCCAAGAGGGGAGAAGGAATAAGAGTTGAAGGAGATGATGGAGGATATTTCAATGTTGGTGGGAGTGCCTGTGAATTTTCCCAGTGCTCCTGGTTGAGTTTCTGGGATGGAGGTGGGAGATGGGAATCACTTAGAACCACCTTAATTCTCAGCTAAATTTGGACCAAATCCCAATTTCCTGTTCAGAATTCTGAGGGCCAGCAATCTAAGGAGAAATTTCTCATGTCACAGTTATAAGTCAACAACAAATTAGGAATGGCAAAGTATAATATCTTGGTCAGAGAGAGTCTGACGTCCACACTCTGAATATCCTAAGACCTAAGGCCTAAGTGTCACAAGAGAGCAGCTGAACCTTCTCTACCAGAGAAGTTGGAAGTTAGCTAAGGAGACACCAGAGTGGATGATGGAGTGAGCATTTGAAGACCATGACTGGGCCACAGATATCACGGCAGAATGAATGGGATAAATGCCATGACTAGATTTCATGGTTTCTGCTGACTGCCTTCTGCTCCTCACCATAGACCACTACCTCTCTCTCTGCATTTGGTACTTACATTTTTAAAGAGAAAGACATAATTTGTTCAAATGGAGTTTAAGTGTAAAGATTACATATTGAAATGTGAAATATGAGAAAAAAAAGAGACCTATGTAAAAGTTTTTTTAAAAAATCTGCAGTACTATAATCCACAAGGCAGTGAAATATGTGTCATAAACAGGCAACAGACCAGTGAAATCCAGACAAAGCTCCATTTAATGGTGGACCAGCAGACAAGGGAGCAAGTGATACCTGCTGAGGAAGTCACTAAAAGCTGTATTAAATTGTCAATGCGGGCTAGTTTCTGTGATGTTTTGTCAAAGTCCTACAGAGCACTGAGATGAGGCTTGGTGGAAATGAGCATTTTGACACATTCATCTTACAAAGGTTACAGTATACTGCTGTAAAAAAAAAAAAAAGGATAAATTCTGAGCAAACCTCACCAGGAGATGTGAAGTGTGATGATATCCAGTGAACTTGGTTTCTGTCATCTCAGTTCCTTAAGGGAAACAGGGTTAGATTGGAAATAATGGTATTCAACCTGTCCCAGGTGAGGTCCTGCCCTGAAATGAGAAGCCCAAACTGGGTTTTACCAAATCTTTTATACTTTAGCAACATCATGAAACATCAGCATATTTACATATAAGTAGTAAATATTGCCTTTAACATATCACATCACCTAGCTTCTTAGTTCTGGGTTCAGTTTCTTCCCACATCACCCATGGTCTCTTCATATATTGTCCAGAGATATATAATAATGTCTAGGTATCACACAAGGTTACCTGTCTATCTATGTATCTCTCACTTGATTTTAGTCCTTCAGCTGATCATAAAATAATAAAAACTTTTGTCTTTACTCCACTTCCTGGTCTGTTTTATAAATTAAATCCTACTTTCCCATCACTGCCCTTCCCCCAAAACTTTAATCCTAATTGAAATTGTTATGTTTAGAATATAAGATCTATGAAGGCAGGCACTTTTTTTTTCTGTTTTGCTCAATGTTCAGGGTGTACAAACATGCCTAATAGCTAGTAAGTGCTCAATAATGAATGTACGTCTTCCCACTGGATTGTAAGATCCATCTGGCATAAATGGATGAATATTGCACACTTCACTCTCTATGGTAGAAAATTCATTTTGGAGATTTATACAGTGACATTTCCAGCTCCTCACTCCTTGGGCCCCACTGACATTTCTTTTCATTAACTTACTAGATGATCCAGCCTGTTAGCAATGCCCCGACTCCCTTGATACATATCCACTAATCTACTTAAAATCCAATCAATTCTTTAAGATCTTGCTCAAATCAGGCTCTAGGAATACAATTAAAGTTGTATAATCTGGGCTTCCCTGGTGGCGCAGTGGTTGAGAATCTGCCTGCCAATACAGGGGACACGGGTTCGAGCCCTGGTCTGGGAAGATCCCACATGCTGCGGCGCAACTAGGCCCGTGAGCCGCAACTGCTGAGCCTGCGCATCTGGAGCCTGTGCTCCGCAACAAAAGAGGCTGCGATAGTGAGAGGCCCATGCACCGCGATGAAGAGTGGCTCCTGCTTGCCATAACTAGAGAAAGCCCTCATACAGAAACTAAGACCCAATACAGCAAAAATAAATTAATTAATAAAAACTCCTATCGCCAACATCTTCTTTAAAAAAAAAAAAAGTTGTATAATCAAACACAATTCATCTAATATTTAATTCACCTAACAAAGTATTTGAAAAATTCATTTTGGTAAAATATATAACATTTTCTATGTCATAAATAAGTTTTCCTTTGAGAATTTTTACATACATATTTTTACTTTGCATGCTTTTGCATCTTTCAAAATTTCTTAATTTGCCTAAAGCACCTCAGCCTTGATTCTATATTAACAGTTATATTATTCAGTTTGTGTTATATTAACAATTACGTGTATATATATATTACTCATTTAAACATCTTTTCTAGATATTTTGAAACATTTTCATAAATTTGTAACCAAATTCAAATTAACATTATATATAAGTATTAATAAAATTATTACTTCACACCAGACTCATCTAATTATCCCTTTTGTGCAGCTCTGTGAAATCAAGTGACTTTTGTACAATAATAATTTTTATTTACTTTTAATGAATAATTATAATACCATTTTTATTAATAGCAGAAAAGTTACAGTTATAATTCAGGGTACTTCAGAAATACTTTGTTACACTGAAAAAATATTTTTTGACTGTGTAAAGATATAAATATAGATATATAATTGTTTAGATAAAGTCTAATTTGTGGGTCTTTAGTGTCAAATGTTCTTTATGGATCCATATCTTGAATCATGCTTAATTTTGTCCAAGAAACCTTTTCCACTTTATTTAGAAAAGGGCAATATTGGTAGCACTCCTTAAATTCCAAAGTCTCAGAGGACCAAAGATGATGCCAACCATAATACATTTTTCTACCAGCTCACACTTGAATCTGGTATTTAGTTCCAATGTTTGCTTATAACTGTTTTATTTATGTTAGATACTTACAGTGCTTTTTTCTACAGTTTTCAAAGAGGCATTGCAAAGAGGTTAAGATGGCAAACAATACCCAATTGTTTAAATGAAAAATCTTTGCCAAACCACATTCCTTAGTAAACTATAACCTTAAAATTTTGCCAGAGACTAGAGGTTCATGTTAGTCAATATTTAAGCTGGGAGGTCCTTTTCAGTCAATAGTTAAATGGTACCAATGTTTCTGAAAACCGATTAAATCTTCACAATCCACTTTTCCATTCCAGCTGCCACATCCAAGGATATATTTTTGTTAGAAGATAGCAAACTATCATATAATGAAGAGCTTCTAAAGAATTTGGGACAGTCTCCTACAAACCATAGTGTGTAAGACACTGATTTTTGCCCAAATCCAAGGAAATGTCTAAAATTCCTCTTAGTTAAGAAGGATGAGGCATTCATCAGCAGTGCTAACTGAGGAATGTATATATTTTTATTTTGGCTTTAGTTTTTGCAGGTGTTGGTGGAGCATGTTTTCCTAAGAAGAATCTGTGCTTCCTGATTTTTCAACATTTGCGGAAAAGTGCAAAGGACATACAAACAAAAATAGTACAGCAGGAGAATAACAGGACAGGTGAGCTTTTTTCTCCTTACTTAAGAAAATGTTGAAAACACCACTATTCTTACAAGTTAAATCCTGGACAGGATAGCCAAGAATGCAGAGTTAAA
Organism: Grampus griseus; assembly: GCF_964374135.1. Lineage (NCBI taxonomy): Eukaryota > Metazoa > Chordata > Mammalia > Artiodactyla > Delphinidae > Grampus > Grampus griseus. Next base: position 118,180,512 of record NC_138997.1, on the reverse strand, counting down.
AAACAGACATAGCTATGCTCAGGTGAAGGCCAGGAATGAAGTACAGGCATACCTCAGAGATATTGTGGGTTCTGTTCCAGACCACCAAAATAAAGTAAATATTGCTATAAAGCGAGTCACACAAATTTTTTGGTTTCTCAGGGCATATAAAAGTTATATTTACCTTATACTATAGTGTATTAAGTGTGCAATAGCATTATGTCTGAAAAAACAATGTACATATTCTAATTAAAAATGGTAATCATCATCTGAGTCTTCAGTGAGTTGTAATCTTTTTGTTGGTCGAGGGTTTAAAATATTATCAGAATTACTAACACGTGATGCAGAGACAGGAAATGAGCAAACGCTATTGGAAAACATAGTGTCAATAAACTTGCTTGATGCAGGGTTGCCACACACCTTCAATTTGTAAGAAACACAGTATCTGTGAAGTGCAATAAAATGAAGCAAGGTATGGCTGTATTAAACAGATCAGAAGTTCTTTCTACACCAAGAAGAGAGCACAGGAAAACTCCAATAGCTATATGGATATGGTATATGACAAAAGAATCTGCTGCAGGAAAAGAAGGGAAATTTCAATAAATTATGGTGAGAGGAATAGTTAACCAGAGGAAAAAAAGAAATTAAACATCTACCTCACAACAATATAAAAATCAGTTGTAAATAGATTAAAGGCTTAAATATAAAAGGCAAAACTTTAAACCTTTTAGAAGAAAATATAAGGAAAAAAATCCCTTTGTTGTTTATTCCATATAAGAAAGAATTTTTTTCCCAAGGGAACAAAAAAGTACTGTCCATTAAAATTTTAATTAATGTGCTTATATTAAAATTAAGAACTCCTATTCAATAAAAGATATCCCTTCTCCCCCCGCCCCCAAAAAAGAAGAAAAAGAAGTTATAAACTACAAACTGGAGTGAGGGATTTGTAATACATATAACTGGCCAATGATTCATAAACCAGAATACATAAAGAAAATGTTCGAATAAGTTTAAAAAAATACAAAATATCTAATAAAAGTATGAGTAAGAGAACAGCCATTTTACAGAAGGAAAAACCTAAATGAATAATAAATATATAAAAATATATTCAACCTTAGTAATCAGCGAAATGAAAATTAACACCCAAATGATTTATATGTACTAGACCAGAAAAACAAAAATACTTTGACAATTCTGAGCTTTGGAAAGTTTGTAGATAACCAGAACTCTTATGCATTGAGGTGGAAATGTAAAATAATACAACCATTTTGGAAAACAATTTAGCATTATTTTGTAATGAATATTCACATACCCTGTAACCCATCAATTCAACTCCTCAAATATATACTCTAGAGAAATTCCTGAAAACGTGTATCAAAAGACAAATACAAAAAAAAGTCTTAGTACCACTCATTATCACTCTTTCATCACTACTCATTACAGAAAAATATTGAAAGCAACACCAGCATCCAAATATAGGAGAATAAACGATCAATTGTGATATATTCACACAGCCGAATATCACACAGCAATGAAAAAGAGCCACATGCAATAAAATGGATGGATCCTAGAAACACACTTTTGAATAGAAAAAGTCATAAAAACTACATATATAGTATGATACTATTTTTACAAAGCTAAAACACAAGCAAAACTAAACAACGTATTGTTAAAAGACGCATACATGTGCAATGAAACAAGTTTAACAAATAGAAAGAAAGCAATAAACACAAACATCAAGATACTGGTTATCTTCCAGTTGGGGTGGGGGGGATATAGGAGGATGAGCTAGTGGAGAAGCCACCTGCATGTATATAACATGTAGTCTTTCATTTATCCAAATTAGATAATAATATAAAATTGGGCCAAACAATCATTATAGCTTAATCAGAAATGGCAATCTAGGCACTTATATAAAGAGGTCCTTGTTTGAAGTGATAAAGGTTCTGAGAACTTCTGAGGCATAATCTTCCTCAGAGCATCATCTGTGGCAATACATGGGAAAGGAACAAACAATGCGAAAAGAAGCCACAAAGCTTACCACAGCTGGTGAACCTGCATGCTTCTAGAACAAGAATTCTCTGTAGTGGCTAGTTAACTCAGCCTAATCTGGGTTCTTTTCCAATTTGAGGGATGTCCTAATCTGGTTAATTTTACAGGATTTTATCCTAATTTTCTCAAAGCTTTAAAGGTAAATTTATGATTAATGAATTTGGTTATCAACTGGTATTTTTATTTAAATGTACATAGCTAGCTCTACTTATATCAATTATTATAGTTTCCAATTAACTGAAGCATAATAATAATGGTATTTTATTTTCTGATTAGAAATAATAGGCTGAATTAATTTTTATTAGGAGGCCAAATCAATTCCAACTTTACTTGATTAATTAATTAGGACAAATCAGTGTTAACAACACTATCCTAACAAGAATTAGGAAAAAATCAGTGTAAACAAACCTATCTTTGTTTCTCATTCTTTATTTGGGAATTCACGTGCATAGGTACATAATATCTTTAACACAATTTATGTATTTATTTTTTCATTTTTTGCTTTTTTCTGAGCACACTCAACCAAGGATTTATGAGTTTTATTCTTGGAATTTTCCTCTGGGTCCTGTTAAAAATCCATGAATATGGCTTCCTAGTTCTTAGTTTTGCTTTCTTAGCCAGGCTAGGTTTACATATTCCCAATCATCTCAGTGCTACCATTCTCAATGATGTATTCTTTACTTGCATATTGTATGTACCTTCTCTAGAAAAGATTAGGTCGGGTGTCCTAGGGTGCAGGAGGGTGTGTTGCATGTAGCCAAGAATTACAGTGAATAGAGAAGCTTAACATGCCTGTACATTTCAGGGCAAGAGAGAGGTACAGGCCCTAAGCTAACAGCAGTATCATAAAAGGTCTTTCAACATAACTGAACACTGAGTTCAGCTCCTTTAGAGAGCAAGGGTTCACTGGAAGACCTGAGGTAAACTCCCTATTTGAAGGGAGAACAAGGGAGAGATCACTGGGCCTGTGTCCTGCTTTGGGCCATTTGTGAGAGAATAAATAAGCAGAGAAGAAACTTGCAGAGCAGACAGCTTATAAAGCTGTTTTATAAAAACGCTTCTCATTGGTTTGCTCAAGAGAGAGGTACACTAAAAGAGGTAGTGGATGGCTTTTTAGAACTCCAGTTTTTGATATTCATCCCATTGGTCAATACATTGATATGAATGAGGGACATCTGCCACAAGAAAAATATTCTTTTAACTCTAGTTGTGACCAGAGACAACAAAGAACAGTAAAAGTAAGAACAAAAACAAACTAGCAAAATGATTGCATTCAGTATAGTAACTGATTGGTGAGAAGCTATGATAATGGAACTCCAGGAAACCTTATTTTTCATTTCTCTGGTTGACTTCTGTTGCTTTTTTCAACACACAGAGTATGAAAAAGTAAGCCCTACATACTAAAACACATGATAGTCATATAATATTTAAAACCCTTTGGTCTCATTCATTAATTAGATTTCAATTTAAATGTCCTTCCCCCATCTTCCCACAGTACCTTTTAACTCCCTCATCATAGCATTTATCCATGTCACAATAAGAATGTGTGTTTGATTTCGACAAAATTCAACACCTATTTATGATAAAAACCCTCCACAAAGTAGGCATACAGGGAAATTTCCTCAATATAATAAAGGCCATATACAACAAACCCACAGCCAACATTGTCCTCAATGGTGAAAAACTGAAACCATTTCCACTAAGATCAGGAACAAGACAAGGTTGCCCACTCTCACCACTATTATTCAACATAGTTTTGGAAGTTTTCCCCACAGCAATCAGAGAAGAAAAAGAAATAAAAGGAATCCAAATTGGAAAAGAAGTAAAGCTGTCACTGTTTGCAGATGACATGATACTATACATAGAGAATCCTAAAGATGCTACCAGTACTAGAGCTAATCAATGAATTTGGTAAAGTAGCAGGATACAAAATAAATGCACAGAAATCTCTGGCATTCCTATACACTAATGATGAAAAATAAAAAAGTGAAATTAAGAAAACACTCCCATTTACCATTGAAACAAAAAGAATAAAATATCTAGGAATAAACCTACCTAAGGAGACAAAAGACCTGTAAGCAGAAAATTATAAGACGCTGATGAAAGAAATTAAGGATGATATAAATAGATGGAGAGATATATCATGTTCTTGGATTGGAAGAATCAACATTGTGAAAATGACTCTACTACCCAAAGCAATCTACAGATTCAATGCAGTTCCTATCAAACTACCACTGGCATTTTTCACAGAAATAGAAAAAAAATTTTCACAACTTGTATGGAAACACAAAACATCCCGAATAGCCAAAGCAAGCTTGAGAAAGAAAAACGGAGCTGGAGGAATCAGGCTCCCTGACTTCAGACTATACTACAAAGCTACAGTAATCAAGACAGTATGGTACTGGCACAGAAACACAGATCAATGGAACAGGATAGAAAGCCCAGAGATAAACACACGCACATATGGTCACCTTATCTTTGATAAAGGAGGCAAGAGTATACAGTGGAGAAAAGACAGCCTCTTCAATAAGTTGTGCTGGGAAAACTGGACAGGTACACGTAAAAGTATGAAATTAGAACACTCCTTAACATCATACACAAAAATAAACTCAAAATGGATTAAAGACCTAAATGTAAGGCCAGACAGTATCAAACTCTTAGAGGAAAACATAGGCAGAACGCTCTATGACATAAATCACAGCAAGATCCTTTTTGACCCACCTCCTAGAGAAAAAATAATAACAAAAATAAACAAATGGGACCTAATGAAACTTCAAAGATTTTGCACAGCAAAGGAAACCATAAACAAGACAAAAAGACAACCCTCAGAATGGGAGACAATATTTGCAAATGAAGCAACTGACAAAGTATTAATCTCCAAAATTTACAAGAAGCACATGCAGCTCAATATCAAAAAAACAAACAACTCAATCCAAAAATGGGCAGAAGACCTAAATAGACATTTCTCCAAAGAAGATATACAGATTGTAAACAAACACATGAAAGAATGCTCAACATCATTAATCACTAGAGAAATGCAAATCAAAACTACAATGAGATATCATCTCACACCGGTCAGAATGGCCATCATCAAAAAATCTACAGGGCTTCCCTGGTGGCGCAGTGGTTGAGAGTCCACCTGCTGATGCAGGGGACACGGGTTCGTGCCCCAGTCCGGGAAGATCCCACATGCCGCGGAGCGGCTAGGCCCGTGAGCCATGGCCGCTGAGCCTGCGCGTCCAGAGCCTGTGCTCCACAACGGGAGAGGCCCACGTACCGCAAAAAAAAAAAAAAAAAAAAAACCTACAAACAATAAATACTGGAGAGGGTGTGGAGAAAAGGGAACACTCTTGCACTGTTTGTGGGAATGTAAATTGATACAGCCACTATCGAGAACAGTATGGAGGTTGCTTAAAAAACTAAAAATAGAACTACCATACGACCCAGCAATCCCACTACTGGGCATATACCCTGAGAAAACCATAATTCAAAAAGTGTCATGTACCGCAATGTTCATTGCAGCTCTATTTACAATAGCCAGGACATGGAAGCAACCTAAGTGTCCATCATCGGATGAATGGATAAAGAAGATGTGGCACATATATACAATGGAATATTACTCAGCCATAAAAAGAAATGAAACTGAGTTATTTGTAGTGAGATAGATAGACCTAGAGTCTTTCATACAGAGTGAAATAAGTCAGAAGGAGAAAAACAAATACCGTATGCTAACACATTTATATGGAATCTAAGGAAAAAAAATGTCATGAAGAACCTAGGGGTAAGACAGGAATAAAGACACAGACCTACTAAAGAATGGACTTGAGGATATGGGGAGGGGGAAGGGTAAGCTGTGACAAAGTGAGAGAGTGGCATGGACATATATACACTACCAAATGTAAAATAGATAGCTAGTGGGAAGCAGCCGCATAGCACAGGGAGATCAGCTTGATCAGCTTGGTGCTTTGTGACCACCTAGAGGGGTGGGATAGGGAGGGTGGGAGGGAGGGAGACGCAAGAGGGAAGAGATATGGGGACGTATGTATATGTATAACTGATTCACTTTGTTATAAAGCAGAAACTAACACACCATTGTAAAGCAAATATACTCCAATAAAGATGTTTAAAAAAAAAGGATGTGTATTTGACTGTGTCTTTCATTAGAATGTACACTCCATGAACATACCAGTCATATCTGTTGCTTACCATCATGATATCTTTAGACTTTAATGAAGTTTCTAGAGCATGATAGTTGCTTAGAAAATATTTTTGCATAAGTGAATAAGTGAAAGAGTTCTAAAGATGATTTTACTTGAATATAAGCATGGTGACATTAATTCATTATTTCTAAATTGTAGGTTGTGCAGTTTTCTGAAACTAGTTCCATCAAGCACACAGAGTATTATGTATTCAGTTTATCCAAATGCTTACAATCTCCACATTGCATCATTCCAGGATACTTCACACATCAAAGTCTAAATCAGATGCCCTTCGATTTATGCATTATCAGCCCAAGTGGCCACACATGGCAGCCCTGACCTGTGCTGACCTATAGTACCACCTAAGACCATAATAGAAGAATGAGAGCACAAGGTTTAAGAGCACAAGAAATCCATGGGGAGTCTTAATCTTACTAAAAACCCTCAGTCACGCATTACTAACTTTTTAAAAAATGATAAAATTTAAGAAGAGTAATTTTCATTAGATGTGATTGGGTTTTTTTTTTTGGTAATGGTTTTAGAAACAAACCTTTATAAGATGTGACCGTGTCCTAGTTAAGATCTATCAAAATTATGAATTTTAGGAGACTTCCCTGGCAGTCCAGTGGTTAAGACTTCACCTTCCAATGCAGGGGGTGAGGGTTTGATCCCTGGTCAGGGAGCTAAGATCCCAGATGCCTCGCAGCCAAAAAACTAAAACATAAAACAGAAGCAATATTGTAACAAATTCAATAAAGGCTTTAAAAGTGGTCCACATCAAAAAAAAATCTAAAAATAAATTATTAATTTAAAAAATGTTTTCCCTCTATTCATTTGAATTACACCAACCACTGTAGAGAACACGCAATCCTGTTCATTCAACTTTTATTCACATCTCCAACTATAGATGTACCCCCTTCTACTGAAATCATTTTAACACATTTTGTTTACCTAAGTCTTTGACGAGGCATTCTGACACGTGAAATGCATTATCATTTGACACATGCATACTGTCATTCCTAAAATCTTGGGATAATGCACATACTGATGCCAGCTCCTCAACACCCAACTGTGTGATTTATGTAGAGGGGGTACTGACTACTTAAAAGTTGAAAGGACCTGGCCCCAAGCATGATTGGATCCAGGGATTTTATCCTTATTGTCCAGAAACTTTTACTTTTCCTTCTGTCCAACTCTCATTTCTTCTTTGTTTTTATTCTTAATTTTCTCAATATGGTGGCCAAAAAGGCTTTGATAAACCCTCATTTCCACCCTCCCTTTTAAATGGGTACATAGGATTCATACCTACATTTCAACCACTATTAACCTTTGACATTTTAATGTAAAATTTCATGTGCTTATCATCATATTGCATTAAAGAATCCCTTTAAAGTATTCACTATTGAGGTAGAACAGAGTATTAAAACAGATTTGTTATAGAACCCAAACTCTCAGAAATATCCTGTATACACAGTGTCTTCCACGTTATAGTGGAATGATTTTTTTTTTTTTGAAGCAGTACAGTAAATAAAACCTGTTTCACCACATCCTAAGTATGTTGTAGTGGGGAATGATTCACTCACTTTCCTTCCTGATTAATATGCACTTTTGGTTTTGTGCTTAGAAAAGCTTAAGTGAAGTTTGTTTCAAATGGAATGTTTCTCTGTGTTGCTTCTTTCAGGAAACACAGATTCCTGAGGTAATTAGGAAAGAAAGTAATAATATTAGCAACCCTGGAAAGAAGCCCTTTCTGCTTACGTATGGTCAAATGAAATGTCTACAGTAAATAGCTTAGGTTATTATTTCTGCAACTTAACTGTGTATAAAACAGAGGCTTATTTTCCAAGAGTTGGTATCTGTGTTTTTCAGCTGCTGCTTCTCTTTGGAGAATTGTCTTAGGGATGAAATGTAGAAAGTATGCACCCAAATGGCAAATGCTGCATTTACATCGACACTACAGCACAGAAGACATATCCAGCATTTGCCATCCTGGTAAATGCCCAGATAGCAGACGTGAACCCAGACAGTAATGCACATCTTCCAGCTAATACCCGCTTAGGTATGCACCAGGCATAACCTGATATGCCACACAGTCTAGAGCTGTCTTGGTTCTTCCCAGTGAACGGGTCAGAACAGAGATGGCATGATAGTGGAATGAGTGACATCTTAAAATGAGGAAGGCAATAAGGGCAGCCAAACCAGGGTTAAAGCATGCCTAAGTCTAAGTGGAAAGTATGTGAAAAAGCTGCCCTGGTGTCATTTCTTGCCAAATACTGTCAGCAGGTCTTGGAGGTCAGAAACATGCCTGAAAGGTGGGTATTTGTGCAGGGTCTTTGTTTTGATAAGTGGTGAACTTATCAAATCTCTATTTCAAGTTATGCTGCACCATCCCAGGCGGGCAGCATTGTTCCCTCCTCTTGCATCCTCTTCTGCTAACACCTAGCATCCTGGCATTCATCAGCACAGATGACTCTGTGTGGCCATATGGGGCCCTGAGTACAGACAACCGTCTCGTCTCTTAGCTTTGGAATGGCTGTCAGCTTTCATGCCGTTTCCATGGCTCTGTGATCCTGAGATGCTGCATTCTCCTGGGCATGAAGAGAAAATTTATATTTTCACTTAATATTTTGAACCATCTTTTATAAATCAGAATACTAAAAGCATGATACTCTTCATGAGTGCATACATTGTGTCATGAATTACAAATACTTAAATGTTGTTATATAACAGGTTGCATGCTGTATTCGATTTCAATTTCTGCCCAACAAAATTGCCACAATTTAGCAGCTAAAAAACCACACACACATTCATGACCTTACAAGTCTGTAGGCCAGAAGTCTGAAGGGGTCTCATCAAGGTGTGGCAAGGTCGCATTCCTAGCTGGAATCTCTAGAGAGAATCCATTTCCTTGCTCATTCAGGTTGTTGGCAGAATTCCTTTTCATTATAGGATTGACATCCCCAGTTCGTTAGTGGCTGTCTAGAGCCACTTGAATTTCTTGACTCCTGGCCTCCTTCTTCCATCTTCAAAGCCAGCGACTGTGGTCCAAGTTCCTCTGATGCTTCAAATCTCTCATGCTTCTTTCCTAGTCACATTTCTTACTGATTCCTCTGTCTTCCTCTTTCACTTACGAGTTCATGTGATCACACTGGAACCAACCAGGCAATCCAAGATAGTGTCTTCTTTGTAAGGTCAGTTAATTAGTAACCTTAGTTCTCTCTGAAAAATCCCTTTTGCTATGTAAGGTAATATACTCACAGGCTCTGGGGATTAGGGTACAGACATCATTGGAGGGTCATTATTTGGCCTACCACACACACTTTAAAAAATCTCTTTTAAAATATTTACTCACGTAAAGCTGATTTTTATGAATTTTTATATAAAATAACCCTAATCAGTGATGGGTACCTAATATTAAACTCTTTCCTTTGACTTCTTTTCCTACAAAATACTGGTTATTACTTTTCTCTGTTGTAAGTATCTAGGATGGAGCTAAATTTCTGTAACCCTTATTTCAGTCCCTGAAATTCTTCAGGGGATAAACAAAAATGAACTGTTTGACATTTGTAGCTTATTACTTTACTGCATTCATTTAATGCATTCATAAACCCTTCCAACAATCTTGAAAAGTTCTTCTAGAAGTCATCCAGCTAATGCTATCGTTTTTGCTTCACCTCATCTACTTCTTGGCAGACATTACCTAAATTTAGCTATTCTAAGCAGATAGGAATCTCCATGCTCATTTAATGACAATGAGGCTCTAAGGCTCCAGTCTATCATTTTTTTGCTCATGCATAACATACTTTACTGTCTGGAAATCTTTCTTTGAATTTAACCCAAAGAGTTCCTGATATAATTTAAACCTTTTTAACTTCCTCTTTTAGAAATTAGTGGATTCATACCTTAAAGTGCTAATGAAATTGTATGGCTCTTCTGATCTCTTCTCCCCAAAAAGTCTATTTAAATCCCAGAAGTTTCAGTAAAATCAAAATAACATCCATAGGAAATCACTATTATTAAAAATCATGTAATAATACCAAAATACGTTTGTCAATAATACAATGACTTTTTTTTTTTTTTTTTTGTCTGCTTTGGGTCTTCATTGCTGCATGTGGGCTTTCTATAGATGCAGAGAGTGGGGGCTACTCTTTGTTGCAGTGCACGGGCTTCTCATTGCAGTGGCTGTGTTGTTGCTGAACATGGGCTCTAGGTGTGCAGGCTTCAGTAGTTGCGTCATGCAGGCTCAGTAGTTGTGGCTCGGGGGCTCTAGAGTGCAGGCTCAGTAGCTGTGGCGCATAGGCTTAGTTGCTTTGAGACATGTGGGATCTTCCTGGATCAGGGCTCGAACCCATGTCCCCTGCATTAGCAGGCATATTCTTAACCACTGTGCCACCAGGGAAGCCCTACAATGACAAATTATAAAGGAACAGAATCTTTATGAGTAGAACTTGTTAGCCAAAATGTCAATATGAAAGTGCAATTAAAAAACATAAAACTATTTTTGTGCCTCTACTAACAAAGAACAAATTTTGTGTAAGAAAATGTGAATTCTTTTGACTCTACCACTAAATTAAGAAATGTACTTCAATTAAAAAACAGGTGTTGGGGGGCTTCCCTGGTGGCGCAGTGGTTGAGAGTCCGCCTGCCGATGCAGGGGACATGGGTTCGTGCCCCGGTCCGGGAAGATCTCACATACCGCGGAGCGGCTGGGCCCGTGAGCCATGGCCGCTGAGCCTGCGCGTCTGGAGCCTGTTGCTCCGCAACGGGAGAGGCCAAAACAGTGAGAGGCCGGCCCGCATACCACAAAAAAAAAAAAGAAAACACCAAAAAAAAAAAAAAAAAAAACAGGTGTTGGCTAGCTCCTATGAATTCTTTCTGTGTCCAGGGAGTGTTAATGACAAGGAAATTCTACAGTTTGGGATAAGAAATACTTAGCTGTGGAAAAAGAAGGATACTGGGAAGACAGGTCAAATTCCTTCTAGTCTAGAGAATTCTACACTTATGAATTCCCACAGCATTTTATCTGAACTTTGTCAATGGAGATTTTCACTAACTACCTTGTGCAATAATTATCATGAGCATGTATATCTTCTTTGGAATAAACATTGGAATCACAGAGCCATTGATTTGAATCCTGATTTTACCTCCCCCAGTTCATGTCAAGCACATGTTATACAGAGTGTTAAAATAGAGTTCCTGCTCTCCGTGTAGTTTGGTACTCCAGTGAAGATAAAGGCTGTGTTGGAAATATTCATAGGTGTCACATAAGCTCAGAGGCAGCTAACCCTCTCTGCTATTAAAGATTTATGAAGGAGGTAACTGCAGTGGGTTTCAGCAAGCTGAAGAAGGACAAGGGTGCAGGGTAGGTGTTCTTCTAATGGGAAACAACATAAGAAAAGGTAGGGAGATAGGAAACATCCTTCTAGAGGAGCATTGAGGAAACTTACAATTGAAGCAAAAGTAAAAGGAGATAAAGGTGGAGACGTAGGCAGGAACCAGATGCTGGAGTCCCCAGTGTACTAGACTAGCTCAGGAATCCTGAATTTTTCCTAAAGTCTGTGTGGGCTTGGGTAATGTTCTGTGGCCTCTGTTTCTGCACCTGTAAAATGGTGATAGTGCCTGTGTCAGATGCTTTTTAAGAAAATAAAACATGCAAAGAGCTTAACAGATGCTTGTCAGAGAGTAGGGATTTGAAAATGTTAGCTATCTCCATTTCTTTTATTCATGTCATTTCTAAGGAGTCCTAGTACATGGGCCTTTTCTTGAAGATAGTCTAGTCTGGGAGAAGTTTCAGTGGTACTGACCCTAAGTCCATGCCTCCTTCACAGACGCTCTCACTGGTTCTTCATTCTTCTGAGCATTCTTGGCATTCAGTTCTCTGGGCTGCTTTTGCCATGGACACTGTACTCCCAGGACTTGGGAGAAGCAATTTTCCTTCAAGTGTCTTTAGATCTTTATGTTAGGCCGAGCTACTCTTTAGAAGAGAATGTGGATAACTTACTCCTCAACAGGTTGTATTATTCTTTCAGTTTTAAGGCCTTTCCTATTGAGAAATGTAGAGCATTTTTTTAAGCTCTGAGCTAGAATTCATATGAGCGATACCATACTGTTCTATCCACTCCATCACTGGGCATGTGTATTTGGATTTTTTTCCCCCTACTTTAGAAATTCCCCAAGTTTCTGGGGTTCTAAATCTCCCTAGAAAACAGAGAAAGCAGAGCACCTTTGTGCTCCCACTACCACCACTGCAGGACATTTGATACAGGGTTGAAAGCCTGATTTCAGTCTCACAATCCCTTTCATCATTTCTCCCAGGGAGCCTAGGGATGCTTGTGAAAATGAAATTTGATGTAGTCTCCTTTCTTATACAAGAATTCCTTAGGTAGGTATGCCCATTATATCTACTTTTCTATATATACTCCTCACTGTGCCTCACACATATAGTAAGCATTCAGTAATTCTAGTAAATATTACTAGAAAATAAAAGAAAGGGAGAAAAAAAAAACCAATCAATCAATTTGGCCTGGTGCATACTAAAGAAATTAGTACATGTTTTAAATAAAAATGAATAATTAAGTACATACAAAGTTCATCCCATTTAAAAATGTAAGTTATCTCGAGATTAAATCACTGAAAAAGAATGAGACCAGTATATGAACAGAAATTATTAAATTCCTAGTCACATGTTTGAGATGCATAGTTTAAAAAATTAGTAAAGGGAAGACAGTGAAGTCCAAGAAAGTGTATGAAGAAGTTGGAACATAAATTGTAACTTAAAGGACAGGTAAGCAATGATTTTTAATCACTCTTATATATATTCTAGAGGTAAATGTGGAGCTGGGGGAAGGAAAGTTAGAACCGTTTTGTGAATAAAGGCCCAGGAGCAAAAAGTACAGAGAATATATTTGTGTAACCTGCTGCATGTTTTCCATCTTTAACACAGAACTCATCAACCTTGGTAGGTTACTCCATTCCGCCGTTCTCCACAACCATGAATTCAAAGCCTTGAAAATTATATAGCTTTTTCCCTGCCACAAATCTGCCAGCAGTGTCGTCAATTACTTTCACCAAGGACAATGACACAATAACTGCTCTACGGTTCAGCTGAGATTGATAATATGCCTCACAGATCTGGAGATAAAGATTTTAGAACAATGATATATAGATGTAGATTCATGTGTATTTTTCCAGTATCCCACAGTAATACATTATGCAGTTAGTCTTTTTTTTTTTTTTTTTTTGCAGTTAGTCTTTTGCTGTGAGCTGTGGGAAGATATATTGGACCATATATCAGACTGAGCAGAGCAACAAGACTTTTACTAAACATGAAATCATGATCCAATTTCTGCAATAAAAAGTAATTCGGTGAGTCTTTAGCAGCATTCCTTATTTGGAAAGCTAGGTGAATGAGAGGAGACTATATACAATAGAATTAACCAGTGAGCCATTACTCATAAGCACAGGGTTATGGAGAATAATAGTAAGAATACCTTTTTAAGTACCTTAGTTAGACTGAAATGACAACCCAAGAAATTAAGAGACTAGACTGCAGTAATAGGTATGAAATTGAAGATACAATTAATTAGAAGGCCTGTAAAACCAAACATCTGTAGCTCTATTGTCAGAAGAGAAAATTAGGGTAAACATACACTATTTTAGAACAATTTATTTATCATCCTCCATCTATTGATCAATCTATCTGTCACATCTTTTACTTTAATTTATTGCTTTCTGATGTTGCTTTATTTTTCAAAGATGCCCGCCTTTACAAATCCTAAGGTAAAATTATTAATTGTGATGTTAAAATTACCTTATTGGTTCTAGTTATTTTATATTCACTCTAGATCTTAGTAAAAAAATAATTATATAGATTGTCTATACTTCAAACCAATATGACTATACTTTTCCATGTTTCATTGAAGAACAATATACATACAGAAAAGTGTATATTTCATAAAGTACTCATAGCCATACAATGAACCTGGACAGAAATAATGAAATAGTCTAAAATATTCTTCAATGATTATTAAATAGTCAAAAGATCAAAACATCTAATCTTCTATATCATTTATGATAGTAAATGCTACATAAGGCTCAGAAAGCTATTGAAATTAAATTGAACCTTCAGAATAGTTTATAATTGGCTCCATTATTATTCTTGGAAGTCACTGCAATAAAACCAGTGAAACCTCTCCTTTTTGTTGAATTAGAAAAATATCACAGAACTAGATCCTCAGTTGTTTAGTTATACATTTCTATATAACAATATTACCATGAACTTTGCAGCTAAAAACAATATACATATATTATTTCACAGTATCTGTAGGTCAAGAATCCAGGCATGGTTTAGCTGGGTCCCCTGCAAGGCCACAGTGTCAGACTGGACTGGGTTCTCATCTGGGGTCACCCGGGAAAGGATCTACTTTCAAGCTCATAAAGTTATTGGCAGCTTCTATTTGCTTGCAGGCTACCAGACTGAGGGCCTCAATTTTTTGCTGGGTGTCAGCCTAAGGCTGTCCTTAACTTCCTGCTGTGTGGTCCTGTTCATACGGCATCTTACAACATGGCAACTTTTTTTTTCAAAGCCAGCAAAGGAGAAAGCCTCTTAGCAAGATAAGTATTTCAATCTCATGGAAGATAATCTTGCATCTCCTGTCACCTTTGATATATTTTGTTGGTAAGTAGCAAGTTGTAGTTTTTAATGCAGAGAAATTAAAAACTTAAACAAAAGGGTCCATAATCAAACCCCACAAATATGCCTGTTAACACAGTTGGGATAGACTAAATCACACTGTGTTAACTAACAGTTTCCAAAACATCAGTGGCTTAAAACAAAAATATTTGTTTTTCTATTACACCAAATGTTCATCACAGGTCCGTTAGGAATCTCATTAGAGAGTTAAGCTCTGTTCAGCAGCCACACTATAGAATACAGCTGCCCAATTTTCAGAACTATAGGTCTGAAAAATAATCTTTCAGAAAGCTAAATTATTTGTGAATAATTTTATTGAAAAATAAATCTCATATAAGTATTAAACCTCATTTTACATTTTTCCAAATGAATCAATTTACAAATAATTTTGAGGAACTTGTTTACTGCATAAAATTACTCAGATACGTCATAAACAGTTGCATTTTGTTAACCAAAATTAAAAGTCATGAAAATCTGAAGAACATGAAGAAAGACAGACATTGAATTAATTAACTATTAAAAAGAAAAAGAGAGATAGACATGGTAAAGGAATGAGGAATTCTCAAGATGACTTACATCCCTTCCCGCAATAAAGTGAGCTGCATAGCAATGCCAGATTTCTTTCAACATGAAAAGTATGATTATATAACTTCAAAAAAAATGCAATTATAATACGTTTCTAGAAATAAATATTGCTTTCTTTATAGAAAAAAGGTGATGAGTGTTTCTGTCCAACATGAAATTATGCTGTCAAAAAGCCATTTGTTTGAATAACTACATCTACACTTTGTTAAGTAACTGCTTTTCTTAGGGCATATTACCAATAAAATTTCTAGCATTGGATAAAATTATGTAATAAATATTATGAAACTTGATAGAATGCCTGCCTTATAAAAATCTGTTCTGGCAATGACTGAAAATAGAACTTAAAATAGTTTATCTAGTCAGATTATTTACATTAAAAGTTTAAACTATGGAGAGACTTCCGGGAAGATGGCGGAAGAGTAAGACGCGGGGATCACCTTCCTCCCCACAGATACACCAGAGATACATCTACACGTGGAACAACTCCTAGAGAACACCTACTGAATGCTGGCAGAAGACCTCAGACCTCCCAAAGGGCAAGAAACCCCCCACGTACCTGGGAGAGGGGATTAAGAGCGCTGCATAAAAGAGCTCCAGAGACGGGCGCGAGCCGCGGCTAAAAGCGCGAACCCCAGAGACGGGCATGAGACGCTAAGGCTGCTGCTGCCGCCACCAAGAAGCCTGTGTGCGAGCACAGGTCGCTATCCACACGCCCCTTCCGGGGAGCCTGTGCAGCCCGCCACTGCCAGGGTCCCAGGATCCAGGCACAACTTGCCCGAGGAACACACGGCGCACCTCAGACTGGTGCAATGTCACGCCGGCCTCTGCCGACGCAGGCCCGCCCCGCACGCAGTGCCCCTCCCTGCCCCCCGGCCTGAGTGAGCCAGAGCCCCCGAAGCAGCTGCTCCTTTAACCCCGTCCTGTCTGAGCGAAGAAGAGACGCCCTCTGGCGACCTACATGCAGAGGCGGGGCCAAATCCAAAGCTGAGCCCCGGTGAGCTGTGAGAAGAAAGAAGAGAAAGGGAAATCTCTCCCAGCAGCCTCAGAAGCAGCGGATTAAAGCTTCACAATCAACTTGAAGTACCCTGCATCTGTGGAATACATGAATAGACAACGAATCATCCCAAATTGAGGAGGTGGACTTTGAGAGCCAGATTTATGATTTTTTCCCCTTTTCCTCTTTTTGTGACTGTGTATGTGTATGCTTCTGTGTGAGATTTTCTCTTTATAGCTTTGCTTCCATTTGTCCTAGGGTTCTATCTGTCCGTTTTTTGAAATTTTTTCTTTTTTTTTAAATTAATAATTATTTTTTTATTTTAATAACTTTATTATATTTTACCTTATGTTATTTTACTTTATCTTCTTTCTTTTATTCTTCCTTCCCTCCTTCCTTCCTTCCTCCCTCCCTCCTTCCCTCCCTCCTTTCTTTCTTTCGTTCTTTCTTTCAACTTCTACTAATTCTTTCTTTAACTTTTTCTCCCTTTTATTCTGAGCCGTGTGGATGAAAGGCTCTTGGTGCTGCAGCCAGGAGTCAGTGCTGTGCCTATGAGGTGGGAGAGCCAACTTCAGGACACTGGTCCACAACAGACCTCCCAGCTCCACATTATATCAAACGGTGAAAATCTCGCAGAGATCTCCATCTCAACACCAGCACCCAGCTTCACTCAACGACCAGCAAGCTGCAGTACTGGACACCCTATGCCAAACAACTAGCAACACAGGAACACAACCCCACCCATTAGCAGAGAGGCTGCCTAAAATCATAATAAGTCCACAGACACCACAAAACACAGCACCAGACGTGGACATGCCCACCAGAAAGACATGATCCAGCCTCATCCACCAGAACACAGGAACTAGTCCCCTCCACCAGGAAGCTTACACAACCCACTGAACCAACCTTAGCCACTGGGGACAGACATCAAAAACAACGGGAACTACGAACCTGCAGCCTGGAAAAGGGAGACCCCAAACACAGTAAAATAAGCAAAATGCGAAGATAGAAAAACACACAGCAGATGCAGGAGCAAGATAAAAACCCACCAGACCTAACAAATGAAGGGGAAATAGGCAGTCTACCTGAAAAAGAATTCAGAATAATGATAGTAAAGATGATCCAAAATCTTGGAAATAGAATAGACAAAATGTAAGAAACATTTAACAAGGACCTAGAAGAACTAAAGATGAAACAAGCAACGATGAACAACACAATAAATGAAGTTAAAAATACTCTAGATGGGATCAATAGCAGAATAACTGAGGCAGAAGAACGGATAAGTGACCAGGAAGATAAAATAGTGGAAATAACTACTGCAGAGCAGAATAAAGAAAAAAGAATGAAAAGAACCGAGGACAGTCTCAGAGACCTCTGGGACAACATTAAACGCACCAACATTCGAATTATAGGGGTTCCAGAAGAAGAAGAGAAAAAGAAAGGGACTGAAAAAATATTTGAAGAGATTGTAGTTGAAGACTTCCCTAATATGGGAAAGGAAATAGTTAATCAAGTCCAGGAAGCACAGAGAGTCCCATACAGGATAAATCCAAGGAGAAATACGCCAAGACACATACTAATCAAACTGTCAAAAATTAAATACAAAGAACAAATATTAAAAGCAGCAAGGGAAAAACAACAAATAACACACAAGGGAATCCCCATAAGGTTAACAGCTGATCTTTCAGCAGAAACTCTGCAAGCCAGAAGGGACTGGCAGGACATATTTAAAGTGATGAAGGAGAAAAACCTGCAACCAAGATTACTCTACCCAGCAAGGATCTCATTCAGATTTGATGGAGAAATTAAAACCTTTACAGACAAGCAAAGGCTGAAAGAGTTCAGCACCACCAAACCAGCTCTACAACAACTGCTAGAGGAACTTCTCTAGGCAAGAAACACAAGAGAAGGAAAAAACCTACAATAACGAACCCAAAACAATTAAGAAAATGGGAACAGGAACATACATATCGATAATTACCTTAAATGTAAATGGACTAAATGCTCCCACCAAAAGACACAGATTGGCTGAATGGATACAAAAACAAGACCCATATAATTGCTGTCTACAAGAGACCCACTTCAGGCCTAGAGACACATACAGACTGAAAGTAAGGGGATGGAAAAAGATATTTCATGCAAATGAAAACCAAAAGAAAGCTGGAGTAGCAATTCTCATATCAGACAAAATAGACTTTAAAATAAAGACTATTAGAAGACACAAAGAAGGACACTACTTAAGGATCAAGGGATCAATCCAAGAAGAACATATAACAATTGTAAATATTTATGCACCCAACATAGGAGCACCTCAATACATAAGGCAAATACTAACAGCCATAAAAGGGGAAATCAACAGTAACACATTCATAGTAGGGGACTTTAACACCCCACTTTCACCAAGGGACAGATCATCCAAAATGAAAATAAATAAGGAAACACAAGCTTTAAATGATACATTAAACAAGATGGACTTAACTGATATTTATAGGACATTCCATCCAAAAACAACAAAATACACACTTTTCTCAAGTGCTCATGGAACATTTTCCAGGATAGATCATATCTTGGGTCACAAATCAAGCCTTGGTAAATTTAAGAAAATTGAAATTGTATCAAGTATCTTTTCCAACCACAACGCTATGAGACTAGATATCAATTACAGGAAAAGATCTGTAAAAAATACAAACACATGGAGGCTAAACAATACACTACTTAATAACGAAGTGATCACTGAAGAAATCAAAGAGGAAATCAAAAAATACCTAGAAACAAAAGACAATGGAGACACAATGACCCAAAATCTATGCGATGCAGCAAAAGCAGTTCTAAGAGGGAAGTTTACAGCAACAAAATCCTATCTTAAGAAACAGGAAACATCTCGAATAAACAACCTAACCTTGCACCTAAAGCAATTAAAGAAAGAAGAACAAAAAAAACCCCAAAGTTAGCAGAAGGAAGGAAATCATAAAGACCAGATCAGAAATAAATGAAAAAGAAATGAAGGAAACGATAGCAAAGATCAATAAAACTAAAAGCTGGTTCTTTGAGAAGATAAACAAAATTGATAAACCATTAGCCAGACTCATCAAGAAAAAAAGGGAGTAGACTCAAATCAATAGAATTAGAAATGAAAAAGGAGAAGTAAGAACTGACACTGCAGAAATTCAAAAGATCATGAGAGCTTACTACAAGCAACTATATGCCAATAAAATGGACAACCTGGAAGAAATGGACAAATTCTTAGAAATGCACCACCTGCCAAGACTGAATCAGGAAGAAATAGAAAATATGAACAGACCAATCACAAGCACTGAAATTGAAACTGTGATTAAAAATCCTCCAGCAAACAAAAGCCCAGGACCACATGGCTTCACAGGCGAATTCTATCAAACATTTAGAGAAGAGCTAACACCTATCCTTCTCAAAGTCTTCCAAAATATAGCAGAGGGAGGAACACTCCCAAACTCATTCTATGAGGCCACGAACACCTTCATACAAAAACCAGACAAGGATGTCACAAAGAAAGAAAACTACAGGCCAATATCACAGATGAACATAGATGTAAAAATCCTGAACAAAATACTAGCAAACAGAATCCAACAGCACATTAAAAGGATCATACACTATGATAAAGTGGGGTTTATTCCAGTAATGCAAGGATTCTTCAATATACACAAATCAATCAATGTGATACACCATATTAACAGATTGAAGGAGAAAAACCATATGGTCATCTCAACAGATGCAGAGAAAGCTTATGACAAAATTCAACACCCGTTTATAATAAAAACCCTGCAAAACGTAGGCATACAGGGAACTTTCCTCAACATAATAAAGGCCATATATGACAAACCCACAGCCAATACCGTCCTCAATGGTGAAAAACTGAAAGCATTTCCACTAAGATCAGGAACAAGACAAGGTTGCCCACTCTCACCACTCTTATTCAACATAGTTTTGGAAGTTTTAGCCACAGCAGTCAAAGAAGAAAAGGAAATAAAAGAAATCCAAATCAGAAAAGAAGAAGTAAAGCTGTCACTGTTTGCAGATGACATGATACTCTACATAGAGAATCCTAAAGATGCTACCAGAAAACTGCTAGAGCTAATCAATGAATTTGGTAAAGTAGCAGGATAGAAAATTAATGCACAGAAATCTCTGGCATTCCTATACACTAAGGATGAAAAATCTGAAAGTGAAATCAAGAAAACACTCCCATTTACCATTGCAACAAAAAGAATAAAATATCTAGGAATAAACCTACCTAAGGAGAAAAAAGAAATATGCAGAAAATTATAAGACACTGATGAAAGAAATTAAAGATGATACAAATAGATGGAAAGATATACCATGTTCTTGGATTGGAAGAATCAACATTGTGAAAATGACTCCACTACCCAAAGCAATCTACAGATTCAATGCAATCCCTATCAAATTACCACTGGTATTTTTCACAGAACTAGAACAAAAAATTTCACAATTTGTATGGAAACACAAAAGACCCCGAATAGCCAAAGCAATCTTGAGAAAGAAAAACGGAGCTGGAGGAATCAGGCTCCCTGACTTCAGACTATACTATAAAGCTACAGTAATCAAGACAGTATGGTACTGGCATAAAAACAGAAAGATAGATCAATGGAACAGGATAGAAAAGCCCAGAGATAAACCCATGCACATGTGGTCACCTTATCTTTGATAAAGGAGGCAGGAATGTATAGTCGAGAAAGGACAGCCTCTTCAATAAGTGGTGCTGGACAGGTACTTGTAAAAGTATGAGATTAGATCACTCCCTAACACCATACACAAAAATAAGCCCAAAATGGATTAAAGACCTAAATGTAAGGCCAGAAACAATCAAACTTTTGGAGGAAAACGTAGGCAGAACACTCTATGACATAAATCACAGCAAGATCCTTTTTGACCCACCTCCTAGAGACATGGAAATAAAAACAAAAATAAACAAATGGGACCTAATGAAACTTCAAACCTTTTGCACAGCAAAGGAAACCATAAACAAGATGAAAAGACAACCCTCAGAATGGGAGAAAATATTTGCAAATGAAGCAACTGACAAAGGATTAATCTCCAAAATTTATAAGCGGCTCATGCAGCTCAATAACAAAAAAACAAACAACCCAATCCAAAAATGGGCAGAAGACCTAAACAGCCATTTCTGCAAAGAAGATATACAGACTGCCAACAAACACATGAAAGAATGCTCAACATCACTAATCATTAGAGAAATGCAAATCAAAACTACAATGAGATATCATCTCACACCAGTCAGAATGGCCATCGTCAAAAAATCTAGAAACAATAAATGCTGGAGAGGATGTGGAGAAAAGGGAACCCTCTTGCACTGTTGGTGGGAATGTAAATTGATACAGCCACTGTGGAGAACAGTATGGAGGTTCCTTAAAACACTACAAATAGAACTACCATATGACCCAGCAATCCCACTCCTGGGCATATACCCTGAGAAAACCATAATTCATAAAGAGTCATGTACCAAAATGTTCACTGCAGCTCTATTTACAATAGCCCTGAGATGTAAACAACCTAAGTGTCCATCATCGGATGAATGGATAAAGAAGATGTGGTACATATATACAAGGGAATATAACTCAGCCATAAAAAGAAACGAAATTGAGCTATTTGTAATGAGATGGATGGACCTAGAGTCTGTCATGCAGAGTGAAGTAAGTCAGAAAGAGAAAGACAAATACCGTGTGCTAACATATATATATGGAATCTAAGAAAAAAAAATGTCATGAAGAACCTAGGGGTAAGACGGGAA
This sequence comes from Grampus griseus, assembly GCF_964374135.1. Taxonomy (NCBI): domain Eukaryota; kingdom Metazoa; phylum Chordata; class Mammalia; order Artiodactyla; family Delphinidae; genus Grampus; species Grampus griseus. The sequence goes on along the minus strand of NC_138997.1, from coordinate 118,158,211 downwards.
TAAAGACACGGACCTACTAGAGAATGGACTTGAGGATATGGGGTGGGGGAATGGTAAGCTGGGACAAAGTGAGAGAGTGGCATGGACATATATACACTAACAAACGTAAGGTAGATAGCTAGTGGGAAGCAGCCGCATAGCACAGGGAGATCAGCTCGGTGCTTTGTGACCACCTGGAGGGGTGGGATAGGGAGGGTGGGAGGGAGGGAGATGCAAGAGGGAAGAGATATGGGAACATATGTATATGTATAAGTGATTCACTTTGTTATAAAGCTGAAACTAACACACCATTGTAAAACAATTCTACTCCAATAAAGATGTAAAAAAAAAACCACACAAGTTTAAACTATGAATGATGCTACATATTTTAAACAAGGCATGCCAAAATAATCAAACTATGGAGATGTAACTTAAAGGAATTACCTATATAAAATTTAATGTTTTAAAAATATTTTAGATTCTGGATTTACCTTTTAAAGGCCTAATTTTAAATAGTGTATAGTCTATGATTGATTACCATAGTTAGCGTTCCTACTTTATTAATTATCATGGCACCCCTTTGTCTTGGCCAAATTAATTGACATTTACAACCTAATCCTCACCGCAACACCGTGTAATGACTGAGGCTTAATGACTAGGCAAATTTATTCAAAATGTGTAGGCTAGAAATCTTAAAAAATGAGTAAAACTATATAGTACAAGCAGAAGACTGACAGGAGGGACTGAACTATGAGGAGAAATTAGAGGTCATTTGAAGGAGGATAATCTGACAAAGAGAATGATAAGTGTCTATAATAGTGGCATAATTCAATGGGAACCTTGTAAAGACAGATGAAGTTTCCATGAGAGTGCAGAATGGTTTTCAAAGTGTGGTCCGCAGAGCAAAGGCATCAGCATCACCTAGGAACATGTTAGAAATGCAAATTCTCAGGTCCCACCTCAGACCTACTAAAACAGAAACTCTGGGGTGGGACCCAGCCATCTGTGTTTCTGCTGATTTTGATGCACTCTCAAGTTGGAGACCCACTGGTATAGTGTCATGAAAACTAAGAAAGGGAAAAAGAAAGATGGAATGGTCCACATATTGAATGATACTGACAGCTTAAATAAAATGAGGATATGAGAGTACCCATTACAGCTGAGCGTGGAAGTCTCTGGAGATTATCATGCAAAGGACACTGACACACATGTACTCTAAGATGTATTAAGGAAAGTGTAGAAGCAATAGAGTCAGTAGGATGCCCAAGTTCCCTTTTCTATTCCTCATACCATGGGCAGCTGGACAAAACATGGAAAGTGCTGCATGAGAAGGACTCTCTCCCTGTGGTGGGACATACATTTATTGGACAGTTGAGAAAAGTCAGGGAACTCTGGTCAACCATGTAATAATGGAAGCTCTCTAAGGAAGTAAAAATTGTTGGTAACTCAGAAAGATGTGAGGCCAGTTTTTTTTTTCTATTTTAAATATGGGAGATACTAGCCCATATTGGTGTGCTGAAGAGAATAATTCAGTGGAGATGTAGTATTGGTAATTCAGAACTGAGAGGGGACACTCAAGTTAGCCAAGATATTTGAAGAGATGAGCAGAGATGGAATCGAGAGAACTGTCATGAATTTTGAACTAGGAAAGAAGAAAAAGAAAGTCTGAATGTTGTAGGTTTTGAAGGCATTTATTATTAACTTGATCATTTCTTGGTCTGGACCATCTTTCTCTAAGACCATGGCTCGGCTGTGTAAGTCACCAAGTTTTCTCTCCACGGAGAGATAGAGAAGAAGCACTGGGTCTCAGGGTGTAATCAGAATAAGATGATGCAACACAAGCTGTCACACCTCTGGGAACTGTGGCTAGGGCTTGGTGTGTTTACAGTGGTGCCCTCCCTGTTCTGTGCATACTGCAATGACCATCTATGCACTGAATAGGGTCAGTGCCCCATCCACGTGTCCATGTGCCTTGAGGCTGCTACATTAAAGTAAGGACAGTTTTTTGACTTTTACACTAGCAATCTCCAATAAGAGAAAATGGTTTTAATCCTCTTAGAAAATGATCGCTTTCATATAGGGCAGGGCTCATTTCTTCAGGTCAAGTTGCAGGAACAAACACATTCTTTCTTTCCCTCTTAAGATTTTCTTCCTTCTCTTTCCTGCTGCTTATACACAGAAGGTGAATGGAAGAGAAACGGCAAACTGCAATAGTAAGAAAATGTGAAATTTCTTATTGAAGACTTTCATTTTTGAGGCTATTTTGGAGTACACTATGCACTTGGAGTTTATGTGGTGAAAGAGTTGGAAATACCCAACAAGGATATAGCATATAAAAGTATAAAGTAATGCACTATAATCCCAGCTCTATTATCCCTTTAATGGAAAGAGGCCAAAAAATATTGGTGATGTATACTTGATCTTCAGAGAAAAAAAATCCATTTAGTTTTCCCATTAAAGCTCTCCATAACACAATATTAAGACAAATGAATTTTTAAGTGCTGTTTTGTAGTGCTTCATTTATGCTGTGGCCTGTTTTTAAAGTGATTTATTGAACGTGATAAGTGAAAATAAGCCATAACACCATCTGCCTGACAGAACAATCTTACCAACAATTATAAATCATGTGTAACCACTTGGAACATAACACACTGTATTCTCAGCAAAATACAACTGAACAGGACATTACCCTCTCATTGTATAATATTTATAGAAAACCAACAGTGCCTGGAGCATGAGATAAAGTCTGAGTCCTCTATTATTCTATATTTCAGCACTCTGAAGGCACTCTGAAACATAAATTGAAATGCACAGTTCTTTGATATTGATGTCAGGCTCTATGTAAACGTTTGATGACCTGAGGAATTAACAATGAAAAGTAATGGCCTATTATAGTTCAAAATAGACTTTTTGCTGAAATAAAGAGTTAAATTTTCCCACATTGTCTGCCACAGATAGTTAAGAAGAGCATTTCTCTCATTTGGCTTTGCTAATCATAGAACCATGCTGCCTGACCTACCATAAATTCATGCTGACTATTTTCAGTTGGGCTCTCAAAGCTACTTGACAATCTTATTATTCATCTCTTGATCATAAATTAATCCATCGCTTACAACTCAAATTCTGAATCTTTTCTCATCTTCTCAAATTCTCTTGCCTGAATTTCCTACACACTCCAGGTCTTCAGTTAGCTTTGCCTTCTTGTTTATTGAAGACATTAATATTGACTATTAAGCTTAAGTGCTCACTTCACTTATATTTTATCTCTTTATTAGGTATTCTTTGGTTGTCTCTCAAAGGAAAAAGTGATCTGCTTTTCCAATCAATTCCTATGGCATTTTGTTCCACGGATATGGTACTTATTTTATGCTTGATGTGTTGCAATTATTGCATACATGGTCATATCTTCTTTTATATTACAGATTTCTTATGTATAAGGGCCATGTGTAATACTAATGAATATCTCTCACAGTGCCAAGCCTTTTACACAAACAATTCTCAATTAATATTTGCTAAATGAATGTATTTAGGAAGAAATGACAAAACCCTGGCTTCTATTACCTTGGTCATTGTTTCAAAATAAAAACAATGTAAAGATATTCTACAGATTGTGTAATTTATTTTTAAATTTAGAAGCCAGTAAAAGGAGAGAACAAAAGCTACCTTGTGTAACAAAGGATCTCAGAGAAGGAATTTTAATACAAATGGATAGATTAATGATTCTGTTATCTATTGATTGGCATTTCTTTTAATTACCTTGGTGTATGTATAGCCAAATTCCCTAAGCCTGTATGCCACAGTATGCATTTGGAACACAGGTGTCACTCATGATGGTAAGGGGTGTTCTGTAAAGAGAGTTTTATGATGAAGAGGTTATGTTATATAGTATGATCTCCTCTAGAAAATTCACATTGTGTCGTAAGCTATTAAAGTATCTAGAGTCCCATAGTAAAAAATATCTCATTTAACCCAGCATTTCTAGAAATCAAAGAACTCTGTTTTGTATCACATTAACATCTAACAGACCATTAGTGTTTAACGAACCATAGTTTGGGAAATTCCTTCTTAAAGGAACTTGGAGTGATATGGCTTTATTTGGCCATGGAGTCTACTAAAACAAATCCTCTGGGATCTATATTATGTTATGAATTATTAATGTATTCAAATACTTTATTAATCCAGTCCATAACCATGAGTAACAAGGAAATGGGAGGGTACCAAATAAGATTGTAGTTTTTTAGCCCCCCAAAAAAAAAAATGGTAGGAATGGCCATTGGGTAGGCAGCAAACAAACTTTACATGCTGTCAATAGAATTAGTTTTATCTAATCTTGGCCAATACGTATAAGAATAATTTTTTTTTACTTGACCTATTAAATTTGCTGGAATGTACTAAGGATGTTGAATATAAAAGGTGATGGTAAGCATCCTCAGTTCTTTTTGTTTGTTTGTTTGTTTTTGTTGCGATACGCGGGCCTCTCACTGTTGTGGCCTCTCCAATTGTGGAGCACAGGCTCCGGACGCGCAGGCTCAGCAGCCATGGCTCACGGGCCCAGCCGCTCCGCGGCATGTGGGATATTCCCGGACCGGGGCACGAACCCGTGTCCCCTGCATCGGCAGGCGGACTCTCAACCACTGCGCCACCAGGGAAGCCCTCTTTTTGCTTTTAATGGTTTTAGCATTTGTAGGTGTACTTCTTTTATATGGTAATTAGATATTGGTTTTGATTCAGAGAATTTTTCTGTTAAAGAGTATGTTTATCCCATCTTAAAACAACAAATAGTCTTACCTTAATTTTATTATCTTACTTCATATATTCTATGTTAAATGCTTTATCCATTTTCTTTATTTTCTCACTTGGTTTTTATTTTCTTTGAGGGCTATGTGTGTGTGTGTGTCCTCCATCTGATAATTCTTTTTTTTTTTTTTTTTCAGTTGTGGCATGTGGGATCTAGTTCCCCGACCAAGGATCGAACTCAGACCCCCTGCATTGGGAGGGCCGAGTCTTAGCCACTGGACCACCATGGAAGTCCTATAATTCTTTTTTTTTGTGTGATAAAAACCACATAACATAAAACATATCACCTTAACCATTTTAAAATGTAAAGCAAACTATATGCACACTGTTATACAACAGATCACTAGAACTTTTTCATCCTGTAAAACAGAAACTCTATATCCATTGAACAACAGTCACTTTTTCCCTTCCCCCAAGCCCCTGGCAACCACCATTTTACTTTCTGTTTCTAAGAGTATTCTAGATACCTCATATAAGTGGAGGCATAAATATTCATCTAGTATTTGTCTTTTGGTGACTGGCTAATTTCACTTAGCCTAATATCCTCAAAGTTTATTCATGTTGTCATATGCGGCAGAATTTCCTATCTTCTTAAGACTGAATAATATTCTATTGTATATAATATCTTTTCTTTATCCATTCATCCGTCCATGGATATTTAAGCTGTTTCCACATCTTGGCTATTGTGAATAATGCTGCAATGAATATGGGGGTGCTAATATCTCTTCAGGATCTTGATTTCAATTTTTTAAATAATTACCCAGAACTAGGATTTGCTGGATCATATGGTAGTTTTACTTGTAATTTTTTGAGGAACCACCATACTGTTTTCCATAATGGCTGTGCCATTTTACATTCCAACAAACATTACACAATGGTTCTGATTTCTCCATGTCCTCACCAACACTTGTTGTTTTCTGTTTTTTAGTAATAGTCATCCTAATTGGTATAAGGTAAAATCTAATTACAGTTTTGACTTAAAATCCGTAATGATCAGTGATGTTGACCATATTTACATATTCCTGTTGACATTTACATTTCTTGTTTGGAGAAATGTTTGTTCAAGTCTTTTGCCCATTTTAAAATGAAATTTTTTTGTTTTTGTTTTTGAGTTGTAGTTCTTTATGTATTCCATATACAACCCTTTATCAGATATATGGTTTAAAAATATTTTCTCCCATTCCAGGGATTGCATTTTTGCCCTGTTGGTTGTTTCATTTTCTGCACAGAAGTTTTTAAGTTTGATGTAGTCCCATTTGTCTATTTTTGCTTTTGTTGGCTATGCTTTTGATGTCATGTCCAAGAAATCATTGCCAAATTTAATGTCATGAAGTGTTTCCCCTGTTTTCTTCTAGGAGTTCAGGTCTTATGTTTAAGTCTTTAATCAATTGTAAGTGAATCTTTGTATATGGTATAAGGTAATGGCCCAACTTTATTTATTTATATGTGGATATCCAGTTTTTCCATCACTATTAGTTGAAAAGACTACCTTTTCTCCATTGTGTAGCATCAGCAATTTTGCCAAAGATCACTTAACCATAAACATGAGAATTTATTTCTGGGTTCTCCATGTTGTTCCACTGGTCTATGTGTTTGTCTTATGCAGGTAGTATACTGTTTTTCTTAGTTTACCTTAAGGGCTTGTCAATTTTGTTGATTTTTTTCAGAGAAACAACTCAGTTTTTTCAATTTTTCTATGTTCTTATTACTTATTTCTACTCTGATCTTTCCTTCTGCTAAATTTGGGTTTAGTTTGCTCTCCATTTTCTAGTTGCCTGGGGTATAGGGGTTCAGTTGTTTATTTGAGATCTTTCTTATTTTTTAATGTATTTACCACTATAAACTTCCTATTACTTCTTTTGCTATATCCCATGTTTTGATTTGCTGTGTTTTCATTTTCATGTCTTCAATATTCATAAATTTCCCTTGTGATTTCTTCTTTTAGTGATTGTTCAAAAGTGTGTTGTTTAATTTTCATATATTTGTGAATTTTCCAGTTTTATTTTGCTATTGATTTCTAGTTTTATTCCACTGTGGTCAGAAATGACAACAGGGTATGATCTCAATCTTCTTAAATGTATTAAGTTTTGTGACCTAACGTATGCTCTATCCCAAAGAGTGTTCCATATATGCTTGAGAAGAATGTTAGTTCTGCTGTTTTTGTGTAGAGTGTTTTGCATATGTCTGTTAGGAATAATTGGTCTATGGTGTTGTTCCAGTCCTCAAGTTGTTTCCTTGCTGATCATCTGTCTGGTTGATCTATCCCTAACTGAAAGTGGAATATTGAAATTGCCTACTTATATATGTGTTCTAATGAGTCTATTAAAATACTTTTAATTTTTAATTAATTTATGTTCCTAATCGATAGAACATTTCTAACCTATTCCAGAGTAAATAGGATATAAGTAATAAATGAGTAAATTAATGGAAAAAAACAGACAAAATTGTAAGTATGAGGTACATGTATGGTGTTGCTGAGTATTTTTCTTTCTTCCCTTTCCATATTAATTAATGTTCCATTTGACTATTAAAATTTGAGAGCAACCTAGTATTACTGTATTTATTCCCCCAAAAGAAGAAAATATTCTACTTTTCTCAAGGAGACTCATAGAGGAAACTAGCTGCATTCCCACAATGTTTAACCAAAAATGAGGGAACTCTAAGCAGGGCAGAACATCATTCCTCACTCCCCATAAGTGAGGTTGGATAAAGAGAGAGAGTGTACCTTCCTACTGTCAACACCATGGAAATATGACATTATGAAGAATAAAGTAAGCCACAAAAAGTTGTCTAGAATTTATGATCACAATTATTCTTCTTACTGTTTGAAGGTAGTGAATGTGGTATCCATAATTTTAAAATGTAATTTTTACATTTTGTATTATGTTTTTATTTTAATTTATTAATGTATGGGAATTGTTCCATGAATATTTACCTAAATGACAGATGAAATGTATACGTGTATATTTTATCAATATAATTCAGTATAATTAATTTTATCAAATAAATCAAATCCTGAATCTCATATAAAATATTTAATACCATTTTATTTATCTCCTAAAATCATTTTGTTTTTATGGGTGTTAATAGGTTTCTGCTACTCTATTTACTTAATTCTTCATTTGATCTATTAGTCATATGCATATTTTCAAATTTTCTTTGTGGAAGTTTCTTCTTGCTCACAATATAAAGCCTGTCGCTATGACTTCTTCCTTATCTCTCCTTATTTGTTTGAATCAGTCTGCTACATCTTATTCATTTTCTCCTGTCATTTATGAGTATTATTAAAAGGCACATTTTTTTCTTTTTTCTTCCAGCTTTACTGAGATATAATTGACATATAACACTGTGTAAATTTAAGGTGCACAACATGAAGATTTGGTACACAAATACGTTGTGAAATTATTAACACAATAATAAGGTTAGTTAACACCTCCATCACTGCACATAATTACCTTTATGTGCATGTGTGTGGTAGAACATTTAAGATCTATTCTCTCAGCAACTTTCAAGTATGCAATCTAGTGTTGTTAACTATACTCACCATGCTGTACATTGGATCCTCAGAACTCATTCATCTTATAACTTATTCATCTTACAACTTTGACCAACAACTCACTTTCCCCACTCCCAAGCCCTGGCAACTACCAGTCTACTCTCTGTTTATATGTTTTTTAGAGTCTACATATAAGTAATACCATACAGTATTTGTCTTTTTCTGACTTATTTCACTTAGCATAATGCTCTTTCGTTTCATCCACGTTGTCCCAAGTGGCAGAATTTCCTTCTTTATGATGAATATTCCACTGTATATACCTATTCCACATTTTTTAAATGCACATAGAAGTATTTTATGTGAAATATTGTTTTCTTTTTTACAGACAATATCCCAGACAAATGCACACCCTTTTTATTGTTCGGAGTAGACCACACAATATCTCACTTACTATGAAAATTAAATGATGAAGAAAGAAAAATAGGAGGAAGAGGATGAGGATGAGAAGAACAAGTAAAACAAGAACACGGAAAAGAAGAAGGTACTAGTAATTAAGGTCTTTTGCAGTTAATATGCTTTCATGTGAACAAAACCAAAAAAATTAAAAAGTGATTAGGTATCACTCTTTTTTCCCATTTAAAAAAATGAACATGAACTGTCTTATACAAATATATGTAACACTAAACACGCAAAAGTAAATCTAGTGTTAATATATTTTACATCTAGTATAGCTAATGGTCAATATGTATGTTAGAAATGGTATAAAACATGGATTAAATATTTATTCAAATACTACACAGTCATGGTTTTATATTTATTTTTCTAAAAATACATCTGATGTTAAAGAACTTGCATGAATATATGACTCTAATTAAGCTTATTTATTTTCCAATATGTTGTAACATGATTAAATAATCAGTTAGGAATACCAAGTCTTCATTCGTAACTAGCATCACTTTGAAAGAAAATTCTGGGAGATGATTAGAAGGGGAACCAATGAAAGAAGGAAGATGAAGGAAAGGAAATAAATAGGCGTTTACTAGCAAGAAATCAGGATTCCTGTCCTGTTATTTTAAATAGTAATAGAGAACAATAGAACTCTTAGTAGACTACAAGTTACTTGACGGGGACACAGAGATAGCATGTAACAAGAACTGAATGTCAACTTAGGCAAGTTTATTCATTTAAAGAAAAGAGAATTAGAAGTAGTACCAAGCGTTTGATCTAAAAATTGTTTAACCCTTCAAACAAATTGAGGTATAACTCTTCTTACTTCTCTTTCATGAACTTTCTTTTTCCTTTGAACTCACAACACTTACACATCTCTTTCTGTAAAATCCTACAGTTTTGTGACATCTCATAAATTATATTATTATTTAATATTTGGTGTGAATTCAAAATGCTATCACATCTATTTTATAAGCATCTCTACAGTAGGGCTCTTCTTGGTATGTGAAAACACGCCTACTGTAATGCTGTACACCTCCTGCTGTAATTATCTCTGTGCCCCATCCCACTCAGAATAAAAGATTGTTCAGGCCCTTATATTTCTTGTTCCATCCCTGATTGCTAATTAAGCAAGAGCTGGCCTTCAAGCAGCCTTCCCTTCCCTCCCTTCCCTTTCCTATTCTCTTTCTTTTCAGACATTAAGATTTTTCTCACCAAATAAACCATATTCATGTGACAGGCTTATAAAAAAAATTGTCATCTTTATCTTGCTTCCATACTGAGCTCAAATTTCCAATATTGTGATATTTAATTACAATGATAAATAAGTAGACATGAAAAGATATTATCTCATTTTTCTTCTACAGCTTCAAAGATTCTCACTGTGTACCTTTTTCTGGGACCTGATTACATTTAAAGTCTAGAAAGCATTTTTCATATTGTTTCCTTTAATAAGTTGTTTCAGAGATACAAATCTCTCTCCCTGGTTTACATTTTGATTTATAGGAACTACAGATGTTTAAATTTTTAGATCATTATTTTCCTTCCTATTACATGTTCTTACCCCCAAACTCACATAAACACAGCACTTCTGCAAATATATATATTGAACAGATACAGGTTACTGATTAGTAAGAAGCTTTGTGAAACAGGAAGGAAAAAGGACATAAGAAATGTGGCTGCAATAAAAAAAATAAAATTCCACTAAAAGATATTTTAGTTTGGCCTATGTAGAGCCTACTTAAGCATTATTAGAATATTCCCATCCAGAAGCCTGTGGTGGAAATTTTAATCTTTGAATGTATATAAAGTAATAATATATGTGCATGCTTATTTCCATGTGTATATATTATACGATGTGTCCATAAGCATACATAAGTAAATGTACAGTGTGAAGGGGAGCAAGATTGAATCATATAAAGCTAGAAAAATTTACAGATCACTGAAAGTTAGGTGATAAATCAATGAGAAATAAAATTTTGAATTAAATTCGTAGTTTTCAAAAAATTTATACATTTACAAATACACCTTTAACCAGAAGTGAAAAACTGGTGACCTGCAGGAAAAATCCATCACACAAATTTATCTCAGTTGTTCAGATGAGCATGTTGGTCATCACAGTTTCTTAAATTAAAAACATATATATTTGTTAACATTTAAATATATGTGAATTCCCATAAAATCTAGATATTGAGTCTCTTTAAAAAATCAAATTTCCAGTACAAATGACCCTGAGTTCCCAAAAGACAATGATCAGCTGGAGAGATGTTGCAACTTATCCTCATGGCTTTAGGGAATTTCCATCTTCCTATTGTTTCCGCTGGCATGAGGACAAGTGTCAGTAGCCTAACGTTTTTATAGCCGAGAAATTAAAAAAAAAAAAAAAAAAGAATGAAATGTTTCTGGTATCCATATTCTGTCCAAAATAGGAAAATAAAAGGTCAGCAGAGAGGGCTATGTATTTCAAAATAAAGTAGGAGTAAGGGAGGGGAAGGGCATATGGTGCAGGCATAGACTGTTTCTACATGTTCAATACCAAGCGATAAAGGAAGGTTTTGTAAGAGTAGTCTTGCCTGCTCTACTTATTTATTCATGCCATTCAAAATTGTAAACTTTGCTTTAAAAAACGTATCTGTTCCTGTTTCCTTATCAAGTAAGAAAGAATAAGGAGAATATTCTAACACTGCCAAATTCAAATTCCCCTTGTTTGTTATTCATCTTAACCAACGCTTCTTCTATTTCACCACTTACGTTAAAAATGTTACCATGTGTTAAAAATATTACCATGTGTTTTAACTCTGTGGCAGTGGTTTTCAATCCTGGCTGCACACTAGAATCACCCGGGCCACTTAAAAATACCACTGCCATACCTCGACCCCTAGAGGTTCTTATTCAATATGTATAAAATGTGGCTTTTGCATCAGTGTTTTTTAAAAAATCTCCCTATGTGGCACTAGTGGGCATCCACAACTAAAATCACTGCTCTAAGGACTTTGCTGCCTTTTCAACATGGGCACCCTCTGCCCTCTCTCATTTTGCAAATTTCATGAGTGTATCCACTTAACTTGCTCAGGTCTAATATATTTCTTTATAAAATGCTATACAAAGTGTCACAGGGTGAGTTCTTCTGGAAGCCAACTTAAGACAAGGATCCAGTGAAAAAATATAATACATGCTTCCAGGAGTAATCAGAAAGATGGTGAGGAAAGTGGAATAAGGGAAGCGAGACAAACCACACACAGGTGAGTTTTCAGAAAAATTCCTAGACAGCCTGAAATCATGAGGAGCTCTGGGGTGTAAGTTACACCTCAAAGTTGATCACACACACAGGCAAAGAAGCTGGGCTTTTGTACTCCTGCATCAGTCATCGATCATGAGGGATAGGGGAGTAGAAAATGTTCTAAGAACCCTCAGTACTTCTAGCAACCTCTACAGGTGAGAAGCTCCATTGCAATCCTCCAAAGGTCACAGGGAAGAGACATTAGCAGGAAAGCAGCCAGAAGCTGGGGATGCGTACAGGGAGCTAGAATACGGGATCCTATAGGGGCACCTCTGTGGGACACCACACACCTGCAGAGGGAGAGTGCGGGATGATGGTGAAGGACGTGTTGATGTTGAACTAGAAGATTTCTAAGACCTTTTTTAGGTTAAAGAAAATAAATAAATAAAGCTACAAATTGCTGTTTGAAACAAGCCCTTTGTATCTTTATTTTCTAACTAATAAACATTTAAAGATTCTACTTTCTCTCTGCCTCAATAATCTTTTGATTCCTATTTTGGTAACTGCTTGACAGTTTGACAAGGATACTAATTAACACCTATAACAGTTCTTTCAAGGAGGGTCAAGGAAACACTTCAGAGTGTTAATAAATAAAAGATTCTTCACTATGGTACTTGTTCAGTCTTAATGCTATGTATTTGTAATCAAATTTGGAGTCATGTAACAAGACCAAAGATTAACATAAATGAGCATATATGTAGAAGATATATTTTTATATTTGTCTAATATTTAAATAATTATATGAATATGTAAAATAATGAATGCATTAAGCAAAAGACATCTATTTACAATTTAGACTCTGTCATCTATTTTAATTAGAAATGCCATAAAGGGCTATGTAAGACCACGTTCAGATGATTTAGGCTTACTGCAATTACATTTCTTACTTGTAGAGAATTAAGAGAACAGAGAGCAAGAACAGATTTTCAGGCAGTTTAAATCCTTTTGCTAAGGAAAACCATAATAAATGAAACATATTTTCACTCCAAATGAAAAAGGGTAACTAAGTAATTTACCCTAAAAAGTACAGCTGTAATCTTAAGGATAATATTTTCGAGTATATTAACTTTGACTTGCTGAGACAGTAATGTCTTGGAAAAGCACCAATGTTACAGAAATTCACGGTACAACCTCAATATTCAGCCACAGAAAATAAATCTAGGAATTCTGACCCAGTTTTCTGACCACAGTTTCTGCAACTTTATTTACCCTCTTTAAAAATATGTCAGAATTGGTTTTTGTTATAGTCAGCAAATTGCCAAAATACCTATGCTAAATAAATAGGACAGGACTAGAGCATAGTCAAAAATTAAATTCTTTGACACCCTTTTCTTTAAATTAGGAATTAAATGGAATAAATTAACGTTATAAGAAGAATGGATGTGTGTGCGTATGTGTGTTAGGAGAAGGAAATAATTTTATGTATCTCTTTGCCTACTTTATATCATATATATCATATAAATTATCTCATTTAATACGCACAACAGCCCTAATATATATGCTAAACAAAATTATAGGGTAGGAAACTAAGATTTAAACAGGTAAAATTATTTGTCCCAGGTGACACAGCTATTTTCACAGACTGAAATCTCAGTCTGTCTCACTTCAAAGTTTATGCTCTTATTTGCTACACCAAGCAAGGAAAAGAAGGTACGTGGTTCAAAAACATATGATCACCATGAAAATTTCTGCCTTTTCCGAGATCAAAATCTATTTTTACAGATTCTGGGTGTAGAATTAGGTGAATTGAGTCCGTCTTAATGGTCCTTCTTTTTACATTGCAATGAAGAGAGTCATTTTTAAAAAATTTTTCTCTGAAGAAGCATCAGAAAATTTATGAGAAAAAGGAAGTAAAGTTGCCTGATGACCTTGTCCTCCAACCCTGTTCGAGGGCAAGAATGGAGAGGATTCATGCTGGCTTCCTGACATCTGAATTTCTTTATGCCTGGATAATGAATTCTGATAACAACCCACACTTTCTTTGTTACCTGTATTTTGTTTAAGAAAAAAACATAAAAAGGAATAGAAAAACATTGTTTCCATGATATTATTCAATATCAAGGAATTTGGCAACACTGGCAGAAGCATTTGTTTCCTAACAAAAAACAGACACCTAATCTCAGGTGTTCAGTGTTTTGAAATGACACCTGAAGGTAAGGATAGAATTGCTAATCAGGATCCCAAGAGCAAAGACTGTCAGTAAAGAGTGATTTTTGATGTGGAAGACAGGATTTGACTATTTCATATTATGTAGGTATTCTCTCTTCCAATGCTGACATTTTATTTACGTTTTTGATGAAGAAATTGAGTTTCTTTCATCCTGTTCTAGAAGCATATTTTCTTCATTTGATCTCACTGAGGTGAACAAGGTTTCTGTGTGGAACACAGTGACATCTGTTACAAGCACCTGCCAGGATCCGGGACTTCTAGTGCTGACGATAGAAGAGTGAGCAAAGCAGACAGTAACCCTGCCCTCAGGGAGCTTACAGTCTAAAGGGGAATCAAGTGATAAGCAAAATAAGTAAAATATGTAGTATGTTAGATAGCAGTATGTACTCTGCAAAGAAAAAAAAAACAGAAAAGGATATGAAGGGTTGGGGGTTGAAATTTTAGAAAAGATGGTCAAGGAAGGCTTCACTGAGAGTAACTTTGGGCAGGACAGGAATAAAGATGCAGACGTAGAGAATGGACTTGAGGACATGGGGAGGGGGAAGGGTAAGCTGGGACAAAGTGAGAGAGTGGCATGGACATATATACACTACCAAATGTAAAATAGATAGCTAGTGAGAAGCAGCCTCATAGCACAGGGAGATCAGCTTGGTGCTTTGTGACCACCTAGAGGAGTGGGATAGGGAGGGTGGGAGGGAGACACAAGAGGGAGGGGGGGATATATGTATACGTATAGCTGATTCACTTTGTTATAAAGCAGAAACTAACACACAATTGTAAAGCAATTATACTCCAATAAAGATGTTATTAAAAAAAAGAAAGTGAGAATGTAAATATTAGGGAAAGGAAATTTTAGGTAACGTAACTGCAACTACAAATGGAAACTTGTGAAGCAGCCTAGTAGATGGGTAATAGGTTGTACTTATTTCAGTAGTCCCATCCAAAGGAATTGAAGTTATGAAACCTAGCATAATCACTAGTTAAATCCATTTCACCTGTAACCTACCTTCACTAACCAAGATCATTTTACTTGTTGCTACAAAAGACTTGCATGTCCTTCAAGTGGCACATAGCCTAAATAAGATGTTTGCCTAAGTGGTCCAAGAACTTGGAGTGAGCTGTATCCAGTTCCAGATGAGCCAGTTAATATTAGATAGGACCACCGACCCTCCACCCAGGCTCTGTGAATGTCCACTGACGTGTCATCGGAGGGCTGAAAACTCCACCCTCAGATTGTACTAAGCGCCTCCGTTTTTGAATGTGCAGAGGCCTCTAGCTTAGTTACCCCTGCACAGAACATTTGTCCAATCATCTTTCTCCATACTCCCCACTCATAGATCACCCTGCTTCTTTACTGTTTATCCCAGAAATACCTCCAGCCACTTGCCTTCAGGTGGGCAGATCTGAAACTTGTCCTACATTCTCCTCATTTGGCTGCCTTGTGAATAAACCCTCTCTTTGCTTCAAATCTCAGTGTCTCAGTGTTTTGGCTTGCTCTGTGTTGGGCAAGATGAAGCTGGTTCAGTAACAGTTACACTAGTGAGAGAGTAAGCTATGTATTCTACTAAATTCCAAATACATATGTCTTGGGCAAGTTTCCTTTGTTCGCAAGTAGCTTAGAATTTTAAACAAGTTTAAATTTAAAAAAAAGAAAGAAAAGAAAGGAAATGTTTTGGAAGGCCTGTAGAGTATTTCATGAAACGAAGAGAAATGGGGCCATGGCAAATGCCAATATGGAAGGGAAAACAAACAAACCAGTGACATGGAGTATTAATTACAGAAGCGAAATCATCATCTAGACAAATTGTCACCTAAAGCAACCTTTTTTGTATCTAATTGCTTTCAACTAAAGTGTATTGAGCAGCCTCACCTATGACTGTGTTTGGCTTCCCTCTCCACCTCTACTTCTCTGAGCTGTGGCTCCTGGTATAATGGAACAAGGATTACATTTAGAATCAGAACACCTGGATCTGTCTAATTTGCCCTTTTCACTAGGGCATTTTCGGTAAGTCACTTCAGTATTAAGCCTGTCTATTCAATAACCACCATAGTTGCTTTCCATTATAATATTGGAAATATAAAAATTCTTTCGGAAATACAAAAATCCATAACATTACGGAAAAACCCAAACGAACATGTTGGCCAACCCAATATTTTATGATGTTAGTAAATGTATGGGAGCTAATTGATTGTGTTCCACTTGAAATATACCCTTAAAATGAGATCACTCAAGAAAAAAGTTTAGAGAGAATGAAAGGACTGAAACTATCTTAGTGAAAATCTATTTTTAGAAAGTAGAAGGAAAAGAAATGAGGGTGGAGAACCAGAGGAGTAAAACTAATCACAGAAAGTAATAGAAGACACCGTTACTAAAAAAGAGCTGGAAATAAGTAGTGTCTTCTGAGCAGATGCAGAGCTCCATCACTCAGAAATAACTGCTAAAATTGGTGACAAGATTATTTGATGAGCAATGAGGAAAAACAGGTTGGACTAAGTGTCTATCGACAGATGAATGAAGATGTGGCACATATATACAATGGAATATTACTCAGCCATTAAAAAAATGAAATTAAGTTATTTGTAGTGAGGTGGATGGACTTAGAGTCTGTCATACAGACTGAAGTAAGTCAGAAAGAGAAAAACAAATACCATATGCTAACACATATATATGGAATCTAAAAAAAAAAAAATGGTTCTGAAGAACTAAGGGCAGGACAGGAATAAAGACGCAGATGTAGAGAATGGACTTGAGGACACAGAGCAGGGAAGGGTAAGCTGCGACGAAGCGAGAGGGGGCACAGACATATATACACTATCAAACGTAAGGTAGATAGCTAGTGGGAAGCAGCCACATAGCACAGGGAGATCAGCTCGGTGCTTTGTGACCACCTAGAGAGGTGGGATAGGGAGGGTGGGAGGGAGATGCAAGAGGGAGGAGATATGGGGTTGTATGTATGCTGATTCACTTTGTTATACAGCAGAAACTAAAACACCATTGTAAAGCAATTATACTCCAATGAAGATATTAAAAATAAAAAAGCGAAAAACAAAAGAGTAAGGCTAAGAGCCAAGAAGGGCCAAATTATTGGGAGTTTTGTAGGTGGCTAAGTTACAGTTGAAGGTAGCAAAGGACTAATATTTTTTAAATTTGACTTTTAAAACTCACTTTTTCTGTTCTGTGGACATTGGGTTATACTGTGCAAAACTGATAGCAGGAACACCACTTAGCAGAATATTTCACCCTACTGTATTGAGGCATGCTGCCAACTAGGTACAGTGGGTGAAGAAATTTAATTTTGTCCATTGTGTAAATAATGTGTATCCCAAGCATTTGGAAGAGTGTTTGGCACATAATACTTAATAAAAATTTGTTGAATGAATAATAAAATGAACTAAAAAAATGAAAAACAAAAACCAGGTTGGAGAGAGAAAGAGGGGATGAAGACTGGCTAGAGATGTAAGAGGCAAATTGCCACAAATTTTAAAGTGAATGGGTGATGACTGCAGAAAGGAACACATTACTTTTTTGAAAATTTGGTTAAATTTCTTTAAACTAATTGGAATACTGATCATGCTCCTTTTGACACACTTTTTTCTTTCAAACATGACTACAATCTAATGGCAATAAGTATATTTCATGGACAAATGACATGCACAATTAATAAATCCAGACAATGACACTGTGTGTTACCTATGATCCGTAAGATTTGTTTTTTCCATAAAATTTTGACTGTGGAAAAATTTCTAACAAGAAGCAGATGCTCTCTCATCAAAACTTTCTGTGCCTTTGAAAAGCAATCAAGGATGTTAAATAGCATCTTCCCTGCTGCACTCACTCTGGTGGTCTTCTTGTTATATGATCAGGATGCATGTACTCTGTTATTACACACCAGGATGTCATTATTTTTAAATCTGAGGAATTGAAAGATAATAAGCTCTTTATTTCCCCTGAAATCCCACAGCTCCACATAATTAGAAAGTTCAGAATTTTCAGTTATTTATTTGAAAGAGACAAGAAAACGACTTTTTAATAGTTGGATATGAGCTCTGAAGTCAAGAGGATACAAGACTCAAGGTCAGCTAATGCAATGTAATAGATAATTCTCCACTTTTATTTCCCAAACTAAAGACACTTACTGATTCATTCAAGCAGGGAATGGCTATGGTTTTGGATCTTGGTCAAACCAGATTTATTATTTCTCCCTCTTATACATAAAGATGTAGATTTGGGCTTTGTTAAAAAGAAAGCTCTATAGGTTTTTATTTTAAATGCCAGGTTTAGAAAAAAATGTTATCCAAACATTATTGTTTAAATTAAAATATGGAATATAATCCTTTCTTTCTCATTTCCTGATCCTTCCTGCTCCCTCTCTGTCATCCTCAAGCTGGATGGAGTCACAATATTTTGATAACTACAAGATAATTTAATCCTCCAGTTGAACATTCTTATAATTTTTTATGAAACCCGTTGAGAAAGAGATATATTATGAGTACTGTCCATAGAAAAATACATATGCACACATAAAAAAAAATTTGCCTATAATTTCAGGGTTCTCTGAGTCACAGGATAAGAACCCTTGACCTAATCCAACCCTATAATTTTATAAATAAATAAAGTCACTAGGAGGGTACTTTTTCCAGACAACCAGCTGATATCTAACATGGTAGAAATTCAAAGCTATCGGTACAAAAAACCTATTCAATACCCTTTTTACAATGCTACCTTGATTCTCTGTGAGCATGTTCCATACAAAAGTAGTTATAAATATTCAATACGTTTTAGCCGTACCAAGAGTAGAATGCACACAAGAGACTGGGATCGAAGCGCAAGGAGGTTAATAGTAGCTTTTGGAGCCAAGCAGGCCTGACATACCAGCTGTGGGACCCTGGACTGGAGATTATCTGATACAAGTGTCATCTGCTCATGAGCGATATCTCTGCATCCTACCTTATAAGGGCTTTTGGAGAATTACACAGTTAATAGATGAAAAGAGCTTATCAATATGCTTGAAATGTAGTGGTAAATAAATAATAAGTTACCTAGTAGAGTAGCTGCATTACTATTACTAAGTTATTCAGAAGTTAAATTGGCAGGATCCCCTGCCCTCAAGGATTACTTGGTTGATTAGGTTATATGCAAACTTAACAGCACAAGCCATTAAGAAGCCCTATGACAGGTCCTCTACATTCCAGTCCTAAATATCTACGGGGCTATAAGAAGGGCACGTCAAGCCCCTATTTTGGTTCAAGTGTCTAGGTTGAGCACGGATGAATAAACCTGTTTATTTTTAAGGCTCACAATTGTAACTTGAGAATCAGTCACCAGACGAGCACTGTTATGGCTTTATGCTACAGCTTTATGACCGATGCATATCAGTTTCCCCATATATTTAGATACATGAGTCATCGTAAGCGAATAACCTATGTTTTTACTGTTTAAAAGATAGCAAAGCGTTAAAGTCAATCATTTTAAACAAACACCATCTATGGCAAAATTTTATAATTCAAATACTGGCTTTTATGGCTACCCTGCTAAAAGCAGATGCCCCCCCCCAAAAAAAAAATGTTCATGTTAAGATCAATGACATCACACACACCAGGAGCGTGTGAAATGGTATGGTTTATTACTTACATAATTGAAGCTTTTCTGAGCAGAGCAGGGCAGGCCTCCCAAGTAAGTCTGAAACAGCTTCAGAGAGCATGGGATTTTTAATGTAGTTAGAGAGCAGGGCCGGAAGAAGGTTCCCATGCATGGGCAGGAGCTTCCATGGTTTGAATCAACAGGGCCAAAGGAGGCAGCACCTGGGTTTTCTTATCAGCTTGTCCAGAGCTGGGCAAAGAAGAAGAGACAGGGTGGGCTTAGAAGTTGTCAACAGTCACACATCAGAAAACGGAGTCAGTCTTTATTACACTATGTATGGTGAGGCATCGTCACACTAAAATTAACCATCATCAGTGCTTAACGACTCTCAGTAGGTTATTTTAACCCTATTGAGAGAAAACATGAAACACACCTGGGTGCCTAAAGCCTCCTTTGGAACAGCCTCAACTGACAGGGCAACCTAAGCCTACTCCACTGAAACTTAGATTTCTTACAGCACTGTCTTGAGCATTTATACCAGGCTCTGTTTTTGCAAATACTTTAGCTACAGTTCTGCAACAGGAAGAAACTGACCATTTGCAACCATCCCCTCATATAATCAGGGACAAAAAGGAATAGCAAAAAATGATGGCTATGCTTGGCATATTTATTCATAACTATCGTTTTCTAATCAGCAACAGACTCTGTTCACATTTCAAGGATTTAAAATTAAATATACTTAACTTCTTTACTGAAGTTTATAGATTCGTGTAAGTTTATTTCTGGTTTTAAAAGCACCAGACACTCTTCTTGCTGAACATATTAAAAATAGCTTGCATAGCTGCACACCAAGCAGACGGCAACTGTGAATAACAGTGATAGACAATAGCTTCTTCCCACTGTAAGTGCCAAATAACCATATGGTGCACAACATCAGTGCTTCAGCGGCTCAGAAGGGAGACAAACCTTCTTGAAATGGACTGAATAGGTGATATCTGAGAGAAGACTGAGAGAAAGTAAATGGAATGAGGAAGAGGAAATTTCAGATAGGGAATAAAGCATAACAGTTACACGCATGGGTAAGTGTTAATATAAGACCCCCAGTTTGAAAGCAATGCATGTGTGTGTGACTGTATTCTAAGTGTACTGGCACGTGGTTCCAGCATAAAATAACAGCAGAAAGGTAGCTGACTTTTCCTTACATAATTCAAGGAACGTGTATTCTTCACATTATAAAGAAACCCCTTTTTGAAAAAGTCATTAGAAGTCAGCTGAAATTGCCATATCTGGCTCTGAAACAAAATTTACAGAACAAAACAACTACGTGAGAAATATGAAAAGTTATAGAGCTTTCAAAGGTGCTTCTGAGGCTACAGAAAGGCTATTGAAAATATAGCATGGCTGGAAGGGAAGGTCTATCTGAGAATTAAGCAGGGTCCCTTGAGAACAGTAAAATCTGTCAGGAACCATGTCTGTTTGAATTCAACACCATGTTGCTGGTGCTTAAGCTAGTGCCTGAAACCTAGGAGGTGATCAATAATTTTTTAATGAATTAATAAACTTATTTTCTTGGGAAAAGTGCAAAAGTGTAATGTATAATATTGAGCTAATAAAAAATCTTTTGCAGAGAGGAGTTAAGAGTCTAAATTCAAATCAAATCCTTTTTAAAATGGACCATGTGTCTGCAACCTGCCAGTCACCTTAATTAGAAGACAAACTACTCCCATTAGAAGACTATCCTACACTTCAAATGAGTAAATTAATGTTATGATAAAAGCATTACTCTGAGAAAATGCACTGCATGAACATGGGAACAATTGGGATTGGTTTCAAGTCTAGAAGTGCAGGTGTTCTGTGTGTATCAGCATTCCAGCAGGGTTGCTATCAAGCAGAGGACAGAAAGTTCTCTTCAACATGTCAAGTGGAACATATTATTACCAAAGGAAGCTCCTTCCTTTGCTTTAGAATTATTCTTCAATAGAGCTTATTATTCCCTGTGTAGTGTATAGATCATGTATAGTCATTTTAGAAAATTTGAAGTAAAGTCCTCAAAAATATAACGAGGATAGAGACTCATAATCCCTTAAATCTGAGGTAGCTGCCACAGATATATATGTGTGTGTGTGTGTGTGTGTGTGTGTGTGTGTGTGTGTGTGTGTAATTATCAAAGCAAAAAATGAAAGTGAATCTATCAAATCCCTATGCAGTCTTCCCATACACCCCCTCCCCAACAAAACTTGCCAGCTTTGGCTGATACAGTCTGTGATTTTCACATATTACTCTCTGGGTCCAGGGGTACTCATAAATCACAATCCTTTTCACCAAAGTGGCTAACAAATTTGAGAAATATACATAGGAACTATATAGGAACTAGAATGTAGTACAAACTCTATTTTCCAAAGAACAGGTTTTTTGTTTTTGTAAAACTAACTTTGAGAACACAGCTTGATTAAAAGACTAAAACGGAACACATTGATTCATTTATTCAAAAAATACTTAGAGGTAGGTGGGGTGGTGAAGGAGAAATGGCTTGGGAGTTTGGGCTTAGCAGATGCAAACTATTATATATACAGTGGATAAACAAGAAGGTCCTACTGTATAGCACAGAGAACTATATTCAATATCCTGTGATAAACCACAATGGAAAAGAATATGAAAAAGAATGTATATATATATATATGTATAGCTGAATGACTTTGCTGTACAGTAGAAATTAACACAACATTGTAAATCAACTATACTTCAATAAAATAAATTTTAAAAAATAATTTAAAAAAATACTTAAAGAGGTTTGCTAGGAACTATTCTAAGCACTGGGGATAGAGCAGTTAAGTTACATTCTTATGGAGCTTACATTCTAGGGAAAAGACAGACAATGATGAAATAATAAGCTATATGCCATATCCAGAAATGGGTATAAGGAGTGCTAGAAAGATGATTGCTATTTTAAGTAGGGAGGTCTGGAAAGGCCTCACTAAAAAGGGATATTTGAGCAAAGACACAAAGGGTACCAGCATATTTGAGAGAATTAGCATTCTCAATAGCATTCAGGTAGAGGAGACAGTGAATGCAAAGGCCCTAAGCGGACACATATCTGGTTTTTGACCTCTATTTTCCTGTGTTGGATTGTTTTACCTATAGCTGGGGAACCATGGCCTACTCCAAAGGGGCACAGAACAGCATTACAGTTCCTGCCCCTGCCACTCAGCCACTCAATCTTGTTTCCTTGCAGAGCACGCCTCACAGGAACAAGAGTGGGGAAAGGGTACGTTTTACCTGTACTCTATGTAACAGAGACGTGCTGGAAGAATGTCCTTTTTTCCAATCTCACTGAGTACAAAAAGACATCTCTCCTCCCACGGAAAGGAGACAAAAACGGAAGATGAGATAGGAATCAAAAGTGACCCCTAAACTAAAGAATTAAATGTGATTTCCTTTACCTCTGAGTGTGGGGCATGAAAAATAAGTGTCTTCCTTTTATTTTAGTTTTATATTATATATCTTCTTCAGATATTGTAAAGGAATTGATATCTTTGTTTTAAGTCAATATAAGTAAAATTCTCTCTGCAATAAGAGAATTACTCCTACTATCTTCTCTGTGACTATTATTCAACCATTTGGGTTACTCAGTTGTACTAAATAAAGATGTGAATAATTCTCTACACAGAGAATGAAATCTTGGCAGAAATCTATGAGAGAGTCCTGTTCTGATGTCAACAGTTACCCCCATCATTTTTATGAGAAGTCATTTTTCACTTTTTTGAGTGCAACTGAAAAGTGAGGGAAAGGGGGTGCAGAGAACTGACTCAGAACTCTCTGACTCTGGAAAAGAGCCAGGTGTGGATAAAGTACATCCTTAAATCAAGCTGGGAAGAAGCCAATATTGCTGGCTACACTTTCTTCTCCATTAGGAATCTGAGCAAGTCAAAGAGAAACAGACATAGATGGGATGAATAGAAGATCATGTATGTGTCCATTTTGATGAAAAATAATTAGCATTCCTAAATACCAACTATGCAATCAACACATATCTCCAAGGAAACTCTCAATTTAGAATTTCAAAATGTAAAATCAATTTCCTGCCCTAATCACCAGTTTTCATACAGATAACTTTAGTATAATTGTGAACATCAAAGATGGTAGATGGGGGCTTCCCTAGTGGCACAGTGGTTAAGAATCCGCCTGCCAATGCAGGGGACACAGGTTCAAGCCCTGGTCCGGGAAGATCCCACATGCCATGGAGCAACCAAGCCCGTGCGCCACAACTACTGAACCTGCGTTCTAGAGCCCGCAAGCCACAACTACTGAGCCTGTGTGCCACAACTACTGAAGCCCGCGTGCCTAGAGCCTGTGCTCTGCAACAAGAGAGGACACCACAATGAGAAGCCCGTGCACTGCAACGAAGAGTAGCCTCTGCTCGCTGCAACTAGAGAAAACCCGCGCACAGCAACGAAGACCCAAGGCAGACAAAAATAAATAAATAAATTTTTTTTAAAAAGATGGTAGATGGGAACTTGGACGTCTCATTAAGCTAATGTAGTTAATTGAATCTAGTCCTGGAAGAACACTTACTCTTATAAAAAGCACTCAAGGCAACATCATTTTATGTACAATTTCAGCTCTAGTTCTTAAGATAAATTATTTTCAATAAAAAAAAGAATTCAAGTAATGTTGAAACATTCTGTGGACAGCACATTGTCAAATTATAAATAAGCCTTGTTCACCTCATTTTATGGAAATTGAATGATATCTCCTAAAAATTATATTGAAAGCATGTTTTCAGAAATTCTTGAAAAGTAGCTGCCTAAGCACATATCTATGACTCCCTTTCTCTCCCTATTCTGTTAAGGACAGCTCAACTTGTATTTTGAGTGAAACTTATTCCTGGAAAATAATAGGGCTCCCAAACACATCTTAAGCTTCTACTCCAGAAAGAATAGGGCAGTCAGTGCCAGGAGAAGTTAGCATTAGAATGTCCCTGCTTACTGCCCCAGAGGAGGACTCAGGTCCAGAAGCCTGGGAGAAGGTGCTGCTTCCTGATAGCATAAGAGCAAAGACTTCGAACTCATAGCTGCTAGAGCATTCCAGCTCAGAAAGCTGGATGGATTCCCTCAACACATATAGATGAGCCCCCCAACCTGCTCACAATATATACACTGTTGGATTATTACTTGATCAAACAAGCAAGTGCTTCTGGCAATACTAAAGCGGGGATTACAGGAAAAATTTAAACATTAATAGTATTTGATGCTTGATTTTAAAGTATCATGTGAGGATCACAACATGGTTGGGTTTTCTTATGCTTATTAGTTTTATTGTGGATTATATATAGTGTGTGGGGAGGACAGGAGACATACCATTTTTTTTTCAAGGAGTAGGGCCTCTAAAGGGTTTTGTCCTGCCCTATATGTGTAGTTGTGATGGAATTTCAATAATCAGGATGTAGTTAACCACATTTTAGTAGAAATTGACTATTGGAATCAACTGCTCTCCTTCAGTGCATTTGGGAGAAAGCTCACTCTCTCCCATTTATACTGACAAAGGCACGAAAAGCTAAAGGCCTGAACATCTAACCTCAGTTGAGCCAACTGAGTTATTGCTTGCCTAATAGCAAAGAAGCACATTTTGTATCCCTAATCATTTCAAATCAGTTTCCTGGTGAACCTGAAATGATGACTAAAATATGTTTGAGGAAACTCTCACCCAAACACATTGAGTAGACAGAGAAAGATTACAAATCATAAGAACACACTCATTTTAAGGAGTGAGACCAAGCCAAGTGTTCAGAGCAGTGATTTCCACTGAGGATATATTTAGTTGGAAAAATAAAAGACAACCTTGAAGGAGCTGTAGTGTAAATTCTTAAGGTTTTACAACATAGCACAATGGAACAATCAGAGAACTACAAAATAAATAGTTTTAGGAAAGAGAAATATAGTTTCAAAATTTTTACTTTCCATAATGAAACTCAAAAATGCTGGAAACCATATTACTTTTGGGGAAGTCAAAGGAAGACATAAAGCAAAAATAATAGAAATCACAAGTAAAAAGATAAGAGATATGGAACTAATCCAGGGCTTTCTAAAAAGAGAGAGGGATAATCAAGAAGAAACAATCAAACAGATAATGGAAGAAAAGTTCCCTGAATAATATAAAGGTTTAAAATTTCAAATAGAAAGACTCACTGAGTTTAAAATAGGATTAATTTCAAAAGAGGTAGCTAAAGAATTTTCTGAATGACAGAGATAAAGAGAAAATTTTATAAGTCTACAGATGGAAATAATAGATTACTTACAGAAGAAAGGAAGTCAAAACAGCATCAAGTTTCTCATGTAAGCTAAGAAAATAGATTTCCAGAGGAAAAAACCATGATCCAAGAATATATCCTCACAATGTTTTATTCTTATACATTTAGGAACATGCAAGGAAGCTAAAATTACACCACTTTTATAATAATTCTAAGTAATTGAGAAAGTTCAACAGAGTGAAAATTAAGTCCAGGCAAAGATCTATCAGAATGTCTTAAACTGTTTGGGCTGCCATAACAAAATACCACAGACTAGGGGCCTAAACAACAGAGATTCATTTCCTCACAGTTCTGGAGGTTGGACATCTGAGATCAGGGTGCCAGCATAGCTGCTTTCTGGTGATGGCTTTCTTCCCAGCTTGTAGATGTTGCCTTCTCCCTGTGTCCTCACGTAGTAGGGAGAGAGCAAGAAAGTATCCATCTACAAGCCAGGAAGAGAGCCATCACCAGAATTTAACCATGCTAGAATCCTGAACCCTGATCTTGGACTCCTTCCAGCCTCAAGAACTGTGAGAAAATTAATCTTTGCTGTTTAAGCCACCCAGTCTGTGGTATTTTGTTATGGCAGCCTAAGCAGACAAAGACAGCTTCTGGTACTGAGAGTAGGGTGCTGCTGTAACAAATACATAAAAACTGTAGGAATGGTTTTGGAACTGGGTATTGGTAGAGGCTGGAAGAGTTTTGAACGCATGCTAGAACTATGTACATTAAGGGTGATTCTGGTGAGGTTTCAGACATAAATGGGGACTATGTTTTTTGTTTGTTTTGTTTTGTTTTTTGGGTTTTTTTTTGCGGTAAGCGGGCCTCTCACTTGTGGCCTCTCCCGTTGCGGAGCACAGGCTCCGGACGCGCAGGCTCAGCGGCCATGGCTCACGGGCCTAGCCGCTCCGCGGCATGTGGGATCTTCCCGGACCGGGGCACGAACCCGTGTCCCCTGCATTGGCAGGCGGACGCTCAACCACTGCGCCACCAAGGAAGCCCGGGACTATGTTTTTGGAAACTGGAGGAAAGGTGATACTTGTTACAAAGTGGCAAATAACTTGACTGAACTATGTTCTAGTCTTTTTTGGAAGGTAAAACTTGCAAGTGATAAAACTGAATATTTAGCTGAGGAGATTCCTAAGCAAAGTGTTGAAGGAGTGGCTTGATTCCTTCTGACTGCTTATAGTAAAAGGTGAAAAGAAAGAGATGAATTGAAGAAGGAATTGTTAAGCAGAAAGGAACCAGGACCTGAAGGTTTGGTAAATGCTCAGCTTATCCATATTGCAAAAAATGAGAAAATGTGTCCTGAAAAGAACACTAAGAGTGTGGCTGAACAACCATTCGATTAAAAGATCATTGACGCAACTTATAGACTTAATCAGCCACCTCAGCAGAAGTCAGGAATGGAAATGGGATTACACCTACCAGTAGAGATACTGCCAGTTTGAACTAAAGGGGACAGAGAAGGCAGGACAGAATGAAGAAAGCTATCAGACTGCTGGATTTCACAGGACAGGACCAGAGAGCTATTCAACTGCAAATGTGTGTTATCCTTTAAGAAAAAGGAAGAAAGACCCAAAAGTGATTCAGAGATTATCAGGGCCACTAGTTTCACCACAGGCCCAGAGTGCAAAGACCCCAGGGAGCAGGGATACCTACCACTCAGTCTCAAAGGGCAGGCTCGGGGCTTCCCTGGTGGCGCAGTGGTTGAGAGTCCACCTGCCAATGCAGGGGACACGGGTTCGTGCCCCGGTCTGGGAAGATCCCACATGCCACGGAGCAGCTAGGCCCGTGAGCCATGGCCGCTGAGCCTGCGCGTCCGGAGACTGTGCTCCGCAACGGGAGAGGCCACAACAGTGAGAGGCCTGCGTACCGCAAGGGCAGGCTCACCACCCAGTAGAGCCACTGGACAGGACACTGACAGGACCACTGGAAAAAGTAGGAAGCAGTGGTAAATCCCCTGATACTTTTCCCACTGCTTCTAAGGAGGCTCTTCATCCCCTTCTTGATTTGCCTCTAGTTGGTGAGTTTCTTGGATTTTTTTTCTTTTCCTTTAATGTAAGCATAGTTGTTTTGTTTTTTATGAAGCCTTCATGTCAAGTCTCTTGGAACACACCTGATAGTTGCTGAAATAGTAGCCTCATTCTACGGTGGTTCACAACTCTTCTAGACAGATGGTATTCCTTGCTGGTATCATTTTATTCATTGCCCCAAGATATCTCCTTCCTGAAGTACCCACTAATTTATTCTTATTTACCATTTCTAGTTGGTATTTTTAACATACATTAAGACAATCTCAAGGGATCTGCTTTCTATTTGGGTTGCAGAGAACAAATATCCACTAGAAATCAGAAATTTAATACAGCATCAGGTGTAGGCTTTATCTTAGACCTATGGTGAGAAGACATCCTGAATTAAAAGAAAAATCTTACATAAAATTCTTCATCTGTTTGAATATTTCCACAGAATTAAGTAAAACTCAACAGAACAGTGCAATCGGTGAAGGCCCATGCACCCTTGGGTAAAAGGGGATATAACATGCAGAGTGTAGCCATAATCCATGAAGCCAGAATGTATTAGAGCAGTGGTTCCCAACCTTTTGGCCACCAGGGATCAGTTTCGTGGAAGACAATTTTTCTCCAGGGTGGGGGTGTGTTCAGGCAGTAATGCGAGCGATGGGGAGCGACAGGTGAAGCTTCGCTTGCTCACCCACCATTTACCTCCTGCTGTGCAGCCTGGTTCCCAACAGGCTGCAGTCCGGTACCAGGGTTGGGGACCCCTGTATTAGAGGACTACTCAGTTTCTCTAGACTGAAGTCCTATTGGTGTTGAGGGATTTTAAAAACTTGATATTCTCTAAGAAATTGGAAATGAATTTTAGTGCACTTACTCAACCATAGTAATTTTGTCTTGTCCATCAGTGACTGCTTTGGGGTAAGGGCCAAGTTGATAAGCTACTTCAAAAGCTACAGCAGAGGAGGCGCTTCAGGATGACAGAAGAGTAAGATGTTGAGATCACCTTCCTCCCCACAAATACATCAGAAATACACCTTCATGTGGAACAACTCCTACAGAACACCTACTGAACACTGGCAGAAGAACTCAGACCTCCCAAAAGGCAAGAAACTCCCCACGTACCTGGGTAGGGCAAAAGAATAAACACAGACAAAAGAATAGGGACGGGACCTGCACCAGTGGGAGGGAACTGTGAAGGAGGAAAGGTTTCCACACACTAGGAAGCCCCTTCGCAGGTGGAGACTGCGGGTGGCGGAGCGGGGAGCTTCGGGGCCACGGAGGAGAGCGCAGCCACAGGGGTGCAGAGGGCAAAGTGGAGAGATTCCCGCACAGAGGATCAGGGCCAACAAGAACTCACCAGCCCAAGAGGCTTTGCTGCTCCCCTGCTGGAACGGGTGGGGGCTGGGAGCTGAGGCTCCAGCTTTGGTCGGATCCCAAGGAGAGGACTGGGGTTGGCTGCATGAACACAGCCTGAAGGGAGCTAGTGCACCACAGCTAGCCGCGGGGGGAGTCTGGGAAAAGGTCTGAAACTGCTGAAGAGGCAAGAGACTTCTTCTTGACTCTGTTTCCTGGTGCGCGAGGAGAGGGGATTAAGAACGCTGCTTAAAGGAGCTCCAGAGAGAGGCGCGAGCTGCAGCTATTAGCGCAAACCCCAGAGACGGGCATGGGACGTTAAGGCTGCTGCTGCAGCCACCAAGAAGCCTGTGTGCAAGCACAGGTCACACTCCACACCTCCCCTCCCAGGAGCCTGTGCAGCCCGCCACTGCCAGGGTCCCGTGATCCAGGGACAACTTCCCTGGGAGAATACACTGTGCGCCTCAGGCTGGTGCAACGTCACGCTGGCCTCTACCGCCGCAGGCTCACCCCGCATTCCGTACCCATCACTCCCCCGACCTGAGTGAGCCAGAGCCCCCTAATCAGCTGCTATATTAACCCTGTGCTGTCTGGGCGGGAACAGACGCCCTCAGGCAACCTACAAGCAGAGGCAGGGACAAATCCAAAGCTGAACCCCAGGAGCACTGCAAACAAAGAAGAGAAAGGGAAGTCTCTCCCAGCAGCCTCAGGAGCAGTGGATTAAATCTCCATAGTCAACTTGATGTACCCAGCATCGGTTGAATATACCTGAATAGACAACGAATCATCCCAAATTGAGGAGATGGACTTTGGGAGCAACGATATATATATTCTTTTTTTCTCCCTTTTTCTCTTTTTGTGAGTGTGTATGCTTATGCTTCTGTGTGTGATTTTGTCTGTATAGACTTGCTTTTACAATTTGTCCTAGGGTTCTGTCTGTCCGTTCTTCTTTTTTGCTTTTTATATGGTTTTGTTTTGTTTTTGTTTTAGTATAGTTTTCAGCGCTTGTTATCACTGGTGAATTTGCTTTTTGGTTTAGTTGTTCTTTCTTTTTTTTTTAATTATTTAAAAAAATTTTTTTCAATAATTATTTTTTCTTTTTTATTTTAATAACTGTTTATTCTGTTTTATTTTATTTTATCCCTTCCTTCCTTCCTTCCTTCCTTCCTTCCTTTCTTCCTTTCTTCCTTTCTTTCCCTTCTTTTCTCCCTTTTATTCTGAGCCACATGGATGACAGGCTCTTGGTGCTCCAGCCAGGCATCAGGGCTGTGCCTCTGAGGTGGGAGAGCCAAGTTCAGGACACTGGTCCACGAGATACCTCCTAGCTCCACGTAATATCAAAAGACGTAAATCTCCAGGAGATCTCCATCTCAAGCCAAAACCCAGCTCCACTCAACGACAAGCAAGTTACAGTGCTGGACACCCTATGCCACACAATTAGCAAGAAAGGAATACAACCCCACCCATTAGCAGAGAGGCTGCCTAAAATCATAATAACGTCACAGACACCCCAAAACCCACCACCAAACGTGGACCTGCCCACCAGAAAAACAAGATCCAGCCTCAACGACCAGAACACAGGCACTAGTCCCTCTCACCAGAATGCCTACACAACCCACTGACCCAACCTTAGCCACTGGGGGCAGCCAAAAAACAATGGGAACTATGAACCTGCAGCCTGAGAAAAGGAGACCCCAAACACAGTACGTTAAGCAAAATGAGAAGACAAAGAAACACTCAGCAGATGAAGGAGAAAAGTAAAAAACACACCAGACTTAACAAATGAAGAGGAAATAGGCAGTCTACCTGAAAAAGAATTCAGAATAATGATAGAAAAGGTGATCCAAAATCTTGGATATAGAATGGAGAAAATGAAAGAAACATTTAACAAGGACCTAGAAGAACTAAAGAGCAAACAAACAATACTGAACAACACAATAAATGAAATTAAAAATTCTCTAGAATGGATCAATAGCAGAAAAACTGAGGCAGAAGAACGGATAAGTGACCTGGAAGATAAAACAGTGGAAATAATTACTGCAGAGCAGAATAAAGAAAAAAGAGGAAAAGAATTGAGGACAGTCTGAGAGACCTCTGGAACAATATTAAACACACCAACATTCAAATTATAGGGGTTCCAGAAGAAGAAGAGAAAAGAAAGGGATGGAGAAAATATTTGAAGAGATTATAGTTGAAAAATTCCATAATATGGGAAAGGAAATAGTTAATCAAGTCCAGGAAGCACAGAGAGTCCCATACATGATAAATCCAAAGAGAAACACGCCAAGACACATATTAATCAAACTATCAAAACTTAAATACAAAGAACAAATATTAAAAGCAGCAAGGGAAAAACAACAAATAACACACAAGGGAATACCCACAAAGTTAACAGCTGATCTTTCAGCAGAAACTCTGCAAGCCAGAAGGGAGGGGCAGGACATATTTAAAGTGATTAAAAGGAAAAACCTACAACCAAGATTGCTCTATCCAGAAAGGATTTGATTCAGATTTCATGGAGAAATTTAAACCTTTACAGACAAGTGAAAGCTAAGAGAATTCAGCACCAACAAACCAGCTTTGCAACAAATGCTAAAGGAACTTCTCTAGGCAGGAAACACAAGAGAAGGAAGAGACCTACAATAACAAACCCAAAACAATTAAGAAAATGATAATAGGAACATACATATTGATAATTACCTTAAATGTAAATGGATTAAATGCTCCAACCAAAAGACATAGACTGGGTGAATGGATACAAGAACAAGACTCGTATATATGCTGTCTAAAAGAGACCCACTTCAGACCTACCGACGCGTACAAACTGAAAGTGAGGGGATGGAACAAGATATTCCATGCAAATGGAAATCGAAAGAAAGCTGGAGTAGCAATTCTCATATCAGATAAAATAGACTTTAAAACTAAGACTATTACAAGAGACAAAGGACAGTACATAATGGTCAAGGGATCAATCCAAAAAGAAGATGTAACAATTGTAAATATTTATGCACCCAACATAGGAGCACCTCAATACATAAAGAAATGCTAACAGCCATAAAAGGGGAAATCGACAGTAACACAATCATAGTAGGGGACTTTTAACACCCCACTTTCACCAATGGACAGATCATCCAAAATTAAAATAAATAAGGAAACACAAGCTTTAAATGATACATTAAACAAGATGGACTTAATTGGTATTTATAGGACCTTGCAGCAAAAAACAACAGAATACACTTTCTTCTCAAGTGCTCATGGAACATTCTCCTGGATAGATCATATCTTGGGTTACAAATCAAGCCTTAGTAAATTTAAGAAAATTGAAATCGTATCAAGTATCTTTTCTGACCACAACACTATGAGACAACATAACAATTAACAGGAAAAAATCCGTAAAGAATACAAACAAATGGAGGCTAAACAATACACTACTTAATAACCAGGTGATCACTGAAGAAATCAAAGAGGGAATCGAAAAACACCTAGAAAAAAATGACAATGAAAACACGACAAACAAAAATCAATGTAATGCAGACAAAGCAGGGAAGTTTATAGCAATGAAATCCTAACTCAAGAAACAGGAAATATCTCAAATAAACAAGCTAACCTGACACCTAAAGCAACTAGATAAAGAAGAAAAAAAAAAAACTCCCAAAGTTAGCAGAAGGAAAGAAATCATAAAGACCAGATCAGAAATAAATGAAAAAAAAATCTCTTGCATTCCTATACACTAATGATGAAAAACCTGAAAGAGAAATTAAGGCAACACTCCCATTTACCATTGTAACAAAAAGAATAACATATCTAGGAATAAACCTACCTAGGGAGACAAAACACCTGTATGCAGAAAACTATAAGACCCTGATGAAAGAAATTAAAGATGATACCAACAGATGAAGAGATATACCATTTTCTTCTATTGGAAGAATCAATATTGTGAAAATGACTATAATACCCAAAGCAAACTACAGATTCAATGGAATCCCTATCAAATTACCAATGGCATTTTTTTACAGAACTAGAACAAAAAATCTTAAAATTTGTATGGAGACAAAAAAGACCCCGAATAGTCAAAACAGTTTTGAGGGAAAAAAACGGAGCAGGAGGAATCAGACTCCCTGACTTCAGACTATACTACACAGCTGCAGTAATCAGAAACATAGATCAATATTTAGATCAAAACATAGATCAAAAACAGAAACATAGATCAATAGAACAAGATAGAAAGCCCAGAGATAAATCCACGCATCTATGGTCAACTAATCTATGACAAAGGAGGCAAGGATATACAATGGAGAAAAGACAGCCTCTTCAATAAGTGGTGATTGGAAAACTGGACAGCTACATGTAAAAGAATGAAATTAGAATGCTCCTTAACACCATACACAAAAATAGACTCAAAATGGATTTGAGACCTAAGTGTAAGACCGGACACTGTAAAACTCATAGAGGAAAACATAGGAAGAACACTTTTTGACTTAAAGCACAGAAAGATCTTTTTCGATCCAACTACTAGTGTAATGGAAATTAAAAAAAAAATAAACAAATGGGACCTAATGAAACTTCAAAACTTTTGCACAGCAAAGGAAACCATAAACAAGATGAAAAGACAACCCTCAGAATGGGAGAAAATATTTGCAAACAAATCAATGGACAAAGGATTAATCTCCAAAATATATAAACAGTGCATGCAGCTCAATAGTAAAGAAAAAAACAACCCAATCCAAAAATGTGTAGAAGACCTAAATAGACATTTCTCCAAAAAAGACATACAGATGGCCAAGAAGCACATGAAAAGCTGCTCAACATCACTAATTATTAGGGAAAGGCAAATCAAAACTACAGTGAGGTATCACCTCACACCAGTTAGAATGAGCATCATCAAATTCTACAAACAACAAATGCTGGAGAGAGTGTGGAGAAAAGGGAACCCTCTTGCACTATTGGTGGGAATGTAAATTGATACAGCCACTATGGAGAACAGTATGGAGGTTCCTTAAAAAAACTAAAAATAAAATTACCATATGACTGAGCAATCCCACTACTGGGCATATACCCAGAGAAAACCATAATGCAAAAAGACGCATGCACCCCAATTTCATTGCAGCACTATTTACAATAGGCAGGTCATGGAGGCAACCTAAATGCCCATCAACAAACGAATTTATCCATTCGTCTTATCCAGATGTGGGACATATATACAATGGGATATTACTCAGCCATAAAAAGGAACGAAATTGGGTCACTTGTTGAGATTTGTTGAGACGTGGATAGATCTAGAGACTCTCATACAGAGTGAAGTAAGTCAGAAAGAGAAAAACAAATATCGTATATTAATGCATGTATGTGGAACCAAGAAAAATGAAACAGATGAACCAGTTTGCAGGGCAGAAGTTGAGACACAAATGTAGAGAACAAATGTATGGACACCAAGGGGGGAAAGACACAGCGGGGTGGGGATGGGAGTGTGATGAATTGGGCGACTGGGATTGACATGTATACACTGATGTGTATAAAATTGATGACTAATAAGAACCTGCTGTATAAAACAATAAGTAAAATTAAATTTAAAAAATAAATGAAAAAGGAATGAAGGAAACAATAGCAAATATCAATAAAATTAAAAGCTAGTTCTTTGAGAAGAGAAAAAAAATTGATAAACCATTAGCCAGACTCATCAAGAAAAAAAGGGAGCAGACTCAAATCAATAGAATTGGAAATGAAAAAGGGGAAGTAACAACTGACACTGCGGAAATACAAAGGATCATGAGAGATTACTACAAGCAACTATATGCCTATTAAATGGACAACCCGGAAGAAATGGACTAATTCTTAGAAAAGCACAACCTTCCAAAACTGAACGAGGAAGAAATAGAAAATATAAACAGGCCAATCACAAGCACTGATATTGAAACTGTGATTAAAAATCTCACAACAAACAAAAGCCCAGGACCAGATGGCTTCAAAGGTGAATTCTATCAAAATATTTAGAGAAGAGCCAACACCTATCCTTCTCAAACTCTTCCAAAATATAGCAGAGGGAGGAACACTCGCAAACTCATTCTACGAGGATACCATCAACCTGATACCAAAACCAGACAAAGACGTCACAAAAAAAGAAAACTACAGAATAATATCACTGATGAATATAGATGCAAAAATCCTCAACAAAATACTATCAAACGGTGTCCAACAGCACATTAAAAGGATCATACACATGATCAAGTGGGGTTTATCCCAGGAATGCAAGGATTCTTCAATATATGCAAATCAATCAATGTGATACACCATATTAAAAAATTGAAGGAGAAAAACAATATGATCATCTCAATAGATGCAGAGAAATCTTTCGACACAATTCAACACCCATTTTTGATAAAAACCCCCCAGAAACTAGGCATAGAGGGAACTTACCTCAACATAATAAAGGCCATATATGACAAACCCACCACGAACATCATCCTCAATGGTGAGAAAATGAAACCATTTCCACTAAGATCAGGAAAAAGACAAGGTTGCCCACTCTCACCACTATTATTGAACATAGTTTTGGAAGTTTTACCCACAGCAATCAGAAAAGAAAAAGAAATCAGAGGAATCCAAATCAGAAAAGAAGAAGTAAAGCTGTAACTGTTTGGAGAAGACATGATACTCTACATAGAGGATCCTAAAGATGCTCGAGAAAACTACTAGAGCTAATCAATGAATTTGGTAAAGCAGCAGGATACAAAATTAATGCACAGAAATCTCTTGCATTCATTTACACTAATGATGAAAAATCTGCAAGAGAAATTAAGGAAACACTCCCACTTACCACTGCAACAAAAAGAATAAAATACCTAGGAATAAACCTACCTAAGGAGACAAAAGACCTCTAGGCAGAACACTGTAAGACAATGATGAAAGATGGAGAGATATACCATGTTCTTGGACTGGAAGAATCAACACTGTGAAAATGACTATACTACCCAAATCAATCTATAGATTCATTGCAATTCCTTTCAAAGTACCAATGGCATTTTTCACAGAACTAGAACAAAAAATTTCACAATTTGTATGGAAACACAAAAGACCCCAAACAGCCCAAGCAAGCTTGAGAAGGAAAAACAGAGCTGGAGGAATCAGGCTCCCAGACTTCAGACTATACTACAAAGTACATTAATCAAGACAGTATGGTATTGGCACAAAAACAGAAATATAGATCAATGGAACAGGATTGAAAGCCCAGAGGTAAACCCATGCACATATGGTCACCTTGTTTTTGATAAAAGAGGCAAGAATATATAATGGAGACAAGACAGCCTCTTAAATAGTGGTGTTGGGAAAACTGGACAGCTACATATAAAAGAATGAATTTAGAACACTCCCTAACACCATAGACAAAAGTAAACTCCAAATGGATTAAAGACCTAAATGTCAGGCCAGACACCATCAGACTCTTAGAGGAAAGCATAGGCAGAACACCCTACGACATAAATCACAGTAAGATTCTTTATGACCCACCTCCTACAGAAATGGAAATAAAAACAAAATAAACAAATAGGACCTAATGAAATTTCAAAGCTTTTGCATAGCAAAGGAAACCATAAACAAGATGAAAAGACAACCCTCAGAATGGGAGAAAATATTTGCAAATGAAGCAACTGACAAAGGATTAATCTCCAAAGTTTGCAAGCAGCTCATTATCAAAAAAACAAACAACCTAATCCAAAATGGGCAGAAGACCTAAATAGACATTTCTCCAAAGAAGATATACAGACTGCCAACAAACTCATGAAAGGATGCTGAACATCACTAATCATTAGAGAAATGCAAATCAAAACTACAGTGTGGTATCACCTCACACCTGTCAGAATGGCCATCATCCAAAAATATACAAACAATAAATGCTTAAGAGGGTGTGGAGAAAAGGGAACCCTCTTGCACTGTTGGTGGGAATGTACATTGATACAGCCACTATGGAGAACAGTATGAAGTTTCCTTAAAAAACCTAAAATAGAACTACCATACGACCCAGCAATCCCACTACTGGGCATATACACTGAGAAAACCATAATTCAAAAAGAGTCATCTACACCAATATTCATTGCAGCTCTGTTTACAGTAGCCAGGACATGGAAGCAACCTAAGTGTCCATCATTGGATGAATGGATAAGAAGATGTGGCACATATATACAATGGAATATTACTCGGCCATAAAAAGAAATGAAATTGAGATATTTGTAGTAGGTGGATGGACATAGAGACTGTCATACAGA
This sequence comes from Grampus griseus, assembly GCF_964374135.1. Classification (NCBI taxonomy): domain Eukaryota; kingdom Metazoa; phylum Chordata; class Mammalia; order Artiodactyla; family Delphinidae; genus Grampus; species Grampus griseus. Next base: position 118,120,547 of record NC_138997.1, on the reverse strand, counting down.
GTGAAGTAGCTCAGAAAGAGAAAAATAAATACCATATGCTAACATATACATTTGGAATCACACACAAAAAAATGGTTCTAAAGAACCTAGGGGCAGGACAGGAATAAATACACAGACGTAGAGAATGGACTTGAGGCCACGGGGAGGCGGGAGGGTAAGCTGGGAAGAAGTGAGAGAGTGACATGGACTTATATATACTACCAAATGTAAAATAGATAGCTAGTGGGAAGCAGCCACATAGCACAGGGAGATCAGCTTGGTGCTTTGTAACCACCTAGAGCGGTGGGATAGGGAGGGTGGGAGGGAGACGCAAGAGGGAGGAGATATGGGATGTATGTATATGTATAGCTGATTCACTTTGTTATAAAGCAGAAACTAACACACCATTGTAAAGCAATTATACTTCAATAAAGATGTTAAAAATAAAAAATAAATAAAAATAAAATTTAAGTATCCTTTGACTCAACAATTTCACTTTCAGAAATTTAACCTAAATACAAAATTTTAGTTTACACGTATGTAAATATGCATTGTCTAAGTGCAAAATAATGGAACAATTTAAATGTCTCTTGGAAAGCTTGATGTTATAATGATGTCAATACTATCCAAAATTATGTGTTAATTCAGTGAAATAATAATGATGTCTAATAATTCTTTTTATAAAGCTTGAATAAATTATTTTTATAAATCTTTAAACTTCATATGTAAGAGAAAATATGCCAAAAATTCAACAGAATTTTGAAGAGTAAGACACTATCCAGTATTTAAAAATAAACACAAATTTAAAAGTGAATTGATTAGTTTAATAATAGATGGAAGAGTAAAAGAACAGATTGGAGGGTCAGAATAACCTGTGTTTATGTGGACTTATTTTTTCTTAAATATTTCACACTAGTGATAAAAGTATGTATTCAACTATTGAGAGAATGACCACTGGTTATAGATTAGTAACAAAATGTTATACATTTCACTGATTCTAAGACACACTTTTTCATATTTTATTATTTCTGAAATCAGTCTATGTCTTACAGTTAATGAAGGGTCATAGTTTAATTGGAAGTATTTTTTTCTTTCTTACAGATATGTAAATTAAAATAATCTTATAATAGAGTTTTAGATTTAATAGTATATAGTAGATGACTACTTACTGCAACATAGGATAATTAATTCCAGAAAATGTAAAAAGCTAAATGTTTACACACACACACACACACAAACACACACACACACACTAGCTAATACAAAGATAAAAACATGAGTAATTTTTATTTATAATTGAGGAGTCTGACTCCAAGCCAAAATCTTATGTGTGATCTTTCAAGCCCAACCACAGGTAACTACAAAAGCTTTACCTAGTAGTTCTTATGGGTGGAAAGACGCCCTCCCCATGTCAAACTTGGTGCAGAATCAGCGCATTCGAAGGGAGTTCAAAGACTCAGCCTCTCAGCCCCTGGACCACCCTCTTGGACATGTTCACACACACAGCTGCATTCCTAGCCTTACTGCCTCCATTCAAAGAGCTCCTTATTGAGGGGTGGGAGGGGGAAGATGTCTCTGGTCAGACATTTTTCAGGTGTCTCCACTGAGACTTCCCATTGAAGGGGTGGGGAATATCCTTGAAGCACTTTTTTCCATTATGACTCAATACTTTCCACTCCGAGCCCTTCTTCCGCTCCCTACTTCAGGACTCAGGTTCATAAAATAGCAGGAGACTTTAGTTCCGGGATCCCTCAGTAAAGACACAATTTCCTCCACCTGCACTGCAAATCACCTGACTGACCCTCACCTGGCACCAATCCACGGGGAAAAATGGAACATTGAGGGAGCAAGCACTTTTCTCTTAGTAAGTGAATAAAGTCTTAATTGCTAGTTTCAATTTGGCTCATTATCCTAACTGACCAGCTGGATATCTGGTAGATCTTGACAATAATCATGTTATCTAGAGAATCATAAGCAAAAAGAAAGAAAAAATCTAGCAGGCTTGATTGTATGCCAACTAAAATTACATGTCAATAACCCCTATAAAAGTTAAAATACAAGTGAGAGACAAGGAGAAACTATTTGCAGTGTAACAGAAAAGGAATAGCCAGAATATATAAAATATTTCTACATATTAATAAGGAAAAGAAAAATTCACAGAAAAAAATAAAATAAAAACAGACAACATAACTACTACACAAACATACACACACTACCAATAAGGGAAATAGAGATAGAAACAAAATATCATTTTTATACTTATCAAAGTAATAAAGTATAATTGAAAATATTGAAAATGTTCACTGTTGATTAGACCATGTGGAAACGACCTTGCTTATATACTGTTAGTAGAGCATATATGAGTGTATATAGTCCCAAAATTATACTTCTAGGTTTCCATTCTACAGAGATATTTTCACAATTGCACCAAAATATAGGTACAGGTATACCTTGGAGATATTGCAGGTTTGGTTCCAGGCCACTGCAATAAAGCAAATATCACAATAAAGTGAGTAACACAAATTTTTTGGTTTCCCAAAATAAGTTACATTTACACTATACTGTACTGTATTAAGTAAGCAAAATCATTGTGGCTAAGAAAACCAATCATATCTTAATTAAAAAATAATGCTTCTGGAACAATGGTGCCAAAAAAACTTGCTTGATGCAGGATCACCACAAACCTTCAATTTGTAAAAAACACACTATCTGTGAAGTGCAATAAATTGCAGTGAAATAAAAAGAGGTATGTCTGTACAATGATATTCCACTCAGCAGTACCTGTAATATTGACATATTAGAAGTAATCTATATATTAGCCATATTTTAAGTAAATTCAGAACACCTATAATATGATATGCTATGCATCTGTTAAAAATTATAAGCTTCAGCTTTCTGCATTAGAATGGAGAAATGAAATCAGATTCCTTTCCTCTAATCCTAATGAATAGTATAAATAGGTAAAACACAGGGAAAAAAAGAAAACATTTATAAACATTCAATGCTAGTTTTATCTTGCATCAAACAAGGATTAAGAGAATTAAAGACAAACAAGATCATCAGGGTGAAGAAAACAAAAAAGGAAAGACAAAAGGAGTCTCTCTCCAGCTCTTGCAGTTTAATAAAGATGTGACTGGAACATACTATTCTAATCTATTCTCTCACTTTTATCAAGAATGGAAATATAATAAAATTAAGAACAATCAAAACACCAATCATATCAAATAGTATAAAAAGTATTAATTAGTCTATTAACACAAATAGACTGAATCTAAAAGTAGAACCCAAAAGTAACCTGTACAAGGGGAAAAAATTAAGACAAGTGATGTACAAGTATTGAAAATAAAAGTATCATTTTACTTTCAATGATGAAAAATACATGCAATGAAAACAAAGGGATGAAATATTAATATTAGTCAAGGTAGAAACTGGAACAAAAGCACTATATGAGACAAATTACAATTTCATTAATAATAACTGGTTAAGTTTACATAAAAGATTGTGAATATTTATACATCTGATCAATAGAATCTCAATGTATGATGAAAATACTTCAGGAGATGCAAGGTAAAAATAGACAAAGAATTAATAATGTCAAGAGATTTTAACTCACTTTCTCATCCTTTAAAGAATCAAATAGATTTTTTATAAAAGGAGCAAACAGGATGTCTAAATAACAATGAATTTGGATCAAAAAGATATCTTAATCTCTGAATTCTGAAAACAAATAACGCACCTTTGTTTCAAGTGTTTGTGTAGTATTTTAAAATCTGACTTTGTTATTCCACATAGAAAATGCCAATATGCTATAAAAAGATAAAATAATGAGATAACATTATCTGATCCCAAGTAAATACATATAGGTAACAATAAAAAGAAAATACCAAAAACATCTATTATGTGGACACTATTTTTTTTATTTTGATTCAAAAAGAAAATAACTGAAATAGACAAACATCTGGAAAATAGAAAATATTTTTTAAACATATAGAGGAAAAATCTATTATTTAAATGCTAAGTATATTAGAAAAGAAAGTCACTACATGAATTAACCACTCAATACAAAACATTAGAAAAAGTTAAATAAAGTAAACTAAAAGAAACAAAAAATAAAGATAACAAAAAAAATTTGAAAAAAAAGAAAAAACTAATAAATCAATTCTAGAGATTTTTTTTGCAAAAACAACAAGTAAGCAATAAAATATCTAAGCTAACTGAGAAAAAAGAGAGAAGACGCAAGAACACAGAGATAAATATGAGGAAATTATTACAGATGGAAAGAAAGTTAAAATAACATAACTTGTTCAAATATAGGCAATTAAATTTGACAACCTGGAAAAAAAATAGTTGCTTTCTTAGGCAAATAATTTCTAAAATTGACCACAAAAGAAATAAAGATACTAAGTATTGTCTAACACTTGTTGAATGAGAAAAATAATAGAGCTGATTGGGAGAAATGATAGAGACTAGATAGTACACAGGTGAAATCTATCACACTTTCAGGGAACATAACTTTTACTAAAGTATTCCAAAGCATGTGAGTAAGGGAAGTTTCCAAATGCTATCTATGAATTTAATATAACATTGAATACAAAACTGGACAAAAATAGCTAAGAAAGAAAAAAACAAGTATATTTAATAATGTTGATGCAAAATATTACCCTACAGTTTTAAGTAGGATATTAGAAAAATGATATAAACTTGGATTCATTCTAAAAAAAAAAAAAAATTCTTTCAAGTCATGGACAGGTCCCACAGCAGGAGCCAATGCTGCCCACAAACACACTGCAACAACTACAGTTGGGTCCCACAGACAGGCTGGGGGCAAGCTTTGCCCACCAGCATAATGCAGTAGCCATAGCCCTACCACAACTGGAGGGCAAACAAAGCCCACACACTGAACATTTCTTGAGTGCCTGGCACTGGTAACTAGGCAGGTTGTTTTTCTGAGCCCAACAGAACATCTCCTAACTAGGCCCACTCCTTCAAGACTGGGAGAGATAGTTGATTTACCTAATACACAAAAACAAACACAGAGAATTCGGCAAAATGAGGAGACAGAAAAATATGTCCCAATTGAAAGAGCAGGACAAAAACTTCAGAAAAAGAACTAAATGAAACAATGATAATCAATGTACCTGATAGAGAGTTCAAAGTAATTGTCACAAAGATGCTCACCTATCTTGGGAGACGAATGGATAAACAGAGTCAGAACTTCAACAAAGAGATAGAAAACATAAGAAAGTACCAAAAAAATTATAACCAAATTGAAAAATACTCTAGAGGAATTCAACAGCAGACCAGATGAGGTAGAAGAACAAATCTGCAACCTGGAAGACAAAACAATCGAACTCACCCAGACAGAGCAGCAAAATGAAAAATAATTTTAAAAAGTGAAGATACTTTAAGGGATCTTTGGGACAACCTTAAATGGAATAACACTTGCATTATGAGAGTCCCAAAAGGAGAAGAGAGAGATAAAAGGCCATAAAATTAAATATTTGAAGCAATACTGGCTGAAAACTTCCCTAATCTAAGGAAGAAAACAAACATTCAGGTCCAGGAAGACCAGAGAATTCCAAATAAAATAAACTCAAAGAGAACCCCATCAAGACACATCATAATTAAAATAGTGAAATGTTAAAAAAACCTAAAAGCTGCAAGAGAAAAACAACTTGTTATGTACAAGGGAAACCACTAAAGCTATGAGCACATTTTTCAGCAGAAACTTTACAGGCCAGAAGGGAGTGGCATGACAAATTCAAAGCTCTCAAAGGAAAAAACTCCCAACCAAGAACTCTCTACCAAGTAAGGTTACCATTCAGAATTGAATGAGAGATCAAGAGTTTCCCAGATAAGCAAAAGCTAAAGGGGTTTATTACCACTAAACTGGCCCTACAAGAAATGTTAAATTGACTTCTTTAAGCTGAATAGAAATGGCACTGATCAATAAGAAGAAAACATGTGAAAGTAAAAATTTCACTGGAAAAAGTAAATATATAGTAAAGGTAGTAGATCAATCACTAATAAATCAGCATTAAGATTAGAAGACAGAAGTAGTAAAATTAACCAAAATGACAATAATTAGTTAAGTAGTGCATAAAATAAAAAGATGCAAAATGTGTCATCAAAAGTATAAAATGTAGGGGGCTATAAAAAGATAAAGCATTGAATTGCATTACCAACTGAAAACATGCTACTATTTACATAGTAAGTATGTGCTATATAGTTATAGTTCACACAGTTATATGTGAACCTTATGGTTACCATAAGGAAAACACCTATAGTAAATACACAAAGGAAAATGAGAAAGGAATCTAAACATAAAACTAAAGAAAACTACCAAATAGAAGGGAAGAGAGAAAGAGGAGAACAAAGGAACAGAAAGGAACTACAAAACAGCCAGAACACAATTCACAAAATGGCAATAAGTACACACCTATCAATAATTACTTTAAATGTAAATAGACTAAATGCTCCAATTAAAAGACATAAAGTAGAAGAATGGATAAAAAAACAAAACCCATCTATATGGTGCCTACAAGAGACTCACTTCAGTAAAAGGACACACACACAAAAAAATGAAGGATTGGAAAAAAGTATTCCATGAAAATAGAAATAAGAAAGCTGGAGTAGCTATACTCATATCAGACAAAGTAGACTTTAAAACAAAGACTGTAATAAAGGACAAAGAAGGGCATTACATAATGACAAAAGGGTCAATCCAGTAAGAAGATATAAGTTATAAATGTATATGCACCCAACAGAGGAGCACCAAGATATATAAAGCAGGTATTAATGGACTTAAAGTGAAAAACTGAAAGAAATACAATAGTATTGTATTGTAATCACATCAATGGATAAATCTTCCGGATGGAAAATCAACAAGGAGAGAGTTGGACTTAAACGATGCATTAGACCTGATGAACGTAATAGATATATACAAAACATTCCATCCAAAACAGCAGAATACACCTTTTTCTCAAGTACACATGGAACACTCTCCAGTATAGATTATATGTGAGGTCACAAAACACGTATCAATAAATTCAAGAAGATTGAAATCATATCAAGCATCCTCTCCAACTACAATGGTATGAAACCAGAAATCAATCACAAGGAAAAAATGAGAAAAAAACCCATAAAAATGTAAAGATTAGACAACGTGCTACTAAACAACCAATGGGTCATCGGAGAAATCAAAAAATACCTAGAGGGCAAATGAAAACAGAAATATGGCATACCAAAACCTATAGAATGCAGCAAAAGTGGTTCTAAGAGGGAAGTTCATAGCAAGAAAAATCCCAAATAAACAATCTAAATTTACACCTAAAGGAACTAGAAAAAGAAGAACAGATTAAGCACAAAAATAGCAGAAGGAAGAAAACAATAAAGATCAGGGTGGAAATCAATAAAATATAGACTAAAAAAATAGAAAAGATCAATGAAAGTAGGAACTAATTTTCTGAAAAGACAAAATAAAAACTAGCTAGACTCACCAAGAAAAAAGAGAGAAAACACAAATAAATAAAATCAGAAATGAAAGAGGAAACATTGCAACTGATACCACAGAAATAAAAGGATCATAAGAGACTACTATGAACTATTATACAACAAATTGGACAACCTAGAAGAAATGTATCAATTCCTAGAAACATACAATCTTCCAAGATTGAATCATGAAGAAACAGAAAATCTGAATAGACTGAATAGGTTTGACCCTTGAACAAGATGGGTTTGAACTGTGCAGGTCCACTTATATGTGAATTTTTTAAAATAAATATATACTATAATACTACACAATCCATGGTTGGTTGAATCTGTGGATGTGGGAACTAAAGATAGGGAGGGCTGACTGTAAAGTTATATGCAGATTTTCAACTGTGCGAAGGCATCAGTGCCCCTAACCATTGCTTTGTTCAAGTGCCAACTGTCATAGGAAAAAAATTAAAAGTAATCAAAAATCTCCCAACAAACAAAAGTGCAAGACTAAAGACTTTGAATGGTGAATTCCACAGAATATTCAAAGAATTAGTACTTATGTTTCTCAAACTCCCCCCAAATTGAAAGGAATGGAAACCTTCTAAACACATTTTTCAAAGCCAACTTTACCCTTATACTAAAACCAGACTAGGACACCACAAAAAAAGTAAATTACAGGCTAACATTCTTGACAAACACAGATGCAAAAATCCTCAATAAAATATTAGAAAACTGAATTCAACAATACACAAAAGGATCATACAACACAATCAAGTGGGATTTATCCCAGGGATGCAAAGATTGTTCAAATCAATCAGCATGATACATCACATTAACAAAATGAAAGATAAAAATCATATGACTGTCTCACTAGATGCAGTAAAAGCTTTTGATGAAATCCAACATCGATTTACAATAAAAATTCTTAACAAAGTGGATATAGAGGGAACATACCTCAACATAATAAAGGCCATATATGACAAACCCACAGCCAATATCATACTCAATGATGAAAAGCTGAAAATTATCCCTCTAAGATGAGGAAGAAGACAAGGATGTCCACTCTCACCACTTTCATTCAACATAGTGTTGGAAGTTCTAGCCATGGCAATTAGACAAGAAAAAGAAATAAAAGACATTCAAATAAGAAAGGAAGAATTAAAACTGCCACTATTTGCAGATGAAATGCTACTATATAAAAAAAGTCATAGAATACAAAAATCAAGATACAGAAATCTGTGGTGTTTCTATACACTAATAATAAACTATTAGAGAAATTAAGAAAACAACTCCATTTACAATTGCATCAAAAAACAAAAAAAAAACCTAGGAATAAACAACCAAGGAGGTGAAAGACCTGTAGACTGAAAACTGTAAGACATTGATAAAAGAAAATGAAGAAGACACAAATAAATGAGAAGATATTCTGTGTTCACAAACTGGAAAAATAAATGTTGTTAAAGTGTCCATACTACTGAAAGCAATCTATACATTCAATGAATTCCTTATCAAAATTCCAATGGCATTTTTCACAGAACTAGAACAAGTAATTTTAAAATTTATATACAACCACCAAAGACCTTGAATAGCCAAAACAATCATGAGAAAAAAGAACAAAGCTAGAAGAATCATGATCCCTGGTCTCAAACTGTACTGCAAAGCTATAGTAATCCAAACAGTATGGAAGTGGCACAAAAACAGATTAAGAACCCCAAAATAAACCCACTCATTTATGGGCAATTAATTTACAACAGAGCAAAGAATATACTATAAAGGGAAGTCTCTTCAATAAATGGTGTTGGGAAAACTGGAGAGCCACATGTAAAAAAAAGAAACTAGACTACTATCTTATACCATACAAAAAATTAACTCAAAATAGAAAAAGACTTGAATGTAAGACCTGAGACCATAAAATTCTGAGAAGAAAACACGGGTAGAAACCTCATTGGCATCAGTTTTAGCAATGTTTTTGTGGATCTGATTCCAGAGGCAAAAGAAACAAAAGCAAAAATAAACAAATAGGACTACATCAAACTAAAAAGCTTTAGAACAGCAAAGGAAACCATCATCAAAATGAAAAGGCAAACTACTGAATGAAAGAAAATATTTGCAAATCATACATCTAATGAGGGGTTAATATTCAAAATATATAAAAAGAACAACTCAACAACAAAAAAACCAAACAAACTGATTTTAAAAATGGATATAAGATCTGAACAGACATTTTTTCAAAGAAGATATAAACTTCAGGTTCCAACCACCTTCATATTATTAGAGCAATTTGCCTTGTCAAGAAAGCTGCAGGGCTTCCCTGGGGGCACAGTGGTTGAGAGTCTGCCTGCCGATGCAGGGGACCCGGCTTCGTGCCCCGGTCCGGGAAGATCCCACATGCCGCGGAGTGGCTGGGCCCGTGAGCCATGGCCGCTGAGCCTGCGCATCCGGAGCCTGTGCTCCACAACGTGAGAGGCCACAACAGTGAGAGGCCCGCGTACCACAAAAAAAAAAAAAAAAAAAAAGAAAGCTGCAGCAAGTAAAAGTCAGTGATCCTATTCCTTCTGCATTGACCTCTATCCTAATGTGCAAAGTAGCACACTTCAGTCCTCAGGTAAGAAAAGTAATTCAAACATATTTTATGATGAAGTCTTATATTGAGAGGAAAATTCATTACAAAGCCACTAATAAGCAGAATATCTGGAAATTTCTCCCATATTTGGAAAGAAGTGCATCAAAGAAAAGTTTGTGGGTTTTTTGTTTTGGGGTTTTTTTTTGGTCTATATCAGTCATTTTTATCGATCTATTCGCCTGATTGGAGGGTCACCAATAAATCTCTATTTTATTCAGAGGTAGCATTATGACTGAGAAAACTGAGGAGCAAGGTCCATAGCATACAATCAAGGCAACGCATTTATCAAAACTATTCTGACAAAGAAAATAAACTGAACTAAATATTTTGTGCTATTAATCATGGCACAAATATAAATAAAATCAGGGTCAATGCCTGTTATTCTTATATTGTCCTCAAAGGGAAAAACCAAGTGAATTAAATAACCTAAACTGATCACATTAAGTGCAGTGATGCAGGCAAATATTATCCATGCCTTATAAATAAATTTTAAATATTTGTAAACACTTCTCCTTGAGCTGCTTCTCAAGTGTATAAGTTTTCCATATCTTTTTTTAACCTGCTTCCTTATGTCCTATGACATAGTAATAAGATGCTTAAACGTGAGACAGAGGCAGAACATGAAACACCAGACTGCTGTGTCCTTCACTGATGAGACAAATAGTCATCAACTGACTTAGTGTGGACTAGATGCCAGGCACTGAACTGCTTACACCATGACAAAATAGGAATTATGTTACCAGCTAGACAGAATTTTGCCTCTATTAGAAGGAAGATTTCTATGCTCACTTCTCTCTGACATATCTATGACAGTCAGGTAGATTTTTAATTCTATGCAAATTATGTTCTGTCCTATGAAGACAAAACATTAATGTCAGCAAGAGGACCCATTTCAGCTGGAGGATGAAAGTATACTGATTGACCAAGCATAAGTAGCATTCCAAGAAACTCTTCAACTAAGAAATATACTACGTTTTAGACACTTGAAGCAGATTTCTTTCTAGTGTCTGCTTTATGAATGTTTCACATTCATGTTTTCAAATCAGTGAAATAAGTTAATGTATACAAAATTACATCATAAACGCCAAAGCTTTGCAGATTAAAAATGTTTGTGTCTTTTTAATGTTGGTTTTCACAGGAAAGAAAATTTAGAACTGGGTTATACTTGGTTGGTCATTACTGATAGTCATTCAATTATCAGAACACATTACAGGCAGTCAGATTTATAGCAGCTTAATAAGGATAAACATGCTTAAGTGTCCTGCTGGAAGAGGGAGAAGCTTGCTAGTTGTCTTACATTTGCAAAGGTGCACATTCTTTCTTACCTTTGGGAGGATGTGGAGGAATCTTGGAAGCCAGGTGTTAATGGCAGAGCCACCCCACCAGCATGTGACTACTTACCTCTGGATTTCAACTTAAGACAAAAATTAACTTTTATCTAATTTGTGTCTCTGTACATTTCAGTCCCTTAGTTATAGCAACTTAGCCTGTCTCTTAACTAATACAACTTCTAATCCACTGTCTATACATTTATTTAGATATGTTTATTCTAAAAAATGTTATCTTATATTTTTTTAAAAATACATGAAGATTATTATGTCATAGATGTCATTCAGTTTCCATCTGTTTATCCTAAACAGCACTGCAGTGAACATTCTTGCACATTCTCATGTGTACCTTTGCAAGTGTTCTGAGTTTTTCAGTTTATATTAAAGATGCGATTGCTATATATATATACACACTCATCACTTCGCTAAGTAACCACCAAATTGTTCTTCAGAATTTCTTCACCAGTTTTCATTGTACTATCCGTGAATGAAGGTCCCTATTGCCACCATCCTTGCCAGTACTTAATATTACCTAATTTTATAAATTTTTTTGTCGATCCGGTTGATGGAAACTGATATCTGCAACTGTTTTTTTTTTAAATCTTATTCTTGTTTCTTTGGGTTTACACTGTTGCTCTTTTTCAGTCTTCTTGAAATGAACATTTATCTCATTTTTTTCGTTATTTTTGGTACCTGAAATGTATCACTTTTCCTAAGTGCTAAATTAAATATTTTTCATACATTTTGACATACAATGTTTTCCTTATCATTTAGTTCTAAAAATTTAGTAATTTAACTACTGAGTTCCTCTTTAACCAGTTATTTAGTATTTTTTTAAATGTTTCTAGTCACATAGGATATTTTACAGCTAGCCATTTATTACTGATTTTTTAATCTTAGTGCATTCTGGTTAGGGAATCTAGCCTGTATGATTAATCTTTTGAAAAGTATTGGGGCTTTTATGGGTGACTAGCATACTTTCAATGACTGTAAATATTCTACATGTGCTTGAAATGTGAATTCTGTATCTTTATATATATATACAAAGATATATATATATATACACATAAGCTATCTATATATATACATACATATATAAACAAAAAAGCATATTAACCTTGTTATTGAATTTTTCTATACCTTTACATGTATTTTATTTGCTTGATATATCAATTTTTGAGCAAGTCCTCTAGAATTTCCAGCTCTTATTCATAACACATTCCCCCACCCCTCAATGGGAATAAACAGCACCTTCCAGGATCTAGAAGCTAAACTGATTCTCAGAGCTGTGTGTTTCTTGTTCCTGTAATTTTTCCTGAATATTCTTAAATATTGTTAATGATATATACCTAAGGACCTACTTAACTGTCCCTTTAGGGAGAGGAGAATTCAGCTGTTCTATTACTACTGCCATTTCATAAGAAAAGAATTTTTAAATGTATCAGTTAATTAAGAAATAGTCTCTGAGAAGACCCAATTACTATGAAATAACAACAGTTTTAGATTGAAAAACATCATTTATGTGTTTTAATAAAAATGCTGAAAAAGGAAAAATTGGATGGTTCCTTAAAATATGTCTTCCTGTTAATTTCTTCTTTGCATTTTCTGACCAATTCCCTATAAATTATGGTTATTTCATGGTGAAGAAACCTTAATTAAAATGCAAAGTGCAAAAGAAGGACAGGATTTGGCTGACATATGTAAATGCAAATAAAAAGTATTCTGTAGGGAAAGTGAGACTTCATTGAAGGTGACACGCTTGTGGAAGGAAGAAATGCTGAGCAAGCACCTCAGCTAAACAGGCAATTTGGGGAGTGCCATAAACTGCAGGCATTTTAGAAAAAACACATTGAAAATATAATTGGTAATGGCTTGGGTAATTAGACCCCCAAACAGCATCAATCTTTAGGACTGCAAAAGCAGAGAAAAATAAATTGCAATCAATAAGAAATAGTGATGATGCAAAAACAACAACAAACACATAAGGAGAGGCACAACTTGCTTTAACTTGTGGGTAAACAGCATTATGAAAGTCTGTTTTTAAGTTAGATGTATACAGATGTGTATTTATACATTTTTTGTGTGCTCCTTTGTGTGTATGTATATAAGAGAAACAGATACATTAACACGACATAAACTGTCTTGGAAACAAAGTGGTGTTCTGCAGCACTCAGATTTTGTATAAGTATTCTAAAGGAATCTCTCTTCTCTATAACAGAAATTGTGTTTGGGAACCAGGACAAAGAGACTGTACAGTGCAAGATCTCTCAATAGGTGCATGTAAAAATCTCACATGGTCTTAGTCCCAGCATAGAGGCAATAATTTGAAAGGAACCTCAATCAGACCCACTTGTTAGTCTTGGAGAGCCCCCGCCCCAGAGAGGCAGGAGGCAACTGGGACTCCCTCTGAGAAAAAAGACACTGGCAGCAGCCATTTTTAGGGGCTCGTTCTACCACGAGGACACTGGTGTTGGCAAGTACCATTTGGGTCTTCCCTCTTGTCTATTAGTGCCAGGGACTTACCAGCTCAACAGCAGGCCAGTACCAGTTCTAAGACTTTCCAGGACAAGCAGCCAGCCATGTGGGGACCCAGCCCCACCCACCAGTGGGCCAGCATCTACTGCATGAGGAGGGCCTAGCAGCCAACTGGTCCAGGCCAGCTCCACCTACCAGCATGGCCACAGCATTTAGTCCCACCACAAAAAAGGGCTCACACAGCCCCCACAGGGTGCATCCCTAGAGCATATAACTCGGGTGACCAGAGGGAAAGGTGCTACCTGTCCCCATAGGATTTATCCTATAAAAAGCTACTTCTACAAGATCAGGAAAGGTAACCAACATACCTAAACATAGAAAAAAACACAGAGAATTAGGAAAAACGAGGAGACAGAGGAATATATTACAAATGAAAGAAATGGAGAGTAACCTTTAAAAATTGTATACAAATTTTTTTAAACAAGAGTTCAAGGTAATGATCATAAAGATGCAAAACAAACTTGTGAACAGTGAAAGAAATTATCAGCAAAATGAAAAGGCACCTACTGAACGGGAGAAGGTATTTGCAAGCACTATATCTGATAAGGGATTAATATCCAAAATATGTAAAGAACTCATACAAATCAACATCAAAAAATGAACCTAATTTAAATCTTTAAAAATTTTAATTTAATTTAACCCAATTTAAATGACCTAAATAGACATTTTCCCAAGGAATACATACAGATGGCCAACAGACATGTAAAAAGATATTCAGTATCACTAATCATCAGGGAAATGCAAATAAAACCCTAATGAGATATCACCTCTCACCTGTCAGAATGGCTATTATCAAAAAGAAAAATAATCAGTGTTTTTGAGGATATGGCGAAAAGGAAGCCCTCAGGCACTGTGGGAATGTAAACTAATTTTTATTGGAGTAAAGTTGATTTACAGTGTTGTGTTAGTTTCTGCCATACAGCAAAGTGAATCAGTTATACATATACATATATCCACTCTTTTTTAGATTCCTTTCCCATATAGGTCATTTACAGAGTATTGAGGAGAGTTTCCTGTACTATACAGTAGGTTCTTATTAGTTATCTATTTTATATATAGTAGTCTGTATATGTCAATCCTAATCTCCCAATTCATCCCTCCCCCCCTCCCTTTCCCCCTTGGTAACCATAAGTTTGTTTTCTACAGAACAAAAATTGTTGCAAAATTTGTGTAGCCACTAAACTGGAGCTGTATTTTATATATATTTTTTTATGTCTGAGTAAGACACCATTGTATATATATGGAATCTTAGCCATTTACAAAAGGGGACTTTTACCATTTGCAACAACATGGAATGGACCTAGAGCACATTATGCTAAGTGAAATAAATCAGACAAAGACTAATATTGTATAATTTCACTGATACAAAAAATCTGGAAACAAATTAACAAACATAAGAAAACTGAAACAGACCATACATACAGAGAAAAAACTGATGGTCTGACATCAGAGGGGAGGGAGATGGGGGGATGAGTGAAATATCTGAAGGAAGTTAAGAGGTACAAACTTGCAGTTATAAGTCACAGGGATGTAATATACAACATAGGAAATATAGTCAATAGCATTGTAATAACTTTGTATGGTGACAGATGGTAACTAGACTATTGTAGTGATCATTTTGTAATGTATAAAAATATCAAATCATTATTTTTGTACACCTGAAATTAATATAATATTGCATGTAAATCATACTTCAATAAAAAGCCAAACCAACAAAAAAACTTCTTAAGTAAACTTGTGTTTACTCAAGGGAAGGAACACCTCAATAAATGTAAGCTATTGTCAGTCCTATAGATCTCCAGTTTGGTAGTAGGTTCATTAATATTAACTATATTATTAAAAATAAATTTTTTTAAAATTTCATTCAAGTATAGTTGATTTGCAATGTTGTGTTAGTTTCTGTTATATAGCAAAGTGACTCAGTTATACATATTATGTTTTTTTCATATTCTTTTCAATTATGGTTTATCACAGGGTATTGAATATAGTTCCCTGTGCTATACAGTAAGACCTTGTTATTTATCCATCCTATGTATATTAGTTTGCCTCTATTAATCCCAAACTCCCAATTCTTCCCTCCCATGCCCCCTCCCCTTTGGCAACCACAAGTCTGTTCTCTATGTCTGTGGGTCCGTTTCTGTTTTGTATAATAGATATGTTCATTTGTGTCATATAAAAATAAAATTTTTAATGTGGCCATGCATGGCTCACTGATGACAGTGCGTCATGAATCAACGTTTATTGTTAAACTAATTCTGAATACCTGATGCATACATTTTTATAAAAGAGGGAGTATTGGTCAAATGTACTTTCTACTCCACTTTTTTTAATGAGGGGGGGTATTCTACAAAACAAATCATAAAAAAAGTAAACACAAGGAACTTCTTAATCATGAAAATTGGTTATAGACTCAAAATCTATTTATATCATGCCTTTAATATAGCAAGATGTGCTCTAGATATAATATAATAATAGTAAACCTAAATGTTCTGCTAGGTCAGGCCTTTACTGAATTCAACCACAAAGAAAAAAATTGGGTTGATTACACGACTTGATGTGATTGGACATTTTCTAATGAAAAACAAATCCTGCATTGTTTAATACACTTTGTAAAGAACCTAGCACTAAGCCCTCATAGTGGCACTTATAATATATTTTGGTGTTTATGTCTTCAGTGAATGCAACTCTTATACATTCTCAAGCTGTAACATAATGTCATCCTGGTGGAGAAAAACACATCACATGTCCTTTTTCTTTTCTTTCTTAAGGGGTTACATTTTACACACACCCTGCCGAAAATGCAGTCTCCTTAGTTCTCAAGATATTTCTGTGCATAAAAGCCCATCCTTGTTTTAAGCCTGAAACAAACTATTGTGTTCACTGAAACTAGATTCTAACCACGAACTTGTCTATAATTGACTTCCTGTAAGGACCACCTATTAACACTCCTGGATCTTGTCCTAATTCCAAGTTATATTTTCACTAGAAATGACTATATTACTGTGCTGATTATCTAAGGTGGTCAGAAGAACAAATTAAATCAGGAGCAGGGAAAAATTCTAAAAACTGTGAAATAAAACATTTGTTCTAAAGAAGCATTTGTTCTATAAAGACCAATATATAAGCATATTTTGTATTTTCTTCAAATTCTAAAGGTGGCCACTCTGGCTCTTTATCCTTTCTTTTTCTGATCCTGAAACTCTTAAATTTGCCTTTACCACAGCAGCCGTTTCATAAAGATTTCTGAGCAACTGAAAGTCTAAAGCTCAGGTTTACATAAGGAAGGGAAAGAATTTCTGACATCACAAGGGAGTAGGCACTAGAAAGATTTTTTTAAACATTCTAATTTTTCAGTGATTGAATATTATTGAATATAATCTGTGTCATTCACATTCAATATGATTTGAGTAGTGCCACAGGTGCATTTTTAGCTTAGGCTTTGCAGAATATTTTAGTATATTGGGTTTGTTGTTCTAAGGAGAAAATCATGTAAGCAAGAACATCCCATGACATTCTTATAGTTTGATCATGCCAATCAATCAAAATAATTCTCAAAATCTCCAAAAGCAATCAAATTTTTTTCAAGTCACAATATAAATAGAACTTTTCCCAAGATACTGTAAATTAAATCCTAAGACATTAGGCAAAAACTGCAGTTTTTCTTATGACTTGCCTTGCTGTTGATGGGTAAGAGCTCAGTCAATGAGATCAAAAGCATTTTAATTTAATGTGATACTTAAAAATTACTAAAGTGAGAAGGCTGCAACAGAATATTACAAACTTAAACATTATAGAACTTAACTTTTAGCAGAAAATGATATTTAGGGATGAAAATGATCATGTGAAAAATATTAACAAAAGAGAGCTAACTAAGATTACTGGGAGTCACAGATTTGCATATCATGCAATTTATAAAATGAAATAGGCCAGTTTCATTGAGATACAACATTTGTTCATTAAAGCCTTTACTTTCTGTTTACATTGTTGGACTATTTTCTAATGTAAGTATAAACTTATTTTACTTACAAAAATTTTTTACTATCTTGATCTTCTTTTCAAAGAACTAAAACACATGCTGCCTAATATGTGTAAAATCACTTTGTTAGGCAGTAGTTGAAGATTCTCAGGGGTACATAAATTCAATGGTTAGCTTAAGGTCACACTACAATTCAAGGACAGCTTCAGGAATGTAAGAGTAGTAGCTTGGCACCAGGTTATCTCATTCTAAAAGTTTCAGAGAATAGAGAGAAAAGTAAAATTACAGCAACTGGCTTTAGCTTTGATGAGTATTGTTTCAGGAACTTTGAGAATTCTCTCTTTAACAGTAATATTTTACAGAGTACTCCTAAGATGAAATGTATATATTTTAAATGCATTTTGGAATAAGTACAGATTCATAGAAAATTGCAAAGAAATTTACAAAGAGGTCCTGTACACACTTCATCCAGTCTTCCCCAATGTTAACATCTTGTATAACTAGAGTACAGTAATAAACCAGGAAACTGACATTTGTATAAACCATGCAGCTTATTCATATTTCACCAGTTGTATGTGTGTGTGTGTGTTTACATGGGTAGCTTTCTGGAATTTTATCACTTGTATAGCTTTATATAACCATCACGAATTATAGCACTTTGAATATGTCATTCCACTGCCTCCTGGCCTCCATGGTTTCTGACTGTAAAATAACTATTGATCTTAGTGAGTTTTTTGTATGTGATGAGTCACTTCTCTTGTTTTTTTCAAGACTGTCTTTGTTTTTGATTTTCAACAGTTTGGTTATGATGTGTGTAGATGAAAGTCATTTTGAGGTTATTCTACTTGGAGTTCATGGGGCTTCCTGTATGTGCAGATGAATTTTGTTTATCAAATTTGGGAAGTTTTCAACCATAATATTCAAATATTCTTTTTGCCTCTTTTTCTTCTCCTTTTGGGACTCCTGTTGTATTTATGTTGGTATGTTTAATTGTGTTCCACAGGTCTCCAAGTCTCTGTTTATTTTTTTCTTTATTCTTTATCTTTCTGTTCCCAAATGATAATCTCAATTGCCTTACCTTCCAATTTGCCAATTCCTTCTTCTGCCTGCTTAAATCTGCTGTTGAGCCCCTCTGCTGAATTGTTCAATTCTGTTATTATACTTTTCAACTCCACAAAATCTATTGTTTTTAAATATGGATCTACTTCTTTACTGATATTCTTTATTTAAGGAAACATTGTCTTCATACTTTTCTTTAGTTCTTTGATAGCCATTTTAAAGTCTTTGTCTAGTAAGTTGAATACCTAGACTTCCCCAGGGATGGTTTCTATTGACTATCTTTTTCCCTCTATGTACAGGTCATACATTCTTGTTTCTTTGTAGGTCTTGTGTTTTTTTGTTGTTTGAAAACTAGACATTTTAAATATGTGACAAATCTGGATATCAGTTTCTTCCTTCTCCCTAAGACTTGTTGTTTTTTGTTTGTTTGTTTAATCACTTTCCTGAACTTTGTGAAGTCTATTCTCTGTTGTGTGTGGTCAGTGAAGTCTCTCCTTGGTTAGCTTAGCAGTCAGCTACTTATTAGACAAGAATTTCCTTATATATATATAGAACTAAAAAGTCTCCCAGTCTTCGTTAAGGGGCTCTGTGTATGTGATAGAGCATACCCTCAACACTCCAGTTAGGCACTTCACTCCTCTGACTTTTCATTTCCTGCAGTGCCTCAAGATCAATAAAAGGTGAGAGAGCATAGGGATGCACTGGGTCTTCCCTGAGCATGTGCAGAGCCCTATATATATGTGTGGCCTTTCAGCTTCCCAAGAATATGTCAACACTTTTCAAAGCCTCCCATGGAGATTTCCCCTCTCAGCCTTTCCTTCTAATTTCTTTTTGTTTAGCTTATTGTTTGCCCCAACTCCTAATGCCACTTCAGTAAGCTGTTAAGTTAAACAATTGCCACTAATTGTTTTCAACAAATGCCCCTGAGGAAAAGGCTGTTCACACTGAGTGAGCTCTGAGTCAAGTCAAATAAAGAAAATCCTTACAAGTGGAGATTTCCTGGAAACTGCCAGACAGGTCAAATAATGACAATTTTCTGAAAATGAGCCTTTGAAAGAGCTCCAACTGCTCTTTTGAGTGCTCCATTGTGTGCCAGGCTAATGATTTTCACTGTGATTGTGGGCTATTGGTTTTCAAGGCTATCGCAGAACTGGAAAGGGAGAGGGAAGGATAAAATTAAGGAAAAATAAAATGCCACAAACCTGATAATAAGATTTGGTCATTTTTTCTTGGATAGATTGTCCACAGATGGTTGCAAGCCTTGTTAATTTTTAAAATTCTGAAAAGATGATTTTGATGGTTTTTCCCAGTGTCCTTGTCACTTTTATCAGGGAGAGGATTTGTAGAGGTTTTTACTCTGGTATTTCCCTTGATGCCATCTCTGATGGCTAGCTTTTATGGGGAATTTTTGCATCTGTGTTCTTGAGAGATACTGGTTTATAATTTTCTTTTCATGTTTCATGTTTGTGTGCAAAAGCCTTTTGTTGTCAGGGTAATACTTGCCTTATTATAAGTTAGTAAGTGTTCCCTACATTTATATCTTATGG
The DNA here is from genome assembly GCF_964374135.1 of Grampus griseus. Classification (NCBI taxonomy): domain Eukaryota; kingdom Metazoa; phylum Chordata; class Mammalia; order Artiodactyla; family Delphinidae; genus Grampus; species Grampus griseus. The sequence continues at coordinate 118,100,018 of NC_138997.1, read as the reverse complement.
AAGACATTGCATAATATTTTTGTTAATTCTTCATTGAGCGTTTGGTAAAATTCTTCATTGAAACCACCTGTGCCTGGATATTTCTTTTCAGCAGATTTTATTTCATTTTTTTATTTTTTTATGTTGCTGCTGGTGAAGAAATTTTATTTAATATTTTTTATTCTTATTAGTCATCCACTTTTTTTTAACATCTTTATGGAGTATAATTGCTTTACACTGGTGTGTTACGTTCTGCTTTATAACAAAGTGAATCAGTTATACATATATATATGTTCCCATATCTCTTCCCTCTTGTGTATCCCTCCCTCCCATCCTCCCGATCCAACCCCTCTAGGTTGTCACAAACCACTGAGCTGATCTCCCTGTGCTATGCAGCTGCTTCCCACTAGCTATCTATTATACATTTGGTAGTGTATATATGTCCATGCCACTCTCTCACTTTGTCACAGCTTACCCTTCCTCCTCCCCATATCCTCAAGTCCATTCTCTAGTAGGTCTGTGTCTTTATTCCTGTCTTACCCCTAGGTTCTTCGTGACCTTTTTTTTTCTTAGATTCCATATATATGTGTTAGCATACAGTATTTGTTTTTCTCTTTCTGACTTACTTCACTCTGTATGACAGACTCTAGGTCCATCCACCTCACTACAAATAACTCAATTTCGTTTCTTTTTATGGCTGAGTAATATTCCATTGTATATATGTGCCACATCTTCTTTATCCATTCATCCGATGATGGACACTTAAGTTGCTTCCATGTCCTGGCTATTGTAAATAGAGCTGCAATGAACATTTTGGTACATGACTCTTTTTGAATTATGGTTTTCTCAGGGTATATACCCAGTAGTGGCATTGCTGAGTCGTACAGTAGTTCTATTTGTAGTTTTTTAAGTAACCTCCATTTTATACACATCAGTGTATACATGTCAATCCCAATCTCCCAGATATTCACACCACCACCCACACCCCCACCACTTTCCCCCTTGGTGTCCATACGTTTGTTCTCTACATCTGTGTCTCAATTTCTGCCCTGAAAACCGGTTATCTGTACCATTTTTCTAGGTTCCACATATATACGATATTTGCTTTGCTCTTTCTGACTTACTTCACTCTGTATGACAGTCTCTAGATCCATCCACATCTCTGCAAATGACACAATGTTGTTCCTTTTTATGGCTGAGTAATATTCCATTGTATATATGTCCCATATCTTCCTTATCCATTTGTCTGTCAATGGACACTTAGGCTGCTTCCATGACCTGGCTGTTGTAAACAGTGCTGCAATGAACATTGTGGTGCATGTGTCTTTTTGAATTATGGCTTTCTCTGGGTATATGTCCAGTAGTGGGATTGCTGGGTCATATGGTAATTCTATTTTTAGTTTTCTAAGGAACGTCCATGCTGTTCTCCATAGTAGCTGTACTAATTTACATTCCCACCAACAGTGCAAGAGGATTCCCTTTTCTCCACACCCTCTCCAGCATTTGTTGTTTGTAGATTTTCTGATGATGCCCATTCTAACTGGTGTGAGGTGATACCTCATTGTAGTTTCGATTTGCATTTCTCTAATAATTAGTGATGTTGGGCAGCTTTTCATATGCTTCTTGGCCATCTGTATGTCTTCTTTAGAGAAATGTCTATTTAGGTCTTCTGTCCATTTTTGGATTGGGTTGTTTGTTTTTTTAATATTGAGCTGCATGAGCTGTTTATATATATTGGAGATTAATCCTTTGTCCGTTGATTCATTTGCAAATATTTTCTCCCATTCTGAGGGTTGTCTTTTCGTCTTGTTTATGGTTCCCTTTGCTGTTGAAAAGCTTTTAAGTTTCATTAGGTCCCATTTGTTTATTTTTGTTTTTATTTCCGTTTCTCTAGGAGGTGGATCAAAAAAGATCTTGCTATGATTTATGTCAAAGAGTGTTCTTCCTATGTTTTCCTCTATAAGTTTTATAGTGTCCGGTCTTACATTTAGGTCTCAAATCCATTTTGAGTTTATTTTTGTGTATGGTGTTAGGGAGTGTTCTAATTTCATTCTTTTACATGTAGCTGTCCAGTTTTCCCAGCACCACTTATTGAAGAGACGGTCTTTTCTCAATTGTATATCTGTGCCTCCTTTGTCATAGATTAATTGACCATAGGTGCGTGGGTTTTTCTCTGGGCTTTCTAATTGTTTCATTGATCTATATTTCTGTTTTTGTGCCAGTGCCATATTGTCTTGATTACTGTAGCTTTGTAGTATAGTCTGAAATTAGGGAGTCTGATTCCTCCAACTCTGCTTTTTTCCCTCAAGACTGCTTTGGCTATTTGGGGTCTTTTGTGGCTCCATACAAATTTTAAGATTTTTTGTTCTAGTTCTGTAAAAAATGCCATTGGTAATTTGATAGGGATTGCATTGGATCTGTAGATTGCTTTGGGTAGTAGAGTCATTTTCACAATATTGATTCTTCCAATCTAAGAACATAGTATATCTCTCCATCTGTTGGTATCATCTTCAATTTCTTTCATCAGGGTCTTTCAGTTTTCTGCCTACAGGTCTTTTGTCTCCCTAAGTAGGTTTATCCCTAGGTATTTTATTTTTCTTGTTGCAATGGTAAATGGGAGTGTTTACTTAATTCTTCTTTCAGATTTATCATCATTAGTATATAGGAATGCAAGAGATTTCTGTGCATTAATTTTGTACCCTACAACTATACCAAATTCACTGATTAGCTCTAGTAGTGTTCTGTGTGGCATCTTTAGGATTCTCCACGTATAGTATCATGTCATCAGCAAACAGTGACAGTTTTACATCTTTTTTCCAATTTGGATTCCTTCTATTTCTTTTTCTTCTCTGATTGCCGTGACTAGGACTTCCAAAACTATGTTGAATAATAGTGGTAAGAGTGGACATCCCTGTCTTGTTCCTGATCATAGAGGAAATGCTTTCAGTTTTTCACCATTGAGAATGATGTTTGCTGTGAGTTTGTCATGTATGGCCTTTATTATGTTGAGGTAGGTTTCTTCTATACCCACTTTCCAGAGATTTTTTATTATAAATGGATGTTGAATTATGTCGAAAGCTTTTTCTGCATCTATTGAGATGATCATATGGTTTGTATTCTTCAAATTTTTAATATGGTGTATCACATTGATTGATTTGCATATATTGAAGAATCCTTGCATCACTGGGTTCAGGGATGATCAGGTGCAATCTCACCTGATCATGGTGTATGATCCTTTTAATGTGTTGTTGGATTCTGTTTGCTAGTATTTTGTTGAGGATTTTTGCAACTATCTTCATCAGTGGTACTGGTCTGTAATTTTCTTTTTTTGTAGTATCTTTGTCTGGATTTGGTATCAGGGTGATGGTGGCCTTGTAGAATGAGTTTGGGAGTGCTCCTGTGTCTGAAAGTTTTTGGAAGAGTTTGAGAAGGATGGGTGTTAGCTCTTCTCTAAATGTTTGACAGAATTCACCTGTGAAGCAATCTGGTCCTGGACTTTTGTTTGTTGGAAGATGTTTAATCACAGTTTCAATTTCATTACTTGGATTGGTCTGGGCATATTTTCTATTTCTTCCTGGTTCAGCCTTGGAAGGTTATACCTTTCTAAAAATTGTCCATTTTTTCCAGGTTGTCCATTTTATTGGCATACAGTTGCTTGTAACAGTCTCTTAGGATGCTTTGTATTTCTGTGGTGTCTGTTGTAACTTTTCCTCTTTCATTTCTAATTTTATCGAATTGAGTCCCATTCCTCTTTTTCTTGATGAGTCTGGCTAATGGTTTATCAATTTTGTTTATCTTCTCAAAGAACCAGCTTTTACTTTTATTTATCTTTGCTACTGTTTTCTTTGTTTCTATTGCATTTATTTGTGCTCTGATCTTTATGATTTCTTTCCTTCTGCTAACTTTGGGTTTTGTTTGTTCTTTCTCTAGTTCCTTTAGGTGTAGGGTTAGATTATTTATTTGAGATTTTTCTTGTTTCTCGAGGTAGGCTTGTATAGCTATAAAATTCTCTCTTAGACCTGCTTTTGCTGCATCCCATAGGTTTTGGATCGTGTTTTCATTGTCATTTGTCCTAGGTATTTTTTGATTTCCTCTTTGATTTCTTCAGTGATCTCTTGGTTATTTAGTAACGTATTATTTAGCCTCCATGTGTTTGTGTTTTTTACGTTTTTTTCCCCCTGTAATTTATTTCTAATCTCATAGCATTGTGGTCAGAAAAGATGCTTGATGGATTTCAGTTTTCTTAAATTTACTGAGGCTTGATTTGTGACCCAAGATGTGATCTATCCTGGAGACTGTTCCATGCGCACTTGAGAAGAAAGTGTAATCTGCTGTTTTTGGATTTAATGTCCTATAAATATCAATTAAATCTCTCTGGCCTATTGTGACATTTAAAGCTTGTGTTTCCTTATTAATTTTCTGTTTGGATGATCTGTCCATTGTGTAAGTGAGGTGTTAAAGTCCCCCACTACTACTGTGTTACTGTCGATTTCCTCTTTTAGAGCTGTTAGCAGTTGCCTTATGTATTGAGGTGCTCCTATGTTGGATGCCTATATATTTATAATTGTTATATCTTCTTCTTGGATTGATCCCTTGATCATTATGTAATGTTCTTCCTTGTCTCTTGTAACATTCTTTACTTTAAATTCTATTTTATCTGATATGAGTATAGCTACTCCAGATTTCTTTTGATTTCCATTTGCATGGAGTATCTTTTTCCGTCCCCTCACTTTCAGTCTGTATGTGTTCCGAGGTCTGAAGTGGGTCTCTTGTAGACAGCATATATATGGGTGTATCCATTCAGCAAGCCTGTGTCTTTTGGTTGAAGCATTTAATCCATTCACATTTAAGGTAATTATCGAGATGTATGTTCCTATTACCATTTTCTTAATTGTTTTGGGTTTGTTTTTGTAGGTCCTTTTCTTCTCTCGTGTTTCCCACTTAGAGAAGTTTCTTTAGTTTTTTTTGTAGAGCTGGTTTGGTGATGCTGAATTCTCTTAGTTTTTGCTTGTCTGTAAAGCTTTTGATTTCTCCATCGAACCTGAATGAGATCCTTGCCGGGTAGAGTAATCTTGGTTGTAGGTTCTTCTCTTTCATCACTTTAAGTATATCATGCCACTTCCTTCTGGCTTTAGAGTTTCTGCTGAGAAATCAGCTGTTAACCTTATGGGAGTTCCCTTGTATGTTATTTGTCATTTTTCCCTTGTTGCTTTCAGTAATTTTTCTTTGTTTCTAATTTCTGTCAATTTGATTACTATGTGTCTCGGCGTGTTTCTCCTTGGGTTTATCCTACCTGAGACTCTCTGTGCTTCCTGGACTTGGGTGGCTATTTCTTTTCCCATGTTAAGGAAGTTTTTGACTATAATCTCTTCAAATATTTTCTCAGGTCCTTTCTCTCTCTCTTCTCCTTCTGGGACCCCTATAATGCAAATGTTGTTGCATTTAATGTTGTCCCAGAGGTCTCTTAGGCTGTCTCCATTTCTTTTCATTCTTTTTTCTTTATTCTGTTCCATGGCAGTGAATTCCACCATTCTACCTTCCAGGTCACTTTTCCATTCTTCTGCCTCAGTTACTCTGCTATTGATTCCTTCTAGTGTACTTTTCATTTCAGTTATTTTATTGTTCATCTCTGTTTGTTTCTTCTTTAATTCTTCTAGGTCTTTGTTAAACATTTCTTGCATCTTCTTGATCTTTTCCTTCATTCTTTATCCGAGGTCCTGGATCATCTTCACTATCATTATTCTGAATTCTTTTTCTGGAAGATTGCCTATCTCCACTTCATTTAGTTGTTTTTCTGGGCTTTTATCTTGTTCCTTCCTCTGGTACAGAGCCCTCTGCCTTTTCATCTTGTCTATCTTTCTGTGAATGTGGTTTTTGTTCCACAGGCTTCAGGATTGTAGTTCTTCTTGCTTCTGCTGTCTCTCTTTTCAGATTTTAAATTATAAATTTAATGTCCTTTATAATTATAGAACTATTTAAGTTATCAATTTAATTTTGGCTGAGTTATGGTAGTTTGTGAATTTTGAGGAATTTGTCTATTTCTTCTAAATTGTCCAAGTCATTAGCATAAAGATATCTGTAATATTCCTTTTAATGGCTGAAGGATTCTTCTGCTATTCCCTGTTTCATTTATGACCTTGGCTATTTGTGTCTCTTCTCATTTTTTGTGAGGAAATAAAATTTCCGTATGTCGGCTTAAAAAATATTCACAACCTAAAAGTTGAGAGTTATGCTTTATTTAGTGGGAATTTTTAGGACTTCAAGCTCAGGAGGAAGCATCTCAAGTAACCCTGAGAGAACTGCTCTGAGGAGGCAAAGGAGGAGCTAAGTTATATAGAAGTTTTGCAGTAAAGGGCAGGCAGTTAAAGATTACTATTAATTAATGAAAACCAGAAATCCCAACTTAAGGAATTTAATGCTTTTTTATATATGGGAAGATGCAAGAGTCTGGGCTCACTAAAATCATTCCTTTGATTGGTACCTCAGCTATCTGGGGCCAGTATCCTGTGTTTTCACATTCTGAGTTTCCTTGGGGCTCACCAGCTCACATTGAAGGGCTGCAATTGCTGATGACTGTGACATCATTTGTTTACTGATATGGCAGGCAATATTCCATTTGTCACCTAGATATGTCAATGTTTCTGTAAGAAGCCTGAGCCTCCTGAAATATTTTGTCTATCATAACAATGATATCTGTATCCTTTGGTCATGTTAATTACAGTGACCAGAAAGGATAGTAAAGCTTCTTTTATTTTCTGGATGGGGCTGGTGGCTATTGCCCTGAACTAGGTTCTGAGGTTAAGCCCAAAGATGTAGGAATTCTGGAACATTATTTCCCTAGGTATTTATATTTCAATAAGAAATGAGGCCAGAAACTTGAAGACATCTATAGGTGTGAGGCAAATTGGGCTGTCTTCTGGAAAGATATTATTTACATACAAAAGAATCACAGTAAAGAGGATACTCTAAAGTAAGAGGAGCAGCTGCCTCCTTTCCTTTTATTAAGCAATGAAAAATCATTTTGCCTTTTCTCCCCCATTTGGGGTATCCATCTATTCACATAAGGTAATTTACCTGACTTATCTCATTGCCTAAGGGTATGGATGAGGCCAAAATTGGAGGGAGGGCGAACAGGATGTATTTATTTGTTGTAAGGTATTTAATGGGAAGACTGTTTATGATCCAGAACTCCTCATGTGCACAAGATAGAATGAATGAAGATGAATATTAAAAACCCAACATTTTACCTTTGTCAATCTTGGTAGAGTTTTACCAATTGTATTGACTTTTTTGAAGAATCAGCTTTTAATTTTATTGAATTCCTTTATCATTTTCCTATTTTCAAGTCCTAAGGTCCCTAAGCAGTCCATGTTCTTCTTTCAAGTTTTCAGAGTTCTTTTATCATTGTCTATTGAATGATCTTCTGGGTACTTAGTTGTATTTAGAGGGGAGAAATAGGGGGGAATGACTGTATGGCATCTTATCCTAGAACTGGAAGCCAATATATTAATGATACCAAATACACTACTGAATAAGTTGATATTGCCATCCAAAGTATAACCTTGCCAGAGGCTGATGAAGTGACTAGTCTAAGGTTATAGATCAAGACACTCACATCCTGAGTTAAATTTGCCCTAGGTTTTTCTACCTTGTTGCTTAGCAACTACACTTATCAATTTTGATATTTTTATGCAGACTGCATTTGGTTATTAGAACAAAAACCTCATTAATTATATCTGGTAGATTTCTGGGATATCTGTATTAACAAAAGTTAATCTTTCTGTTATCTCTTGTACTGTGTAGTGGTTACAGAGGCATCAAAAAAGTAAAAAGACATGTAAATAGGTGTAAATATATATGTGCTTGCTAATATTTGATATCTTCATCCAAAGTAATATAAATAGAACATGACTGCCTCCATGTTATGAAACACAACTGTAACATAAGGATATATCTTTTAAGATAAGTTTAAAGAGCATGTACTTTACAATTAACGAAGTGCTGAGCTTTTGTTAAACTTTTTTATATAGGGAAATTGAATTTGAAGTTATTAATGACACGAGCAGAGATATAGAGATATCTGGAATGACACAGCTCCCTGCCCAGGTAGTATTTAACTACCCACTCTAAAATTTTTAGAATATCAAGCTAGGTATCATCATGCAGAGGTACTGGTATGGAATTAAGGAATATTCCTTTTCATGCCTCAAGAATTTTCATTTCAAATGTGTAATGTTGTTTGCCAATTAAAATTATCTAACGTTAGAACATAATATGGAAAACAAAATAATTTAGATTTTATTAATACTATTATTTACACTCATTCAGGATATTTTATTAAAATTATTTTTTGAAGAGACCATTTTTGAACAATAACATTACCAGATATTTTATATCTGCATTTTGTACTTATAAAACAAATGGGCACATGAGCAAGAGATTTAATGAAATATATATTTAAAATTTTAAAGTACCCACTCTATGTCTTTTTAGCTTCTAATAATCATTTAGCTAGATTTCTAGGAAATGAGCCAAGACTTATAGTAAAGGCTTGACTAAATTATCCTTTCAACTTTTGAAATCCATGCTGAAATAACATTAAGTAGCTTTAAAGGTTCAGGTACTGAGGCATTAAACAACCTAAATTCATACAAAGTAAAATCAAAATGTTTTGAAATGTTTGGTATTTCAAACTAGAAATGTAAAGAATGAAGTGCTCAGTGAATTCCTTTTTTTTCCTTCTCTTTAATTTAACAAATATGTTGATGTATATTTGATGTAGCATAAGCACATATTTAATTTTTCCAATTTGACAAATCTGCACATATCTACATCAATAAAACCACTGCTACAATCAATATAATGAATATATCCATCAACCCAAAACTTTCCTCATGCCTTTTGTAATCTTCCATACCCTTCCACACTCCTCCACAAGCAGTGATCTGCTTTATGGTCACTATAATTTAGTGACATTTTCTAGGATTTTATATAAATGGAATCATACAGCACATACTCTTTGTCTAGCTTCTTTCATTCAGCATAATTATTTTTATTTTATTCATGTTATAGCATGTTTCAATAGTTTATTGTCTTTTTATTGATTAGTAGTGTCCCATTATATGGCTATAGAACAAATATATATCCATTCACCTATTGAGAGACATACGGGTTATTTCCAGTTTGGGGCTATTATTAATAAGCCCACTATAAATATTTTATTGCAAGTTTTACAGGATCATAGGCTTTCACTTTGCTCAGGCAAATATTTAGAAGTACAATTCTTAGGTTGTACGGTAAGTATATGTTTAATTTTTTAAGAAACTGTCAAACTGGTTTTACAAAGTGGTTATACCAATGTAAGAGAGCCCCAGTTCCTACACGTCTTCACCAACACTTAGTATAGTCAAGCTTTTTAGTTTTAGCCATTATAACAGTTTGTAGTGGCATCTCATTGCTTTTTTATTTTGCCTTTTCCTAATGACTAAACATGTTAGGCATTTTATTCATGTTTTTCCTTACACGCATTTATATATCTTCTTTAGTGAAGTTTTCATTTAAATCTTTTGCCCATTTAAAAAATTTATTTTTATTTTGTTATTCAAGTTTTGAGACTTCTTTATATAGTCTGAACAGAAGTCCTTTATTAGATATTTGATTTGCAAATATTCTTCCAGTCTCTAGTTTGTTTATTCATTCTCTAACAGTTCTTTCAGAGAGAAGACATTTTTAATTTTAATAAAGTATAATTTACCAATTTGTTCTTTTATAGGTCAGACTTTTAGTGTTATATCTAAAAATCTATGCCTCATCCAAGGTCACTAAGGTTGCTTTCTATTTTTTCTTCCAGAAGTTTTATAGTTTTAAGACTTACATTTAGGACTACCATGCATTTTAGCTAAGTATTGTACATGATGAGTGGTATAAATTTTTCATATGGATATCAAAATTGTTCCAGCACCATATTTTGAAAAGACCATTTTTCTCTGAATTACCTTTGCTGCTTTGTAATAATAAATCAGTTGCCAGGTATGAGGGTCTATTTCTATTTATTCATCTATTTGTCTATATTGACACCAACACCATACTGTCTTGATTACTATAGCATTGTTAATTTTGAAAATGAATAGTGTTAGCTTTCTAACTTTATTTTTCTTCTTCAAAATTTGTTTGTCTATTCCAGGTCCTCTGAATTTTCAAGTGAATCAATTAATCAATTTCTACACTCACCCCCAAAAAACTTACTGTTATTGAGCTGGATTTGTAAATTACATTGGAGAAAATTAACATTTTAATACCACTGAGTCTTCATCTGTGGATATGGTACATCTGTCTATTTATTTAGACCTTTAATTTCTCTCAGCAATGTTTTCAGTTTTAAGTGTATATAACTTTCAATTTTTATCAGATTTACCTCTCAGTATATCATGATATAATGCTATTGTAAATGGTATTCTCTACTTTAATTTCAAATTGTTTATTGGTAGTATATAGAAATACAATTGCTTTTTTATATTTATCTGATATTCAGCAAACTTATTAAACTCACTCTTCAGTGCTAGCAGCTTATTTGTAGATTCCATCAGATTTTTCTACATGGACAATCATGTCATTTGCATATAAAACTGTTTTACTTTTTTTTTTCTAATCTGGATGCCATTTTAAAATTTTTCTTCCCTTATTGCATTGACAAGAATATTCTAGTTCAATGTTAAACAGAAGTAGTGAGAGAAGATATCCAATTTGTTCCTGACCTTAGGGAGAAAGTATTTAATTGTTCCCCAATAATTATGACATTAACTGTAGGTTTTTCATAGATGCCCTTATAAGGTTAAGCAAGTTTTTTTCTATTCCTAGATTTCTGAGAGTTTATATCAAAAATGTATGCTGGATTAAGATGATCATATGGTTTTTCTTCTTTCAGTTTGCTATTATTATGAGTTTTGTCCCTGTAATGCAAGAATAGTTAACATTCAGAAACAATCAATGAAAGTCATCACATTCACAAACTGAAAAAAAACATAAGCTCATCTTAATCCAACATCTATTTTCTATGCTGCTAGATTCAGTTTGTTAAAGTTTAGTTTAAAATTTTTAACAACTATATTAATGAAGGATATCCATTTGTATTTTTCTTCTTTTTGTAAAGTATTTTTCTTACTGTTGTATCAAGTTAATCTGGCTTTACACAATAAGTTGGAAAACAGCCCATCCTTTACAATTTTCTGGAAGAACTTGAGAAGAATTGGAATTATTTATCCCTTAAATGTTTGACAAAATTCAATAGTGAAGCCATCTGGGCCTGACATTTCCTTTCTGGGGAGATTTTAAATTACCAATTTAATTTTTTAAATTGATACAAGGCTATTTACATTATGGATTTATTTTTAGGTGAGTTTGGATATTTGTATCTTTCAAGGAACTTGTTCATTTCATCTGAATTGCCAAACTTATCAACAAAAGTTGTTCAAGATATTTCCTTATCATTCTTTTAATATTAAATATTGAAATATCATCCTTTTAATATTTAATAGAATATGTAGTGATTATGTTTTCTCTCTCATTCCTGATATTGGTAATTTGTGTTGTCTCTCTTTTATTTCTAATCTGTCTGGAGGGAATTTATCAATTTGATTGATTTTCTCAAAAAACCAACTTTGGATTTTATTGTTTTCTTGATTCTTGAAGTAAATTTCTGCTCTGGTTTTTATTATACCCTTTCTTCTACTTACTTTGTATTTAATTTGCTCTTTTTTCCTACTTTCTTAGAATGGAATGTGAAATTATTGATTAGAGAATTTTTCCTTTTCAATACAAGTGTTTAGTGTTATTAATTTCCCCATAAGCATTGCTTTAGGACATTCTACAAACTTTGATTTGTTGCGTTTTTGCATTTTCATACATTTTAATTTTTCTTTTTATTTTTCCTTTGATCTAAGCGTTATTTATAAGTGTGTGATTTAGGTTCCAAATATTTGGGGAACATTTCAGAGATGTCTAGATTGTTTCTAACTTAATTCCATTATGGTTAGAGAAGACTGGGGGCAGAAAGGGAGGGAAACAGGGAGCCATCACTAATGGGTATGGGGTTTCTTTTTCAAGTGTTGAAAATGTGCTAAAATTGACTGTGGTGATGGTTGCACAATTAACTCTGTGAACACACTAAAACCCATTGAATTTGCACTTTAAATGGGTGAATTAGAATTACAGTTGACCCTTAAAATACACGGGGGTTAGGGGCGCTGATCCTCTGCACAGCCAAAATCTAAGTATAACTTACGGTTGGCCCTCTATACCCACAGTTCTGCACCCATGGATTCAACAAACCACAGATCCTGTGGTACTGTAATATTGACTATTGAAGAAAATTCACATGTAAGTCAACCTATGCAGTTCAAACCGGTGTTGCTCAAGGGTCAACTATGTATCTTAATAAAATTGTTTTTTTAAAGAATGCAGTTATATATTATATAAGCTCAAATTAATTAATTAATGTATACAGAAAGCAAAGGAAATAGTTGAACATCTTTAAACAAGTACATTTAAAAATATATATATAGTGGAAATTAGATTATGTGTCTATATTATCATTGACATAAAATTCAGAACCTAATCAATAAGGTTAAATCAATCACATTAAAATGAATTAGCTAATAAGATTTGACTGAAAGGTCCAGATTTTGGTCAATATTATGCATATTAATTATGCATGTTATGCATATATTATGCATATTAATAATGCCTTCAGGTTATGTTAAATGGCTATAAATCTCTAATTTTTGTCCTTTGAACACATGTCCCTTTTTTATTTCTTTTTCTTCTCTGATTGCATGGCTTGATGAATTTTCACAAACTGCACACATTTTATAATTAGCAGCCATGTATGGAAACAGGGCACTGGGGCACACAGAGACTTTTCTGTTCCTTCTAGTTCTATTTCCCCCCACAAAAGTGATTCATATTCTAACTTCTAATAGCATAGGTTAATTTCATTTGTTTCTTTTAGCCTCATATAATTGGCATTAAAATCTATACACTCTTTTATGCCTCATTTCTTTTACTCAACATTAAAGTTCTGAAATTTATCCAATGTGTTGTATTAATCCCATTGAATTCTACTCTATTCCACTGTGTGGCACTAATCCCGTCGGTGATGGCATTTGGTAGTTTTCACTTTGGGGCCATTAACTATAGCATTATGTATTAAATATATGATGATCAATTAAAAATAAATAGAAGAGTTGAAATATAAAGTTTAGGAAAGCTTCAAGAAAGTGGAAACAAAATCAAAAGAAAAATGTGAGAAAAAATTAAGAGATCTGGAAGATAAATCCAGGAAATGCAACAAACAGAAAAAAAAAAAAAAAAGATTGAGAAGATGAAGTTATTTTAAAAATAAAATAAGCAAAATTTCCCCAGCTGAAGAAGAAACAAGCCTTCAGATTGAAAGGGACTACCCCTCAATAGCAGAACAAATGAAAGAAGAGCCATAATTAGACATAGAAGTATGAAACTTAAGTACTTCAAGAATAAAATCATCCTTGAGAGTAGGTGGGTAGGTGAAATGGGTGAAGGGGTCAAAAGATTAAAACTTCCAATTATAAAATAAATAATTCATGGTGATATAACATACAGCATAGTGACTATAATTAATAATATTGTATTGTATGTTTGAAAATTTCTAAGAGAATAGATCTTGAAAGTTCTCACAAGAAAAAAATTTAACTATGTGTAGTGATGGATGTGAACTAGACTTATCGTGGTGACCATTTTGCAATATGTACATATACCGAATCATGTTGTAACCTGAAACTAATATGTTATATGTCAATTACATCTCAATTTTTAAAAAACAGAATAAAATCATCCAGAAAGAGAAAAAAAATGTGCTATGTTCAAAGCAATGAGAATCACATTGGCATCTCACTTTCCAACTGACATACTACAGGTAGAACACAATGAATCAATGCCTTCAAAAATGTAGAAAAAGTTACTTTAGCCCCAAATTCCATATCCACCCACATAGTTATTAAATCAGTTGATAAGATAAAGATATCATTAGACACGCAAAGCATTAGAATATTTATCTCCTACATATATTCTCTCCATAATTTATTGAAGGATTTACTCTGGAAAAAAAACAAGAGTGTAAACATAAAAAAGGAAACAAAGGATCTAACCAAGCAAATTAATAAAAGGAAGGCCCAGCATTCAAGGGTTCAGCAGGTATAGAGAGCAACCAGGTAAGACCCCAGGAAAGCAAAATGCAATACAAGATAGAGTCCAAATATAAAGAAACTACTCAAACTGGAAAAGGAATTCAATGACCTTCAATTAGTGGCATGAAACACAGTCCAAACAGTACATACAGCAAAGCACAAAGATGACTCCTAAATTTTCTACCTTTAGAATAAACTTTTAGGAAAAGCTAAAAAGACTTAATTATGGTTACAAAATATATTGCCATATTTATCCACTTGGCAACATGTTTGTAAAGGTACAGGGACAGCTGCTGGGAGACAGAAAGAGGAGGAAAGGTAAAGTGAAAGACAAAAGAAAAATTATGTTCTTCTTTCAAACTGAGAAAATAAAAGACACTGATTGAATAATAAATAGAACTTTGAATACATAATTTGTGCAGAAATATGGACTCACTACCCCTCAACAGTACAAAATAATGTCGTTTTTTTTCTAAAATTGATCTAATCTTTCTAACAAAGTTCCTGCTAAACCCACTGTTGTCAGTTTAAACTTGTTTCTTTTGAATAATTCAGTTTATTCGAGGTAAATGCCCTATCTTTAAGGTTTCTTCCCCCTAATTTACCTTCCCTCCCTCCAACCCTAACTTCATATGGAATCTAGTAGGAGAAGGTTGGTTGTCTCAGCTCCTGTACCACACTCCGCTAGGTCCCCGGGCCTCCCCAGTGCTGTTCCTTACTTGCCTGGGTACTCATTGGCTTCCCCTGCTAACGTTTGCAATGAAGAATTGTGTCTCATTCTCTTGGCTCTGTTGGGCCTGATGAACTTTCCTTTTTGACTTAACCCCACCTTTCTCTCTGGCTGACCATTCCTCCAGGTCTCAGCAAAGCCCCACTCCAGCACCTGGCTTAGTTCACACTCAAATCTCCCCGCTGTTGCCCCCAGAGCAGGACAGCTGGTTTTCATCTCAGCTACATCCCTGTTCCCACAGGACATAAGGAACTTGTGAATCAATTCTATATCACAAAGTCTAATGACATTCTTTCTCTCTGTAACCAAAATAAGCCTCCATGTGTATCCTGCTGTGTTTGTGCACAAATACATTTCTGCAGACCTCACTCTCTGGCTTTCCCTCAACCACAGAGGACTCCACCCTCCATCCCCAGGGCTGGGGAGCCAGGGAAAACAGGTAATGTAAGCAGGTGTTTCTACTGCTTCTCCCCCTCTTCTCTGTACCACAGTCTACTGACTACAAAGAGCTTTCATTTATTCCCCTTTTGCCTGGCATGAATTCCATCTACATCATATTCTCCGTATTCCATCTGACTTCCACCCCCTGACCTATGATATAGGAGAAAAGAAAGGAATAAAAAAGATATTATTTTAATGGTTTCAAAATAGCTGACTACCTACATAAATTTAACCAATAGAGATATTAAAAAGAGTGGTATATGTAACTATATTTGGGAAGAAAAAAAGCATGTGCCAGAAGAACTGAAACAAAGAAGCTTAAAAGTATTACTTTGGGTGAGAGAATTAGAGGTGAGAGGGATAGGGCATGGACTATTGCTTTTTATTATAAATCCCTGTGTACTATTTAACACACTATTTCACAATCCAAGTTTTTATTTCTTTACTCCAATTATGCCATGAATTCATCAGGAATAGTTTCCAGCATTTCAACCTCCTTGCCATTGATTCTTAAAGGGAGATTCTGTGGGCAGAGCAGGCTGGCACTTCAATTGAACCTAGAGACCCATTTCTTTGTCTTCTTTTTATGATTATTTTTCTTCATATATTTTCAAAATATATTTCATATATTTTGGGAATCTATCTCAACTCTTAGAGGACTTAACATGTTCAATTCACATATTAATTTTCTTATCAAGAATTTTGCCCATAATTTAACATTATAAATCCTTCCAGCTTTACCAAGGTAATATTTGTGGAGCAGATGTTGCAGAACTTTAAGAAAGTTATTTAATTTTTCTAATCTTGGTGTATCCTCTATAAAATGGGGATAACATGGCAGGCTCAATTAGAGGTACTGGAGATACAAAGACATATCAAAGCTAAATTCTTGCATCTAAATTTCTTGTATGCTTGACTAATTATTTCATATTCTTGAAACAAAAAAAATTAACCATAATAATTTTTCCTGCTAAATAAGGAAAAATTTTAAATCACATTCAGGTATTCCTTATTTCAGAATATATTCCTTTTATTGTATTTTGCATTGCTGATTTTGTGTATTTACTTTGTTTTCTCATTCAGAAATACAATCTTTTTCTTATATTAGATCAATAAATTAAGTCTTCTTTATCCATAATAATCTTATCATTATCTTTCTTCTATCATATTATATTTCACTTCACATCTATCAAGTTTGTTTATTATATCGCTGATTTAATTTTATATAATATTCTGTTCTTCAGTGTTTAATGCAGATTTCAATTCTATTTTTAGCTTTGTACTAAAAATTGCAATATTTTCTTATCTCCCGTTTCTTTTTTTACTTCCACCTTTTATATTAAATGGATAGTTCCTTGCTCTTTTCATAAAGTCTAATCCCTTGAATTTTTTTACTAGCTCCATGCAGAAAGTTTTTAAAATGTATTTCAATTTTTCTGTAATAAATCTTTTCCAAGTATATGTTTTTACCACATCTTCTAAATTATATTCCTTTTAATGTTGAAAAGTATTTCCATACCCTCAGTTTGTTGGGGTGTTTTTCTCCTCTGTTGACTCATCCTACAATAGAGAGTGATTTATCCAAGCCAGATGTCAGCCAGAGGGCTGAGGGCTCTTAGAACCATTTGCCGACCACCTGGTTGCTATTAGAACCGGATTCCCAGATATAAAGTTTCAATTGGAGGCTGGTTGATAACATTTCACTTCCCCAGTTCAGTGATCCTGGGAGCCTCAGGAAGAAACCAGAACATTTGAAGGGCAACTTAATCTGTACAAGCACATTTCTCTTTGTAGTGAAACTGTACCATTAATTTCTAACTTTGGTTTCCAGCTTCTCTGCTGTCTAGCCTTCTCTGTCATGTATGAGGTGTGACTCTACATGCTCTCCTTTCTGGTTATGATACTAGTCAGATCACAGTGGAGCTGCATCACCCTGCTGGATTCTACGGTGGAGCTATGACCTCCCTCACAACTTCTTAATGCAGTGGCAAAAAACATAGGTCTACCCTCAATCCTTTGACCTTCCCTCGTCCTTTTATTTTAGGAGATTTTTCTCTCTTCAACCAAGAAATAGTAAATCACAGTTCCATTAAAAAGTTTACATGGTATTATAAAATTTTAAAGAAGATAAAATTTATAATTTTTCTCTACATATTTTGCAAAATCTATGTTTACCTTCCTTTCCAAATTTAAGTAAACAATAGGAAAAAATTAGATATCCTAGAAATTTTATTACCATATTCTAAATGTTCAAGTACCAATAAAGAGTTAATATATGAGGGATGTGTGAAACCTTTGCCTTTGGCTCATCAGTTATATGATTTACTTAATAATCTTGGTTCTTCCTTGTTCTGTTTGCACTGAGATCCTTTCCTTGCTTCTTTCTTTGCTTGCTATTGTATCGTGGAGGTAAGGTGGCTGTAGGAATGGGAGGAACTGAGTCCTGCCAGCTGCATTTCCAGGCTTCCATGTCTCTTGGCTCCTGGCTGGTTATGACTCAGGAAAACACTGTAGGTCATTGGAAAGAGGGAAGAAAGAGAGAGGGAGCCAGCCATATTTCTTCCTCTGGGCCATAGTTGGCATTCCCAATTCATTTTTTCTCTCTCTTCAACTCCAACTGATAGGCCCATTATGATTGCATATTATCACAGGTGACCGTGTGCTCTAAGCTTTGATAAAACTACCTCTGCTCTGTGTCACTCCAGCCTAGGGATGGTGGCTTCCTGCAGTTGTTAAATCTAAGTTGCCACACCAATCTGATGGCTTCTTAATTCTTTTATCACATATGTAACCAATTAGCTTTATTAAATTCCTTCTGCTTCAAATACTGTTTTTCAATTAATATCCTAACTAATATCCAAGCCATTACATTAATATATATAGCTGTCTCAAATTTTTATCCATTATAAGTTGATCAACTTCAGTGATATGTTCTCAGTGGACCTTTAATGCTATTGATGGTGTTGATTATAATATGAAAATAAATGCATATTTTAACAGCCTTTCTCAGACTCCTCCTCAAAGCTAAAAAAAAAAAAAGTCGTTTTACCTTTATAGGAGTTTAAATTTCAAAGATCTAGGTCAAATTATAATTGTGTAACTTTTGCTTTATGTGAAGTAATTTTTTCATATAAAGTACAATTTTCTTTCTATTTCCTTTTATTTACCTGTGTATCAAAACACTAAGAAACTAAGCATCCAGACCTGATTTAGTTATACACTCTTAGGTGCCAATTATATGCCAATTAACTAACAGTTGAATTCTGATATTTGAAATAACTTAAAAATATTAAATAGTATGGTTTTACTTATTTTATGGGCAGCAATATATTTTCATATAATATAATCTGCAAAAATTCCATTTTTTCATAAAAGTGAAATATTCTCAATCTAAAAAGTGACAGATACTATTGCCATGTTAAGCAAGGATTATCAGTTCCCACTTCACATTTGGATAATGGTTAGTTATATACTTTAAGCATTGTATTTTACAAAACTCATGTGCTCTGGTTAAACAGAAATAGCAATTTACAGTCAATTAAACCCAGTAAGAAATTTCCCTTGTCACTTAAAAACTGAACCAAAGCCAATAGGTCTTGCCTTCTAACTACAGAATGGCCCATTTACACAGCTTCTGCTAATGTAGTAAGACTTTGAATGGGCCAAAGTCTTCTGAGTTTCTGACAAAGGACTTGGAAATTTCCTGTAATTACTACCTCTGGGTATATTGCTGTAATGATGTATGTGAAAGGGATTAGAAAAATATATGGGTAAATTAATATGATAATTGCTACAGCTTTGTTACATTTTATCATTTTATTGCAGCTTATGAGTTCAGCTGCAAATGGCTTTGGTTATTTTCTTTGCACAGGGCTTAAAATTTTTCCATGGTAGACTTTCTGCTCCTACCTACACATCATGCTCCTCTGGAGGTATCAACCCTCTCATACCCTGGTGTCTTTTTCTCTAGCTGGAACTCTGTAGACAGAACAAATCAACACCCTGACACAGTAAGAAAATAATGTACATATCTTGCTTGATCCATTTTTACTTGTGCAGAAGCATAAACTTTGTCTACATAATTAACACCAGGAGATTCCCAACAGTTATTTTACTCACTGCCCTACTGCATTACTCAATATGCTATTCTGTAGTATGAATTGTATCCCCCTGGGAATCCACCTAAGAACTCTTGAGAAATCAGCTAACCTTAGGTTACCCCAATTTCACTCCAATGCTGGGGTAAAATTTGCTTTCCTATATAGTAAAACAGCTGGTTAGGAAACATTTTAACAGAAAAATCACAAAGAAGTAACTAGAAATAACGAGCAAACCTCTGTGATAATGGTTTATGCAAAGCAGGGGATGGGAAGGGGAGAAGTAAAGATGGTGGAATAGGAGGATACGGAATTCATATCTCCTCACAAGTACCTCAAGAATACATCTACAAATGGAATAATTCTCACAGGGCACCTGCTAAACATTAGCGGAAGACTTCAGACACTTAAAAGGACAAGAAAAAAATCCCCTCACAACTGGGTAGGATGAAAGAAAGAAGAGGAATCAAAAAAGGAATCAGCACCCCTGGCAGGAAGCTGAAGGTGAGGAGCGGTTCCCATACTCAGAAAAACCTCCTCACGGTGGGGAATCAGCTGGGACAGGAAGGAACCTCCAGGGGATCGAAGGGGAGCGCAGCGGATGGTGTGGAAGGTGGGACAAAGTAAGAACTATGTGCCTGGCGTGTGCCGCAGCCCTGTGTACCCCGGCTTGAGCCGCGTGTCTTCTGTTTTGGAGTGGGGCTGCGTACTGGAAAGTGGGGTTTGGAGCACAGACACAGGGAGGGGACAGCTAGTGGCTGTGAAATACAGCCTAAAGGGACGGGAGTAAGGAGCTCCACAGCTGGGATAATTTACAGAAGAAACCAGGGACACTATAGAAGCAAGGTATCATTGTTGAGTGGCACACAAGGGGCGAGGCTGCCATTGCTACCCCTTTCCCCACCCACCGACTTCTGCCTCTGAGGGAACTGGGAGGGGCACCCATCTGAGCAGGCTCACCACCCCTCAGTCCAAGGCCTCCTCTGTCCACACAGGCTCAGGGGTCTTGAGTGCCACCCATACCAAAACCTCCTTGGAAATCAGCCCTGGGCATGCCTGCCTGAGACAGGAATCTGCTAAAGCTGGCAGGAGCTGAGTGCTAAAGTGTGGAGTTAGGAGAGCAGGTTCAGAGAGAGGACCACTGTTGGCTGCGTGGACACAACAGAGAGGATGGGAGTGAAGGGTTCCATGAGCGGGAGTGCCCCTAGAGGAAGCGTGGTCTGTCTAGGAAACAAGGCGCCATTGTTGACTGGCGCACAAGAGGCGGGGCTACCACCACCACCATACGCCAGTCCCTGCCTCTATGGGCACTGGGAGGGACTCCCACCAGAGCAAACGCGACACAGTCTGTTGCAACTGCCTGCCGGTCTCTGCTGCCACAGGCACTTTGCGCCACCCCAGCTGTGGCCACCGCACCCCTCCCCAACCTGAGTGAGTAAATGTGCCCCAATCAGCTGCTGCTTTCACTCCCTCTTGCCTAGGCAGGAAACAGATGCCGGAGGGTCTGTGATGCCAGAGGGTCTGACTCACATGCAGAGGCGGGGCCAAAACCAAAGCTGAGCCCCAGGGGCAGAGAAACTGAGGAGGAGGAATGGAAATCTCTCTGTGTGGCTGCACAAGCCGCAGATTAAATCCCCACGATCAGCTTGGTAAATCCTGCGCCTGTGGAATATCTGAATATACAAGTGTTCTCGCAACTGACACTGGTCTAGGTTTAGCAGCAGTGGAATCTGGGGGCAAGTACACGTGGGAGCTGGGCCAACTCAGAGTCTGAGCTGCCCCCACAGTGCCAACAGCGGGTCCAGAGACCTACCTAGAGGTATTGCAGAGCTTCCTGGGGTTGGCTGTGACTCACAGTGGGAACAAGGACACTTGACAGCAGAGGCCCCAGGAAAATATTCATATTACTATTACTCTTTTTTTCTGTTTCGTTTTGTTCAGTTGTTGCTGTTTTTATCATTTTTTATTTTATTTTTTAATTTTGTACACATTTTTTATTTTTCTATTTTTACTTAACTTTTTTGCTGTTTTGTATTTTTTCTTCTCTCTGTTCTCTTCTTTTTTTACTGTTTTGTGTGTTTGTTTTATGTTTTCTTAGCTTTTTTTTTTTAGTTTGCTTTCTATTTTTGTGGGGTTTTTTGTTAGTCTTTATTGATTATTTTCATTTTTGAGCTCTTTGTTCTCTTGGTTTTTTTGGTTTGCTTTTGTCTGTTTCTTTGTTTGTTTCTCTTTGTTTGGATTTGTTTTTATAATTCGTCTTGGATTTGGTTTCTGTTTGTTTTCTTTTTTCTTTTCTCCTTTTTCTTCTGTGTTGTTGCTTTTTGTTGTTGTTGTTTTTGCTATTTGTCTTGGGTTTTGTTTGGGTTTTTTCCTTTTTATTTTCTTTTACTCTGGCCACACTGAGTGACTTGTAGGCTCTTGGTTCCCTGTCCAGGGGTTGGGGGTGGGCCTCTGGGGTGGGAGCACCAAGTCCAGGATGCTGGACCACCAGAGAATTCCCAGGCCCAGGGAATATTAATCAGCGTGCACTCTCTTGGAGGTATCCATCTCAACACAAAGACCCGGCTCCACCCAACTGCCTGCAGGCTCCAGTACTGGATACCTCACACCAAACCACCAGCAAGACAGGAACACGGCCCCACTCATAAGCAGACAGGCTGCCTAAAGTTGTAATAAGATCACAGACACCCTAAAACACACCACCTGATGAGGCCCTGCCTATCAGAGGGAAAAGACTCAGCTCCACCCACCAGAGAGCAGGCACCAGTGCCTCCCACCAGGAAGCCTACACAAGTCCCTGGACCAACCTCACCCACAGGGGGCGGACAACAGAAGCAAGAGGAACTATGACCCTGCAGCCTGAGGGAAGGAGACCACAAACACAGTAAGTTAGACAAAATGAGGTGACAGAGAAATACGTTGCAGATGAAGGAACAAGGTAAAAACCCACAAGACCAAATAAATGAAGAGGAAATAGGCAATTTACCTGAAAAAGAAATCAGAGTAATGATAATAAAGATGATCCAAGATCTCAGAAATAGAATGGAGGCACAGATAGAGAAGATACAAGAAATGTTTAACAAGGACTTAGAAGAACTAAAGAACAATCAGTGATGAACAACACAATAACTGAAATGAAAAAATATGCTAGAAAGAATCAATAGCAGAATAACTGAGGCAGAAGAATGGAAAAGTGAGCTGGAAGATAGAATGGTAGAAATAACTGGTGTGGAGCAGAATAAAGAAAAAAGAAAAAAAAGAAATGAGGACAGTCTCAGAGACCTCTGGCCAACAATAAATGCACCAAAATTAAAATTATAGGGGTCCCAGAAGAAGAAAAAGAGAAATGGTCTAAGAAAAAGTTTGAAGAGATTATACATAAAAACTTCCTGAATATGGAAAACGAAACAGTCACCCAAGTCCAGGAAGTGCAGAAAGTGCCATATAGAATAAACCCAAAGAGAAACCCTCCAAGACACATATTAATCAAACTAAAAAAAAATTAACTACAAAGAAAAAATATTAAAAGTAGCAAGGAAAAAACAACAAATAACATAAAAGGGAATCCATATAAGGTTAAGAGCTGATCTTTCAACAGAAACTCTGCAAGCCAGAAGGGAGTGGCAGGACATATTTAAAGTGATGAAGGGGAAAAACCTACAACCAAGATTACTCTACCCAGCAAGGATCTCATTCAGATTCAACAGAGAAATCAAAAGCTTTACAGACCAGCAAAAGCTAAGAGAATTCAGCACCACTAAACCAGCTTTATAACAAATGCTAAAGGAACTTCTCTAGGTAGGAAGCACAAGAGAAGGAAAAGACCTACAATAACAAACCCAAAACAATTAAGAAAATTATAATAGAAATATACATACTGATAATTACTTTAAATGTAAATGGATTAAATGCTCCAACCAAAAGACACAGACTGGCTGAATGGATACAAAAACAAGACCTGTATATATGCTGTCTACAAGAGACCCACTTCAGACCTAGGAACACATGCAGACTGAAAGTGAGGGGATGACAAAAAGATATTCCCTGCAAATGGAAATCAAAAGAAAGCTAAAGTAGCAATACTCATATCAGACAAAATAGACTTTAAAATAAAGACTATTACAAGAGACAAAGAAGGACACTACATAATGATCAAGGGATCAATCCAAGAAGAAAATAGAGCAACTGTAAATATTTATGCATCCAACATAGGAGAAGCTCATACATAAGGCCAATGCAAAAAGCCATAAAAGGGGAAATTGCTGGTAATACAACAAAAGTGGGAGACTTTAACACTCCACTTACATCAATGGATAGATCATCCAGACTGAAAATTAATAAGGAAACACAAGACTTAAATGACACATGAAACCAGATAGACTTAACAGACATTTATAGGACATTCAATCAGAAAGCAGCAGAATACACTTTCTTCAAAAGTGCACATGGAACATTCTCCAGGATAGATCATATCTTGGGTCACAAATCAAGCCTTGGTAAATTTAAGAAAACTGAAATCATATCAAGTATCTTTTCTGACCACAACGCTGAGACTAGATATCAATTACAGGAAAAAATCTGTAAAAAATACAAACACATGGAGGCTAAACAATATGTTATAAATAACCAAGAGATCACTGAAGAAATCAAAGAGAAAAAAAAAAAAAACACCTAGAGACAAATGATAATGAAAACGCAATGATCCAAAACCTGTGGGATGCAGCAAAAACAGTTCTAAGAGGGAAGTTTGTAGCAATACAATCCTACCTCAAGAAACAAGAAAAATCTCTAACAAAAAACCTAACCTTACACCTAAAGTAACTAGAGAAAGAAGAAGAAAAACAGCAACAACAAAAACCCACCAAAGTTAGTGGAAGGAAAGAAATCATGGAGATCAGAGCAGAAATAAATAAAATAGAAATGAAGAAATTAATAGCAAAGATCAATGAAACTAAAAGCTGGTTATTTGAGAAGATAAACTAAATTGATAAACCTTTAGCCAGACACATCAGGAAAACAATGGAGAGGACTCAAATCAACAGAATGAGAAATGAAAAAGGAGAAGTTACAACAGACACCACAGAAATACAAAGGATCATAAAAGACTACTACAAGCAACTATATGCCAATAAAATGGAGAACCTAGAAAAAATGGACAAATGTTTAGAAAAGTACAACCTTCCAAGACTGAACCAGGAAAAAATAGAAAATATGAACAGACCAATCACAAGCACTGAAATTGAACCTGTGATTAAAAATCTTCCAACAAACGAAAG
Source organism: Grampus griseus (assembly GCF_964374135.1). Taxonomy (NCBI): domain Eukaryota; kingdom Metazoa; phylum Chordata; class Mammalia; order Artiodactyla; family Delphinidae; genus Grampus; species Grampus griseus. The sequence continues at coordinate 118,075,276 of NC_138997.1, read as the reverse complement.
TCCAAGACCAGATGGCTTCACAGGCAAATTCCATCAAAATTTAGAGAAGAGCTGACACCCATCCTTCTCAAACTCTTCCAAAAAATTGCAGAGTGAGGGGCACTCCCAAGCTCATTCTATGAGGCCACCACCACACTGATACAAAAACCAGGCAAAGATATTACAAAAAAAGAAAATTACAGGCCAATATCGCTGCTGAGCATAACACAAAAATCCTCTACAAAATAGTAGCAGACCAAATCCAACAACACATTAAAAGCATCATACACCATGATCAAGTGGGATTCATCCCAGGATGCAAGGATTCTTCAATATATGCAGATAAATCAATGTGATACACCATGTTAACAAATTGAAGAATAAAAACCATATGATCATCTCAAGAGATGCAGAAAAAGCTTTTGACAAACTTCAACACCCATTTATTATAAAAATTCTCCAGAAAGTGGGCATAGAGGGAACCTACCTCAATATAATAAAGGTCATATATGACAGTCCCACAGCAAACATCATTCTCAATGGTGAAAAACTGAAAGCCTTTCCTCTAAGAACAGGAACAAGACAAGGATGTCCACTTTTGCCACTATTATTCAGCATAGTTTTGGAAGTCCTAGCCACAGCAATCAGAGAAGTTTATTTGTGGGTGGTGGGAAAATTGCTGACTGAAAATTTGTATTTTCTATTTCTTCTGAGATTATATTTTTGTCTGATATTTTAAATTCTTTTTGCCTTCCCAAATCTGTTCAAATGTAGTACTAAAATTATTGTGCCCCTCAGTTTTCTCAGTTCCTTCTCAGATTGCAATGTTTTTTGTAGTTGTTAATCATTTGCTTTTTGGGATTTTGCAGTTATGGAAGAGAAGTGAATAAAGAAAGCTATAAATTATTTCACAAAATTAAATAATACATTCATAAGTTTCATTATTATTTTGTAGCATTTAGGGAGGGTCTACATATTACCTCACCCCTGATAATTTTCTATTTCCTCTCTCTGAATTCAACCCTGATTCTGAACTCTAGTTCTTTTTTCTGATTAAAATAATTAAGGAAATAGAAAGAAATAATGTGCATTATTTGGAGAAGGACTGTCCCCTCTTCATACAAAGTTATATATATCCTATTAACATTTTCCCGAATATACCGGTGTTTACTTTGAGAATGGAATTATTCCCTTATCATTTTCTTTACGATAGAGTTTTTAAAACATTAGAATTAAATTCCTCATGCTTTTTTTTGAAACCAGATGAAGAAAATTCTTAAAGATATTTCTCTCCATCTCAGCATTCTTCTTTAAAGGAAAAAATAAATAAATATTTAGAAGTCCTATGTAATAGTCAACTTGAAATATGTAAGTTGTAGTCAATAATACAAGGAAGGCATTTTTCCCACATTTCCTGAGCCCATTAAACACAGTCAGGCACAGATGTGTACAGCTTCTCAGAAGAATCTACAATATCATGACATTATTTAACTAGAGTGGAAAAATACTTCTCTTATTCCACAATGTTGAAACAGAGTCACCAGTGTTTAAAGTTAAAAAAAACATTATTGAAGATGAATGGAAAGGCTTATCAAGTTAATTTCATGCTATTTCACTGTAAATTCCTTTTAGTCCTCTGGGTTTTATATATTATGGCATGCTAGTAAAGAACATATTAGAAAATGATTACACCATTGAACAATTACTGATGGCCTTGTTAAACTCAATAGATGATAGTTGAGAGATTTGCCAGTGTAAATGCCACTTTCTAAACTGTAAGGGAAGTATGATTTACCTACCTATATTTGGTGGTTTTAATCTAACAGAGGAATTAATACAAGAAATAACTGGTAACTTTGAAAGGATCACAATAAAAATACATATGCAAAGCTTTCATTTAATTGATATTGGAATTGGAAAAGAGTAATAGAATGTCAGTATAATAACTAAAAACAAATACTGACAATTACTTTTCATAGTACATAAGTAGTGAAACATGCATGATAAAGAAAAAAGTCTCTTTGAATATGCACCTTCTTAATTACAAATTCACTTATTGCTTTCTCCTGTCATTAAAAAATGTATTTGTGGAGAGAAATTGGAGCTAACGATTTTAAAATTAAAGCTCATTGTATTGATAAATTCAATTTCATACTTTCTCTCACAAAATCAAATATTTTATATCAAGTTAAATTGCAATTTATATCTGGTATAGGCACATCTTTCCTTTCATTCTTTCACTATCATACAGTATAGGTATACCATATTTAAACTATATGGTATCAAACCATGCTTTTTTTCAGAATGAAGAACAATTTTTATTCCAATTCCCATGCTTTTCTTCATCTGAGAATAATTAACAACTTTCTACAGGTAAAGAAATTACCCCACTTAAATGCTATAAACATGAAATTCTGCAAAGGGATGACTGTGTAATGGAGCTTAGATCTATGTAGAAGCATGCACTGCCTGTCCCAGTATATGGCAAATGAACCATTTGCTTTAACATTTTCTAAAATTACTCTGAAACTGGTTCTTTTTTGACCGTGTGAGAAATACTGAACTTGGACTTTGAAACTTTGTTGTGATTTCTTTTGCTCTGAGTTTCAAGACCTTAGAGAATATACCTTTCTAGAATAGTCTCAGTGTGACAGCTCTAGCGACAGGGAGGATGGATGAATTGAGCTTTCAGAGCCTGAAGACAAAGACTCCACTCACTTCAATGCCAAGCCCAACAAGTAACCAGGTTCTACATATAAGGAGAGATTGTGCTCCTCCACAGAGAGTAGTATATGGTTAGTTTTTCTTGACTATGAAATAACTGATCTTGGAAACTTCTTTATTGTCTTTATGAAATGAGGCAGAAAATGGAAACCTCTTTAACACAAAAGCCTCATTAAGACTGTTCTTTAAGGAATGCTATTAACCTCAATTTTCCTCACTCTTGGTGGCAGAATCCTCCCAGTTCATTTCACCACCTAAAAACAAATGCTTTAATTCTTACTGAACTTACACTCTACATTAAGAATTATATATAATTTACTATCTGTGGTTATATATAGTAACTATAAAGAATGTACAAAATATAATTCTGATATCAGGATTTAGCTGCTTCTCACTTAGGACCTAGGGCATTTTAAAGTTTGACCTTTCTTATCTGGTTCTTTTTCTGCTTGTCTCACAACACTCCTAACCCATTCAGCTGGTACTGACAAGTATGTTTCTTATTCTAGTTTCTTTAATCAGACAATTTAATCTGAGTCCTCTGTGTCTATGGTCTGACTGTGGCTGATATTGTTACACTGGTTCAGCATTCAGCAGCCACAGATTTGGGGAAATAGGTGTTAAAATACTTATTGTAAAAGAGAATCCATCCCCAATAGGAATGGAAATGGAAAATAAGTGAAATATTAGATTAAAAAAATGAACACAACTATATTTCTTTTGTGATATTAAATACCACTGATAGTCCCCACCCGTCACCCAGAACAGCATACAAAAGTTTTAACAGAAGTGAATTACTTCATGTGCAATGTTATTTGGTTTATATTGTACTCAGACCTACTACAAATCGCAACTAAGAGCCTTTGTAACTAGAAAATACGTTTGTTTTTTATATTTGTCTCTAGCCCACCTTACCTATTCCACCTTTTTAGGAGCACGGACCACAGTAATAACCAGTGGATCTTTGTTTACAGGCCTTTCACATATTTAAAGATAGTTTTAGGTAACAGATGTGAAAATACTGGACAAGCACAAAAACCCAGATAAAAGAGAATTTTAATGTATATATATATATATATATATTAGACTCAGGTTAAAACCTCCTATGTTATTTGCTTGGAACTTCTTCCCCTTCTTTTACTTTTTTGTACTTTTAATATTTCTTGCTTTACACATTTTGGAACTATGTTATTTGAAACATGAATGTTTGTGATTGCTGTATCTTAATTGTAGATTGGACAATTTCAAATATACACAATTCTCTTTGACATTTTTAATTCTTTTCCACTGAATTATTATATGATCTGTTACTATTACTGCTGCTCTTGATTTCTTTCTGCTTTCAATGACTGGGTAATATTTGCAATATTTATTTTAATTTTCCTTTAGTTTAACATTTGATTTTTGTTTCATAATAGTATACCATTGAATTATTTTATAACATTTCTCTTAATAAAAATTTGTACTCAATCATATTTATTTTAAAAGTGTATAAGCTTGCTTATTTGTGATTTTACTTTATATTTCCTTAGTAGTTTTTTTTTTTTTTTAAACATCTTTATTGGAGTATAATTGCTTTACAAGGGTGTGTTAGTTTCTGCTTTATCCTTAGTAGTTTTTATGTTTCTTTAACTTTTATTTTTATCTTCATGTATTGAACATGGTTTCTGAGTTCATGCTTTTTCTTTAATGATTTAGGAGTTCTATATCTTGTTTTTAATTCTATTAGTAATTATCTTCATATTTCTTAAATGTGAACATGTATTTCTCTCATATTATAAATAAAGAAGCAATAACTACTCACATCCCCATTTTAACATAAAACTTAATTTTATCCCTAATCACCTCCCTCATACTTCTTTGTCTTGCTGTTTTGTTGGAGTGATTCAAGAACTTAGCTCCAGATTTTATTATTACTTTACACTACTTACCTTTACTTTTATGAACTATTTGACAGTTGCATTGTTTTGTAATAATATTAACAACTTATAGACAACAGCTTTAAGTTTTACTGGTCTCATCATCCATTTCTTTCTACTATGCTACACCTTTCCCAATCGTGAGGGTTTTCTTTTTCTCAGTTAGCATATTTTTTCAGGGTTTTCCTTTTCTTTTTCACTTCTCCAGGGCAACTGTGGGAGTGGTGTTCTTTCTCATTTCACAAATTTCTGAGAATGCCTTTCAATCTGTCTCCTATGTGAAATATAGGTACTCTTCTTCAAATAATATTTTCCCCTCAAAACTTTAGAGACACTTTTTCCAATGAATTATATTAAAGCCTGATACTAATTAATTTTTTCTTGCAAAGACAATCATTTTATTGTTTGAGTAACATAGGATTTTTCTCTGCATTCTTTACTATCCATCTCTCCAGTTTGCTCATACAAATATATTTCCCACACGTTTTCTGCCTTAGTGGCCCTCTTTGGTGGCCACATTATTCCACATATCAGAAATGTATTTTCCCCATCAACTCATGACTAGTTTTTAAAACACTTTAAGAGCCACTTCCTCCAATAAGCCTTCTCCTATAGCTTTAATCTGTATTAAAGTTTACCTGTGTTTGAATCACAGCTCTGCTAATTGTTAGTTGTGTGACTTTGGGCACACTGCTTAACCTCTCTGTGCTGCAGTTTCCTCATATGTAAAATAAGTATGACATATACATTTGGGGAATGTTTGAAAGATTAAATGAGATAATGGAAGCAAGGTGCCTTATTTAATACCATAGAATGAACACATTGGCTATCTTCCTGTAACTGTCAATTATATGATAATTGTTATTACTAATGCTATCCATTATAATAATAATGTCTAGCTATTAAATGGACAGAGAATTAAGCAAGTCTTACAAAGCGTTGCTTTTCTTTTAGATAAAATGTAACCTAGTAACATAACCAAGGTAATTTTAATGTAGAAGTTCAGCTAGGTTGAAGTAATAGCTAAAATACTTAGTGCTATGTGATATAATGGTTTTTTGTTTTGTTTTGTTTTTTTCAAATAGGAGGCTAACCATTGTGCATAATAATATACAATGACAACACATTTAAACCAACATGAACATATGTGCAATGATGTGAACAGCATGGTATTTCAGCTTAAGAGAGGAGGTAATAGCTGCAAGGATGCCTCATCTTCCTGTTCATGAATCATTAGCAGACAGGGATGCTTCATGTTTCCACAATAGAGCATAACATGCCTACAGTACTTCTTTTCTGGCAAAATTCCACCAGACAAATCTGTTTGCTATTCCAAAATGATATGGATATTTTCCCAGAACTGATTTCAAAGAAGTGAATTGAGCATAATTTTAGGTTTTAAAGGATCATTTTCTCCAGTTTGCCATGACCAGATTTTAAGGATACTGTTATAAAAGTCTGCAAGGAAAAAATACTTCTCTGAGAAATCTCAATTTTAAATTACTTCATCTAAAAGAAATCCCACCACCATTTGCTTGCTTGGCCTAGATTTCATTCAATAAGACTTTCCTTCTCATACATTCTTTAGAGAGATAGGAAATTAAGAGTAGTGTAAGTGCCAGCCATTAAATGCCTATGTCTGTGTCAATTTTTAATCAGATCTTATCAGTAACATTTAATGGACTCTTGCCTTAAACTTAAAAATTGTAGCAAGAGCAATGTGACTAGAATTTGTAAGTGCAAGGGATTCTTAGTCCCTGCTTTTCTTTCTGTAAAAATATTGTCTTCTTTCCTTTCATAAATTCAAAGTTCATTTCATGTTCACAATCAAACTTTGCTTCTTTAAATGCATATGTTATCTTCTTCTTTCTTGTTTTTTTTTTTTTTTTTTTTTTTTTTTGCGGTACGCGGGCCTCTCACTGTTGTGGCCCCTCCCGTTGCGGAGCACAGGCTCCGGACGCGCAGGCTCAGCGGCCATGGCTCACGGGCCCAGCCGCTCTGCGGCATGTGGGATCTTCCCAGAGCCAGGATACGAACCCGTATCCCCTGCATCGGTAGGCGGACTCTCAACCAATGCGCCACCAGAGAAGCCCTTCTTTCTTGTTTTAAAGTTACCTTTGATGATTTGTTTCTTTCCTATACTCTTGTGGGGATTAGACAGTGTTGTAAAAAAACTGAAGCTATTTAATAAAATGATATGTGTAACATCATAATTCTCAACCCATAGTGTATATTCAACATTGAATAAACATGAAAAAGAGGGGGCAGAGGGGGAGAATATAAAACTAAAGCATTGGGTGAATGAATTGATGCAAAATGATTACTTCTACTTAAAACTAAATGATGATGGAGAAATTTTAAGGGTAATGATTTAAGAGCGAAGTTGCCATGCATAAATTCATGTAATATTGGGTTGGCCAAAAAGTTCGTTCATCTTACAGAAAAACCAGAATGAACTTTTTGACCAGCCCAATATAATTGTTTAAGGTAGTTACTATTAAAATGTTTTTAAAAGAACTTTGAAAACTTATACAGCATCAGCATTGAAAATTATATTTATGGGAGAAGGAGATCAAGATGGCAGAGTAGGAGGACACAGAGGTCGCATCGCGCCATGAACATATCAAAAATACATCTACATGTGGAGCAATTCTCACTGAAAACTAACTGGAGACTGGCATAAAGATTCTTCTACAACAAAGACTATAAGAAAGATCCACGAGGAATTGGGTAGGACGGGAAGAGAAGCAAACAGGTCAGGACCAGTGCTTCCGGGAGAGGACACAGAAGAGGAGGAAGATTACACAGACTCACAGATTCTACCTAGGGAGTCACTGGTTCAATCCACGTATTGGGTGCCCCAGCCCTAGGGTCCAACAGCAGGAGGATAAGTCCCCTTAGCTGTTTCGAAAACCAACGGGACTTATAGGAGGGTTGTAATAAACACAGACTCTGCTTGTGAAGAGCATGCACACATTTGCTTATTCCCAAAACACGACAGAGGAAGTAAATTGAAATCGCTCAGGATTCTGACTGGTTTCCCGCAACTGCCCGAACTGAGCCCCTGCTCTGGACCCACTTGCTCCTTGGCATACCTTCACACTAGAGCACAGGCTGCCGTGGCCAAGGACAGTATGAAGTTATAGGGGATGGGGCCAGATCAGACCTGACGTGGCATCTCAATGGGGCGAGGGCAGCCATTACTGGTGCTCATGGACACAGCAGATCGGAAGTGGCCCAGCGCTCTGAATGGTGCTCAGATTGCCTCAGCTCACGCTCCAACACATGCTGAGTGCCCACTTGCTCCAGCACTATTCCCCTCTGGGGCAAAGGTGCTTATGTTGAGAGGGGAGAGAGCACACACCTAGAGAGAACAGAGCCAGCTGAGACCTGACCCTCAGGGCTTCTGCTCCAGCAGTGTAGGCCTGCCCCTCTCCCCTATAGGGTGATGTTGGCCACTGAGCAGAGGAGAAACCCAGGCTCACACCTGACTCTGGCTCTAGCCCCTTCATCTGCAGCCCTACCTCCTACCAAGGTGACAGATGCCAGTACACCCTGGGGAAAGACGTGACTCATGCTCATGTCAGATCCAGTTCTCCCACCAAACCCACTGGGCGCATGCAGACTGTAAAGGGACACTCCCACACAAGAACACTCCTTCAAGACCACAATAGGTAAGTGTTTCACCTAACTTCATAGAGACAGAGAAAGTTAAGCAAAATGAGAAGACAGAGAAATTTGTTTCAAAGGAAAGAACAAGAAAAAAACAAAAAAATGTAGGCAAAACACTCTTTAACATAAATCATAGCTATATTTGACAGGGGGGTACCTGTCTCCTAAGACAAAAGTAAGAAATTAAAAATAAACAAATGGAACCTAATAAAACTTTTAAAGCCTTTGTACAGCAAGGAAGCCATCAGCAAAATGAAAGGACAACCTACTGAATAAGAGATTATTTGCAAATGATATGCCCAATATCCAATATATATAAACAGCTCATACAACCCAATATCAAAAAAAACAAACAGTCTGATTTAAAAATGGGCAGAGGGGGCTTCCCTGGTGGCTCAGTGGTTGAGAGTCCGCCTGCCGATGCAGGGGACACAGGTTCGTGCCCCGGTCCGGAAAGATCCCACGTGCCGCGGAGCGGCTGGGCCCGTGAGCCATGGCCGCTGAGCCTGCGCGTCCGGAGCCTGTGCTCCGCAACGGGAGGGGCCACAACAGTGAGAGGCCCGCATACCGCAAAAAAAAAAAAAAAATGGGCAGAGGACCTGAACAGGCTTTTCCCACAGAAGACATATGGATGGACAATAGGCACATGAAAAGATGCTCCACATCACAAATCATGAGAGAACTGCAAATCAAAACCACAATGAGATATCACTTCATACCTGTCAGAATGGTTATCAACAAAAAGTCCACAAATAACAAATGTTGGCAAGGATACGGGAAAAAGGGAACCCTAGCACACTACTAATGGAAATGGAAATTGGTGCAGCCACTATGGAAAATAGTATTGAGGTTCCTCAAAAAACTAAAAATAGAACTACCATACAATCCAGATATTCCACTCCTGGGTATACATCCAAAGAAAATAACACTAATTCGAAATGATACATGCACCTCAATGTTCATAGCAGTATTATTTACAATAGTCAAAATATGAAAGCAACCTAAGTGTCTATGAACAGACGAATGGATAAAGAAGATGTGGTATATGCATACAATGGAATATTACTCAGTCACGAAAAAGAATAAAATTCTACCATTTGAAACAACATAGATGCACCTAGAGGGTATTATGCTTAGTGAACTAAGTTAGAGAAAGACAAATACTGTATGTTATCACTTACATGTGGAATCTAAAAAGACAAACGAACAAACAAATGACAAGGATTTATTGTACAACACAGGGAATATAATTATTTTGTAAGAACTATAAATGGAGTATAACCTTTAAAAATTGTGAATCACTATATTGTACCTGTAACATATATTATTGTATAGCAACTGTACTTTAATAAAAGAAAAAAATAAAAATGGAGCTTAAAAAAATTTTTTTAATAAAATGAATGAATATAGCAAAACAGAAACAGACTCACAGGTATAGAAAACAGACTGGTGGTTACTAGTGGGGAGGGGGCAGGGAGAGGCAGGATCGGGGTAGGGGATTGAGAGATACAAACCACGTTGTATAAAATGGATAGGCTATAGGGATGTATTTTACAGCACAGGGAATATACCTAATACTTTATAATAATTTTAAATGGAGTATAATCTACAAAAATATTTAAGCACTATTATACAACTGAAACTATAATATTGTAAATCAATTACACTTCAATTAAAATAATTTAAATAAAAATAATAATTTGAAAAAACTGTAATAATAAAATGTTACTTTTTGGAGACAATGCCCCCCCAAAAAAGAAAATTATATTTACGAAAGCATATTACTGTTACTGCTGGACTGAAGTACACAAAGAAGGCATCATATGTGTTTGCACAGAAGTCTTAGAATGGGAGGATATATAGCCTGTCATGGCCATAATGATTATGTCATACTAAAGTTTATTATTTATTCTAAACCAAATAGTCACTGACAGAGTCAGAACCAGAAATCAGGTCTTTTGTTTCCTAATCCAATGCCCTCCTCTATGACGCTGTTAGATCCTACCAACAAAAGCTCCTATCAGTGTCTCTGGGGGATATTAAGCTCCCTGCCTGACTCTATGGCATGTTCTACCCTTGCTCCTATGACGTTGAAACTCAAGTGTATAAGGTATCAAGTCAAAGAATGCATTGACTAATTGTTTTGAATCAACACAGAAAGATGCTCAAGAAGAAATAAATTGAAATTGCAGTAATGAATCATATTTTAGAACTATATATTTCAATGTAATAGTTAAAGCTAAAAATTATTAAGTATCAGAAAATGTACTAGACTATTTAAGTGCTTTGCATCAATGCACTCCTTACTGCTCACGACAAACTATAAAGTAGATACTCTTATGACCCCATTTTACAGATATGAAAACTGGAACAAAGGTGATATGATTAACTTGTCCAAGGTCACATAGTCATTAAGTAGTAGAGCTAGGGTTTGAAAGCAAGCAAGTCTGCACCAGAGTACACACTCAACCACTCATAAATCTTTAATATGTGATCACCCAATTTCTCATTCTTTGCCATTAATGTGGTAAATTACAGTGAAAGATTCTTTTAAACACTGAAACGTCCTTTCACTTTGATGATTAATTCAACTTAGTCACAATGTACTATTTTTTAATACGTTGCTAGATTTGAATTCTTTGTGTTTTTCAATATCATAAGTCAAGTTAGCCAATATTTTTTACCTGTTCTTTGTTTTCAAAATTAAACTTAATGGCTTGGCTTTTTTCTTTGTTCTGTAAGAAGTTTTATGAACAAGGATTTTCTGTTCCTTGAGAGTTAAATAGAACTTGCTTGTCAATAAATAAATAAATAAATAAATCTTTAATATGTAGTCCATAATGGTGAATCAATGTATCAAATCAATGTTGGAGTTGGGGGCATCACCATGTGAAATAATCTCTAAATCTTTCTTCCCCTCTGGAGTACAATTACACTATCTGGCACCTGTGAATGCCTAGGACTGCTCTTGGACTTCTCAATTTTCCTTACACAACCCCTGGCCCTTAATATGGAGAACTTTTCACCATAGAATCATCAACTAGAAAATTTTGGCTGACATTGATTATGTACCATCTTGACATAACAACTAATCAGCTGTTAAGAGTCAGGATACTTCTGATATTGTTTCCTTTTTATTATTAATAAGGTCATCAGCAGCTTCCCTGGGATATTCTTTTACATGCCCATAAAGACGTCCATACCTTTAAATTTTTCTACTTCATTTCTCACCAGGATAATTGCCCTTATAAAATCAAATAGCCGGGCTTCCCTGGTGGCACAGTGGTTGAGAGTCCGCCTACCGATGCAGGGGACACGGGTTCGTGCCCCGGTCCGGGAAGATCCCACATGCCGCGAAACGGCTAGGCCCGTGAGCCATGGCCGCTGAGCCTGCGTGTCCGGAGCCTGTGCTCCGCAATGGGAGAGGCCACAACAGTGCGCAGGCCCGTGTACCGCAAAAAAAAAAAAATCAAATAGCCGGTAATTAGAAGTTGCCATACCTGATACACTGAGATATCCTACAGGCATTCTGAAAGTTGCATGACTCTGGTGCATAGTTTGTGGAGTATTTTAAGAAAGTCTCCTGCATATTTTTATAAAACTCTCCTCAATTCTTTGGTGTACCATGATTCTTAACCCAAGAGTCATGTTTCATGTATACTACTCAATGCTGAGTTTTAAACACAGAGTAAAATAATCTGATATTTTGTTAACTAAGAGAACCTGAAGCATAATGTAGTATTTTTACTTTTAAAGAATCCGGGTGCCAAAAGCTTGTCTTTCAGCTCGGTTACTTACTATTGCTAAACCAACATAAAAGACAAATGCAGGGGCATGACTTATTTAATGACCAATACATATGCTATACTAATGCCAAAATAGCAATAATTTGCCTAGAGATTTTCTTTTTGGCCTCTGTTCTAAACATTCTTAGTTGAAAAGAATCTTCCCATGCTCTTTAACAAGGATGGAGCAGAAAGAAGCCAGTTTATACCTGCTATCCTCAAAGGAATTCTTTCTAATTGCATTTTGAAGTTAACTACTAATGAAACGTGAAAATGTATGCAGAGCCTTGGAAACAGAAGAAAAATAAAAACTGGGAGAATTTGCCTAAAGGAATAGAGAAAATATGAAAAGTGCGCTGCAGAGAATTATATGAATGAAATATTACATAGTACAATATGAAACAAGTTTATGACAAAATTGAGTAATATCCAGTGGAATTTGGACCACCACAAAGAAGGAAACGTATTTTTTACAAAGGATTTTTTTTCTTACGCTTTCATTGTTCCTTCATTTGTAAAACGACAAAAAGAAATCATCACAAGCACTGCATAATGATTGAAGAAAACCTGCAGAGCTGTTGAGCTTGTGTGAGATCTAGAATAATAGACAATTGCTAGCGAAGAGCCATGAGAAGGTTACAGGGAAAGAGAGCAAATAAGATGTGTGAAAAGGCTCAAAGAGAACATGATTATTTGCAGCAACTCTCAAAAGTCAAGTATGGAAAAATTAGATGATCTTTGAGGGACTTTTCAGAACATTTCTCCAAAGTCTTTAAGTTTAAAGAAATGATTCAATAAGGAAGTTGTCAGAATCTACATTTGGTCTAATGAGCTCTTTTATGATATCTACTCTAAACTGCTATTGTACATTTTAAAACTCCCTCTTCTATTATTTCATTTATTATGCTTTCTGTTAAGTATGTTTTATAACTGAACCCTGATAAATTACCATTCTTTTCAAATTTTTGGAAAAAATTTTAAGTAGTTACATATTAATGAAAAAAATCACAGCTAGTTTAAAATAATTCTTATACACATTTGTTTTTCATCAATATTTCTTAAAAAATAAGGTAGTGTACATCATCATAAGCAAAGACTGGCTTTTGAGAAAAAAAATTTTATAATACCCTCCCCAAATAAAAGTACATATTTATTGATTCAGTATAGAAAAATGGTCTTTCCTACCTATATGATACTGTATAACTCATTTAACCCAATTTCTTATCTGTAAACTAGAAGTGATCATATTTATTTTACTTGTTCATGAGAACCGAGTGTGGGAGCTGGTGTAAAGTGCTCCACATACATTAAGATTCATTAGGATTTTGTGTCCTTGTCTTATTCTGAGTAAGGCACTATCATGTTCTTCCTAAATACTCTTTATTGACCATGGAAGAGCTTTCAAATTAGAGATTATAAAATGGGGGAAAATTTAATAAATTCTAAATGAGTGATCTCAGTGCTATTAAAGACATATTCAGATTGAATACAGTATAAAAGAATGTGTTTCAAATTTAGAATTTAATGATTCTAATTTACGTGACTTTGTGGCTTTAAAAAAAAGCATAGAATCTGAGATTTTACAATGCTACACACTGGCCATTAATACTAACTTTGAACTATGGTCAATATTAAAAACCAGATAATGGTTTAGTAGTTTTCTCAGAGGAAGTATTTTTTTTAATGTTAAAATCTAATTTAAATTGATTAATCATCTGCTCCAATGAGTTTCCTCTCAAAAACAGCAGTTTTTGAGGAGGCTTCAGACCACTACAGCAGCATAGGAGACCCCAGCCTCCTCTTCACACAATATCAACAAAAAACTTCAGCAACACAGTGGAACAAAAAAACCTGAGAAGAACCACAAAAAGAGAGAAAGAAGACAGCTTCATTTCTGGCTGCATCATCCCATCTTCCAAACTGCTCAGAGCCAAGAGGGATCTCCCCAGCTAGAAAGAGTTGTTCTCCCTGGAAAAGGGAGAGCAAGCCAGGTGAGTAACCAGCTTCCCCGGCCTTTCAGGGCAGGAAGGTCCCACTTGGATATTACCCCATCCAGAGCAGCAAAGGTGAGACATACAGGGATGTCAGAAACAAGGAAGAAAAGCAGGGACTACCTGTAACAGTCAACAGCAGAAGCAATCATGGTTAACAGTGAACTGCTTGGACGTATAAACCCAGAAGTTTTCACCACTGAAGAAGCAACCGAGGCCAGCACAGTTCCCAGGGACATCCTGCAGATCTCACCAGCTTTCACCCCACAGGTATTCATGTTTGCTGACACCAGCCGCTGGAGCCCCTCTCTGCTCCTCTCGCCCGCTTAGGAGCCCAAGGTGCACTGCATGGGGTTAATGGCAGACTAGACACTGAAGAAGAAATGATTAGTAAACTTTAAGACATAGCAACAGAAACTATCCAAGATGAAAGGGAGAGAGGAAAAGACTGAAAAAACACAAAAAGAGCAGTGATCTGTTGGACAACTTCAAGTGACCTAATGTACATGTAATTCAAGTCCCCAAAAGAAGGGGGAGGGGGTTCCCTGGTGGCGCAGTGGTTAAGAATTCGCCTGCCAATGCAAGGGACACGGGTTCGAACCCTGGCCCAAGAAGCTCCCACATGCCATGGGGCAACTAAGCCCACGTGCCACAACTACTGAGCCTGCTCTCTAGAGCCCGCGAGCCACAACTACTGAGCCCACGTGCTACAAATACTGAAGCCTGCGTGCCTCGAGCCCGTGCTCCGCAACAAGAGAAGCCACCCCAACGTGAAGCCCACGCACAGACACAAAGAGTAGCCCCTGCTTGCCGCAACTAGAGAAAACCCGCACACAGCAATGAAGGCCCAACACAGCCAAAAATAAGTAAATAAATAAATAAATTTAAAAAAAAAAAAAGAAGAAGAAGGGGGAGGGTGGGAATAGGACAAAAATAATGGCCAAATAGTTTTGAAATTAAGCATAATCCACAGATCTGAAGAAGCCCAACAAATCTCAAGCACCAAATGTGAAGAACATCATACCAAAGGCACATCAGAATCAAATTGCTTGAAAACAGACATGAAAACAGATCTTCAAAGCAGTCAGAGGGAACGAAAAGACACGTCATTTCCAGAGGAACAGATAACCAAATACTTCATGTCAGCACAGGGCAAGGCAGAAAACAGGAGAGCCATGTCTTAACATACTGAAAGAAAAACAATGTCAACCAAAACCCTATACTTGGTAGAAATAATTTCCAAAACAATATATAATAAAAATATTTCCAGATGTGCAAAAGCTTAATAGATTTGCACTATAAAATTACATATAATTTATACAATAAATAATATAACATTTTTAATTTTAATATATATTAAAATTAAAGTTTGTATATATAAAGTCCTTCAGGCATCAGGAAAATGATAAATAGAGGGAGGTCTGAATGCTGAAGAAATGGTAAAAATGTGAGTAAATGTAAGACTTTTAAATTTATCTTTATTGCCTTTTAAAAAATAAAGCTTTAAAGAAAAATAACGTTGTATTTAGCAGTTTATAGCCATATGTAGAAGTAACATACACAGTATTATAAAAATGACCAAAAAAAATTTGTGATCTTCTAGTCTCCTACATAACCTGATTTACCTTCTGAATTTTTGTTATGCTCTTCTCTGTCATATTTGTCCCATTCTTTAGTTCAAAAATATATGTATGTATATATATTTATTATTTTTACTGAATACATATATTTTACTTTATTGAAAATCTAGGGGTGAGTGGGTTTTGAGGTGTGTAATCTAACAGGATAGTCACAAACAGCAAAAAAAAATTTTCTGCTTTTTCTTTTACAGTTTTATTGAGGTATACTTGACACACAAAAGCTGCACATATATATAATGTACAGTTTTATGAGTCTTGACATGTGTATATTCCCACAAAAGCAGCCCCACAATCAAGATAAGTAGCACGTTCAGAGAATGAATCAAGTTTATGCAGGAGTCCAGAAGGCATCCATTGCAACTGATCTAGAAATGTGCAGAAAACAGGAGGGAGAATTAAAAGTCCTTAAATTTTCCCAGATATTAAGGGGACTGTGGCCCCCAATTGACCAACAGATTATTTGAAATAGATTTCAATTGTTTCCTATGTTTTTCCTTTCAATAAGAAGGAGAATTTTCCTCCAGTTTTCAAGTATTGTTAAGGGTCTGAGAGTTTACCCTGCTTAAAAGCTAACAAGTTAGGCTTGCTACAGTTTCATGAATGCTGGCAGAAGACACAAGCCTCCTAGGTCAGTGACAAACACTTGACTAGTCAAGGCACTGCAAGCAGTGTGAGCATCAGCATATTTTATAGCAGTTCCTAGAGTCTCAATTTCCAGATGGCGACACGAAGGCTGAATAACAACTGCACACACATCGTGGGTTGCAATACAGGAAAGAAACCTGAGCTTAGGGAACTCAGATCTTTTATTATGAGCAATAAGCAAGCCTGCTTTCTGTGCCAGAGGGAAACACTATCTCTGTCTTTCAAGGCTGTTCCTTTACAAACATCCTTGTAAAGATAGTCGAGAACAATAGTCAGTGCCTCTGCTCACAACATCCTCAGAAACATGAGACAACTATATTGTCTCCCAACAATAACCACCCCTCACTTCTAAGTCATCTTGACATCTGGTGAAATTTTTCATGAGTAAGCCATTCCATCACCAACTCTGATTAATCTGACCCACAGGAGCTGGAACCGAATCCATTTAATTTGTTCCGTACAATATCTCATTAGAGTTGCAATTGCAGGATGAGAGAAACTGGTGGTACTGAACTCAACCAGGCCCCTTGGGTCCTGAACAGAAACAACTTAACAAATACCATAAATTTTTAGGGTCTATCTTAGAAAATCTATGAGTCAGCTGGGCTGCCAAAACAAAGTACAAACATGACTGAGATATTTCAGGTTCAGTTCCAGATCACCACAATAAGGCAAATATGGCAAGAAAGTGAGTCACACAAATTTTTTGGTTTCCCAGTGCATATGAAAGTTAGGTTTGTGGCATTCTGAGATATTCTGCTGTGATTCCAAGTTAGCAGGGAGAGATGTTCTGCAATGATTCACCTGTTCATCATCTTTGCTGTTTTCTATTGCATGGGTTGCCTTTTTCATATCAGATTATAAGAGCCTTTAAAAATATGAGGGATCCGACCTTCAAGATGACATAAGAGTAAGACGTGAAGATCACCTTGCTCCCCACAAATACATCAGACATATATCTACATGTGGAACAACTCCTACAGAACACCTACTGAACGCTGGCAGAAGACCTCAGACCTCTCAAAAGGCAAGAAACTCCCCACGTACCGGGGTAGGGCAAAAGAAAAAACAAAGAATAGGGACAGGACCTGCACCTCTGGGAGGGAGCTGTGAAGGAGGAAAGGTTTCCACACACTAGGAAGTCCCCTCGTGGGCGGAGACTGCGGGTGGCAGAGGGGGGTAACTTCGGGGCCACGGAGGAGAGCGCAGCAACAGGGGTGCGGAGAGCAAAGCAGCGAGATTCCCGCACAGAGGATCGGTGCCGACCAGCACTCACCAGCCCGAGAGGCTTGTCTGCTCACCCGCTGGGTCGGGCGGGGCTGGGAGTTGAGGCTCGGGCTTCGGTCGGATCCCAGGGAGAGGACTGGGGTTGGCTGCGAGAACACAGCCTGAAGGGGTTGGTGCACCACAGCTAGCCGGGAGGGAGTCCGGGAAAAGGTCTGGAGCTGCCGAAGACGCAAGAGACTTTTTCTTCCCTCTTTGTTTCCTGGTGCGCAAGGAGAGGGGATTCAGAGCGCTGCTTAAAGGAGCTCCAGACAGGGGCGCGAGCCGCGGCTATCAGCTCGGAATCCAGAGACGGGCATGGGATGCTAAGGCTGCTGCTGCCGCCACCAAGAAGCCTGTGTGCAAGCACAGGTCACTGTCCACACCTCCACTTCCGGGAGCCTGTGCAGCCCGCCACAGCCAGGCTCCCGTGATGCAAGGACTACTTCCCCGGGAGAACGCATGGCGCACCTCAGGCGGTGCAACGTCACGGTGGCCTCTACCGCCGCAGGCTCACCCCGCACTCCATGCCCCTCCCTCACCCGGCCTGAGTGAGCCAGAGCCCCCGAAGCAGCTGCTCCTTTAACCCCGTCCTGTCTGGGCGAAGAACAGACGCCCTCCGGCGACCTACATGCAGAGGCGGGGCCAAATCCAAAGCTGAGACCCTGGGAGCTGTGAGAACAAAGAAGAGAAAGGAAATCTCTCCCAGCAGCCTCAGGAGCAGCGGATTAAATCCCCACAGTCAACTTGATGCACTTTGAATCTGTGGAATAACTGAATAGATAGAGAAACATCCCAAATTGAGGTGGTGGATTTTGTGGATATGTATTTTTTTCCGTTTTGTCTTTTTGTGAGTGTGTATGTGTATGGTTCTTTCTGTGATTCTGTCTGTATAGCTTGGCTTTTACCATTTGTCCTAGGGATCTTTCTTTCCATTTTTTGAGGGTTTTTTTTTCTGCATAGTTTTTAGCGCTTGTTATCATTGGTGGATTTGTTCTTTGGTTTCCTTGCTCTCTTCTTTCTCCTTTTAAATTACTTTTTAAATTTTTAATAATTATTTTTTATTTTAATAACTTTATTTTATCTCCCTCCCTCCCTCCCTCTCTCTCTCTTTCTCTCTTTCTCTCTTTCTTTCTTTCTCCCTTTTCTTTTGAACTATGTGCCTGACACAGTCTTGGTGCCCTCGCTGGGTGTCAGCTCTGTGCCTCTGAGGTGGGAGAGCTGAGTTCAGGACATTGGTCCACGACGGACTTCCCAGCTCCAAGTAATATCAAATGGCGAAAGCTCTCCCAGATTTCTCCATCTCAACCCTAAGACCCAGCTCCACTCAACAACCAGCAAGCTACAGTGCTGGACACCTATGCGAAACAACTAGCAAGACAAGAACACAACCCCACCCATTAGCAGAAAGGCTGCCTAAAATTATAATAAGGTCACAAACACCACAAAACACACCACCGGACGTGGTCCGGCCCACCAGAAAAACAAGATCCAGCCTATTCTACCAGAAAACAGGCCCCTCCATCAGGAAGCCTACACAACCCACTAAACCAAACTTAGCCACTGGAGGCAGACACCAGAAACAACGGGAACTACGAACCTGCAGCCTGTGAAAAGGAGACCCCAAACACAGTAAGTTAAACAAAATGAGAAGACAGAGGAACGCACAGCAGATGAAGGAGCAAGATAAAAACCCACCAGACCAAACAAGTGAAGAGGAAATAGGCTGTCTACCTGAAAAAGAATTCAGAGTAATGATAGTAAAGATGATCCAAAATCTTGGAAATGAAATGGAGAAAATACAAGAAACATTTAACAAGGACCTAGAAGAACTAAAGAGCAAACAAACAATGATGAACAACACAACAAATGAAATTAAAAATTCTCTAGAAGGGATCAATAGCAGAATAACTGAGGCAGAAGAACAGATAAGTGACCTGGAAGATAAAAAAGTAGAAATAACTACTGCAGAGCAGAATAAAGAAAAAAGAATGAAAAGAATTGAGGACAGTCTCAGAGACCTCTGGGACAACATTAAACGCACCAACATTCAAGTTATAGGGGTCTCAGAAGAAGAAGAGAAAAAGAGAGGGACTGAGAAAATATTTGAAGAGATTATAGTGGAAAACTTCCCTAATATGGGAAATGAAATAGTCAATCATGTCCAGGAAGCACAGAGAGTCTCATGCAGGATAAATCCAAGGAGAAAAACAACAAGACACATATTAATCAAACTACCAAAAATTAAATACAAAGAAAAAATATTAAAAGCAGCAAGGGAAAAACAACATTTAACATACAAGGGAATCCCCATAAGGTTAAAAGCTGATCTTTCAGCAGAAACTCTGCAAGCCAGAAGGGAGTGGCAGGACATATTTAGAGTGATGAAAGGGAAAAACCTACAACCAAGATTACTCTACCCAGCAAGGATCTCATTCAGATCCGATGGAGACATTAAAACCTTTATAGACAAGCAAAAGCTAAGAGAATTCAGCACCAACAAACCACCTTGCAACAAATGCTAAAGGAACTTCTCTAGGCAGGAAACACAAGAGAAGTAAAAGTCCTACAGTAACAAACCCAAAACAATTAAGAAAATGGTAATAGGAACACACACATCGGTAATTACCTTAAATGTAAATGGATTAAATGCTCCAACCAAAAGACATAGACTGGCTGAATGGATACAGAAACAAGACCCATATATGTGCTATCTACAAAAGACCCACTTCAGACCTAGGGACACACAGAGACTAAAAATGAGGGGATGGAAAAAGATAGTTCATGCAAATGGAAATCAAAAGAAAGCTTGAGTAAGAAAGCTCATATCAGACAAAATAGACTTTAAAATAAAAACTATTACAAGAGACAAAGAAGGACACTACATAATGATCAAGGGATCGATCCAAGAAGAAGATATAACAATTATAAATATTTATGCACCCTACATAGTAGCACCTCAATACATAAGGCAAATGTTGACAGCCATAAAACGGGAAATTGACAGTAACACAATCATAGTAGGGAACCTTAACACCCCACTTTCAGCAATGGACAGATCATCCAAAATGAAAATAAATAAGGAAACACGGGCTTCCCCGGTGGCGCAGTGGTTGAGTCCGCCTGCCGATGCAGGGGACACGGGTTCGTAACCCGGTCTGGGAAGATCCCACATGCCGCGGAGCGGCTGGGCCCGTGAGCCATGGACGCTGAGCCTGCGCGTCCGGAGCCTGTGCTCCGCAATGGGAGAGGCCACAATAGTGAGAGGCCCGCGTACCGCAAAAAAGAAAAAAAATTAAAAAAATAAAAAATAAGGAAACACAAGCTTTAAATGATACATTAAACAAGATGGACTTAATTGATATTTATAGGACATTCCATCCAAAAACAACAGAATACACATTGTTCTCAAGTGCTTATGGAACATTCTCCAGGATAGATCATATCTTGTGTCACAAACCAAGCCTTGGTAAATTAAAGAAAATTGAAAACATAACAAGTATCTCTTCTGACCACAACACTATGAGACTAGATATCAATTACAGGAAAAAATTTTAAAAAATACAAACACATGGAAGCTAAAAAATACATTACTGAATAACCAAGAGATCACTGAAGAAATCAAAGAGGAAATTAAAAAACAAAACCTAGAGACAAATGACAATGAAAACACAATGATCCAAAATCTATGGGATGCAGCAAAAGCAGTTCTAAGAGGGAAGTTTATAGCAATACAATCCTAGCTCAAGAAATAAGAAACACCTCAAATAAACAACCTAACCTTACACCTAAAGCAATTAGAGAAAGAAGAACAAAAAACCCCCAAAGTTAGCAGAAGGAAAGAAATCATAAAGATCAGATCAGAAATAAATGAAAAAGAAATGAAGGAAACAATAGTAATGATCAATAAAACTAAAAGTTGGTTCTTTGAGAAGATAAACAAAATTGATAAACCATTAGCCAGACTCATTAAGAGAAAAAGGGAGAAGACTCAAATCAATAGAATTAGAAATGAAAAAGGAGAAGTAACAACTGACACTGCAGAAATACAAAGGATCATGAGAGATTATGACAAGCAACTATAGGCCAATTAAATGGATAACCTGCAAGAAATGGACAATTTCTTAGAAAAGCACAAATATCCAAGACTGAACCAGGAAGAAATAGAAAATATAAACAGACCAATCACAAGCACTGAAATTGAGACTGTGATTAAAAATCTTCCAACAAAGAAAAGCCCAGGACCAGATGGCTTCACAGACGAACTCTATCAAAAATTCAGAGAAGAGGTAACACCTGTCCTTCTCAAACTCTTCCAAAATATAGCACAGGAAGGAACACTCCCCAGCTTATCCTACAAGGCCACCATCACCCTGATACCAAAACCAAAGATGTCACAAAGAAAGAAAGCTACAGGCCAATATCACCAATGAACATATATGCAAAAATCCTCAACAAAATACTATCAAACAGAATCCAACAGCATATTAAAAGGATCATACACCATAATCAAGTGGGGTTTATCCCAGGCATGCAAGGATTCTTCAATATGCACAAATCAATCATTGTGATACACCATATTAACAAACTGAAGTAGAAAAATCAAATGATCATTTCAATAGATGCAAAAAAAGCTTTCGACAAAATTCAACACCGATTTATGATAAAAACCCTCCAGAAGGTAGGCATAGAGGGAAATTACCTCAACATAATAAAGGTGATATATGACATTCCCACAGCCAACATCATTCTCAATGGTGAAAAACTGAAATCATTTCTTCTAAGATCAGGAACAAGACAAGGTTGTCCACTCTTACCACTATTATTCAACATAGTTTTGGAAGTTTCAGCCACAGTAATCAGAGAAGAAAAAGAAAAAAAGGAATTAAAATGGGAGAAGAAGAAGTAAAGCTGTCACTGTTTGCCGATGACATGATTCTATACATAGAGAATCCTAAAGATGCTAGAGAAAACTACTAGAGCTAGTCACTGAATTTGGTAAAGTAGCAGGATACAAAAGTAATGCACAGAAATCTCTTGCATTCCTATACACTAATGACAAAACATCTGAAAGAGAAATTAAGGAAACACTCCGTTTACCACTGCAACAAAAAAGAATAAAATACCTAGGAATAAACCTACCTAAGGAGACAAAACACCTGTATTTAGAAAACTATAAGACACTGATGAAAGAAATTAAAGATGACACCAACAGATGGAGAGATATACCATGTTCTTGGATTGGAAGAATCAACATTTTAAAAAGACTATGCTACTCAAAGCAATCTATAGATTCAATGCAATTCCTATCAAACTACCAATGGCATTTTTCACAGGACCAGAACAAAAAACTTCACAATTTGTGTGGAAACAAAAAGACCCCGTATAGCCAAGGCAATCTTGAGAAAGAAAAACGGAGCTGGAGGAATCAGGCTCCCACACTTCAGACTATACTACAAAGCTACAGTAATCAAGACAGTATGGTACTGGCACAAAAACAGAAATATAGGTTGGTGGAAGAGGATTGAAATCCCAGAGATGTACCCAGGCACATATGGTCACCTTATGTTTTTTTTGTGTGTGTGTGGTACACGGGCCTCTCACCACTGTGGCCTCTCCCGCTGCGGAGCCCAGGCTCTGGACACACAGGCCCAGTGGCCATGGCTCATGGGCCCAGCCGCTCCGCAGCACATGGGATCCTCCCAGACTGGGGCAGGAACCCGTGTCCCCTGCATTGGCAGGCGGACCCTCAACCACTGTGCCACCAGGGAAATCCCGGTCACCTTATTTTTGATAAAAGAGGCAAGAATATACAATGGAGAAAAGACAGCCTCTACAATAAGTGGTGTTGGGAAAACTGGACAGCTACATGTAAAAGAAGGAAATTAGAACACTCCCTAACACCATACACAAAAATAAACTCAAAATGGATTAAAGACCAGACACTATCAGACTCTTAGAGGAAAACAGAGGCAGAACACTCTATGACATAAATCACAGCAAGATCCTTTTTGACCCACCTCCTAGAGAAATGGAAATAAAAACAAAAATAAACAATAGAGACCTAATGAAACCTAAAAGCTTTTGCACAGCAAAGGAAACCATAAACAAGACGAAAGGACAACCCTCAGAATGGGAGAAAACATTTGCAAATGAAGAAACTGACAAAGGATTAATCTCCAAAATTTATAAGCAGCTCATGCAGCTCAATATCAAAATAACAAAAAACCCAATCCAAAAATGGGCAGAAGACCTACATAGACATTTCTCCAAAGAAGACATACAGATTGCCAACAAACACATGAAAGGATGCTCAACATCACTAATCATTAGAGAAATGCAAATCAAAACTACAATGAGATATCAACTCACACCGGTCAGAATGGCCATCATCAAAATATCTACAAACAATAAATGCTGGAGAGGGTGTGGAGGAAAGGGAACCCTCTTGCACTGTTGGTGGGAATGTAAATTGATACAGCCACTATGGAGATTCCTCAAAAAACTGAAAATAGAACTACCATACGACCCAGCAATCCCACTATTGGGCATATGCCCTGAGAAAACCATAATTCAAAAAGAGTCATGTACCACAATGTTCACTGCAGCTCTATTTACAATAGCCAGGACGTGGAAATAACCTAGGTGTCCATCAACAGATGAATGGATAAAAAAGATGTGGCACATATATACAATTGAATATTACTCAGCCATAAAAAGAAACGAAATTGAGTTATTTGTAGTGAGGTGGATGGACCTAGAGTCTGTCATACAGAGTGAAGTAAGTCAGAAAGAGAAAAACAAATACCGTATGCTAACACATATATATGAAATCTAAAAAAAAAAAAAAAGGTCATGAAGAACCAAGGGGTAAGATGGGAATAAAGACACAGACCTACTAGAGAATGGACTTGAGGCTATGGGGAGGGGGAACGGTAAGCTGTGACAAAGCGAGAGTGGCATGGACATATATACACTACCAAACGTAAAGTAGATAGCTAGTGGGAAGCAGCCGCATAGCACAAGGAGATCAGCTCGGTGCTTTGTGACCACCTAGAGGGGTGGGATAGGGAGGGTGGGAGGGAGGGAGACGCAAGAGGGAAGAGATATGGGAACATATGTATATGTATAACTGATTCACTTTGTTATAAAGCAGAAACTAACACACCATTGTAAAGCGATTATACTCCAATAAAGATGTTTAAAAAAAATGGTTCTGAAGAACCTAGGAGCAGGACAGGAATAAAGATGCAGTCGTAGAGAACAGACTTGAGGATACAGGGAGGGGGAAGGGTAAGCTGGGACGAAGTGAGAGAGTGGCATGGACATATGTACACTACCAAATGTAAAATAGATAGCTAGTGGGATGAGATATGGGGATATACATATATGTATAGCTGATTCACTCTGTTATAAAGCAGAAACTAACACACCATTGTAAAGCAATTATACTCCTATAAACATGTTACAAAAACAAAAAGGATTGGCTCACATGTTTGTGGAAAATAGCAAGTCTTAAATTTGCAAGGCAGGTTGGCAGGGTAGAGACCCATGGAAGAGATGATGTTACAGTCTTGAATCCAACAGCATTCAGAGACCAATTTTTTTCTTCCCAGGGGGACCTCAGTCTTTTCCCTTAAGGCCTTCAACTGGTTGGATGAGGCCCACCCATATTATAGAGGGTAATCTGCTGTACTCAAAGTCTACTAATATAAATGTTAATCACATCTGAAAAAATACCTTCACAACAACATCTGGACTGGTAGTTGACCCAAAACTGGGTATGCGGGCCTAGATAGGTTGACATATAAAATTAACCATCACAGGGGAAGAACCTTCTGGCTACCCATGAAGAATCTTTGAACTGCAGAACTGAGACTGTCCCCCATATTGATAAAGAATTCTTCCCACCTAGAGGGGAGTTAAGAACAACCAAGACATGCTTTAGTCTGTAGTTAACTTCCCCAATTCCTCCTCATTAACAGTCAATAAAGTAGAGGATCTTTTATTGCCCAGTTGACCATTCAACTTGGCCAAGACATTTGCTACTGATACCTATGGATTTCTCTCAGATCTCATTAATTGGCCCACATGGCCTTCATCCTTCTTCCAGAAAGCCATGTCTCTATCAGCATCCCATCTTCATCACCAAAACTGTCAAAATCTCTGAAGGTCATTAGATTCTATCTTACTTGAAAGCTAACTATTTAGCTTGCCACAGTTTGAGAAATAGTTTTATTACTCATAGCACAATATCTTAGTTTGTTCAGGCTGCTGTAACAAAAATACCATAGACTGCGAGGCTTATAAACAACAGAAACTTATTTCTTACACTTATGGAAGCTAGAAAGTTCAAGATCAAGGCTGATTCAGTGCCTGGTGAAGACTCACTTCCTATTTCATAGGTGGCCATCTTCTCTCTGTGTCCTCACATGGAAGAAGGAGCAAGGGAGCTCTTTTTCTGTCTCTATAAAAGGGTCTTTTTTATAAGGGCACTAATCCCATTCATGAGGATGGAGTCACCTCTCAAAGGCCCCACCTCCAAATAGTCATCACATTGGGGATTAAGTTCAACATATGAATTTTAGAGGGACACAAACGTACAGTCTATAGCGTGCAACAAGTAGCCTGCATATTTGTGTAGCTTCCTTAAGCCCCCAGTTCCCACAGGGTGATGAAAGTAGGACTAGGTGACACCTGCATATGCAGTTGTTTGCATTATAGGAAAGAAACCTTTAGTGCAGGAAACCTGAACCTTTTATAATGAGCAGTAAACATACCTGCCTTTTACTCAAGAGGGAGTAAAGAAGAAGAAGATACATCTATCTTCTAAGACTCACAAGGCATGCAGAAAATGCAAGAGATCCATAGAGAGTTGGGGTGACACCAACAAGCAACCTGTACTTTATTTTGTCCTAAAGGTAGACTGTCTTTTTTATTACTTTTTCTTTGTAAAATAAATGTATTCATAAGCCTTCTTGGGAAAGAGCACCCATCAGAGGCCAAAATGATAAATTCTCTTCCAGTGTGTCTAGAGTGTGCTAAGGATATGTGCGTACTGTAGTGGGCCAAATTGAAAACTGATTTTCTTCAAATTGTATAATATGAATCAAGAACAAATGGAGCTCAAGCACAGGAGAAAGAAGGAATGCGTGAGACAGATTAGCACGCAAACAATAGGCATTCCAACATTGTGAGGGAGTGAAGATCTGGACCCAAATGTGGCAGAAATTACAGAATTTAAGTCATCACATATAGGGTGGGAAAAGAAATCTAGCAAACATATGAGGAAAACTAACATATACTTATCATTAGTCATATGAAAGAAAGACAGATTGTTTTTCTTTTAATAAATGAAGTTGTTTTCTAAAGCTAAGTGACACTTGATCTCTGGATTTGGTTGTAATAAGATAGTTTATAAAATATTTCAGCAGCTCAATTCTTATTTCATATTACTATTTTAAAATCGAATACATCTGCTGAAACAAATAAAAATGAGATACCAAAATATTCTTTCTTGTTCCACTAATGTTTCTTTTTTAAACACACACACATATACACTCACACTTTAATATACAGGTTCTTGGTACAATTTACAAACTGAGAAATAATATAAATTAAAATTAATTTCTACTTTATTAATATAAAATAGTATTAAAATATTAATAAACATTAATGATGCACTGGAAGAGGATGTATCTTATTTTTTCTTTGATCCTTCCTTCCACCTTAAAAAGAAGACAAAGTAAATACTGTTTTTCTGAGATGATGAAACAGATCCAGAGTTGCTAACCAGGTCTAATTTACCTGACAGTTAATCCAATGTTCCAATCACTATATTATTATTCTGGAAAATCAGTTTATAATATCACCAGTTTCTGGGTATAAGTTACTAAACATTAATATATACATCAAATGATTACATCACTGATCATATACGGATACAGGATTATTACATTAGCTCCACGACAGCTCTGTTAAATGTACAAGTACTGTTAAAAATCTGTTTTACATTAGTGCTGTATGGACCATGAAAATACAAACACAAATATATTTTACGGAGTGAATAATTCATAGCAGTTTCACCAGCCCACATATGAAACATTTTTTTGTAGTTAAATATTTACTTTTATATTAGATGAACTAGTAAACATCTTTGCCATAGATTATGAAGTACACTTTTCTCAAGAATTTCAAAATGAATGTTTTCTATATATTTTTGAGATTTTATAAAACACACAAACACTAAATCTAAGTCTGTAATCTGATTTTTTTTAATTTCATGCTTAAACCATGCATTTTCAATTGTTATTTCACTACCCACATTTCTCAAGACTGTTTTGTGTCAACTCTGCTTGTTTGAATAAAAATCTAAAGAAACAATGAAAAAAGGTGAAGCTGAATTTAGCTTTATTTTTTTAATTCAGTTCACTATTCCCTTAGAGAAATCATTATGTCTCCTAAATTCATTGCTTATACTGATGCCACCATAATATTTTTAAAGCATAATTTTGGATGTGTTACTGTCCTGCTCTTAAACTTTGAATGGTCCACATTCATACAACCACACACATAAATATATGCATACATATATGCATCCCATACCTATGCCAGGTAATGAGGCTTTGATGGCCAGGAACTACCCATTAATTCTCATTTAGAAAGGGAACTACTTGTTTTCTCCAAAATCTGCCTCACACTCCCGTCCTCTTTGCACATATTTTCTTTTCTTGGGTTACATCCTATCACCTCCTTTGAATACCAGATTTTTTCGCCTACACCAGAACTCTTTTAAAGGCTGGACATGACCTCTATGTTTCTCATTCTACTAGTCATTTCTCAGTCCAAACCTTATATGACTCATCAGAAGTACAGACCCAGCTGATCTCTCCTTCCTCCTTGAAACACCTTCTTTCGTCTTCTGAGACAGCTCACTCTACTTGTTCTCTTACCATCACATTGACTGCTTTCTCCCAGTCTCCTTTGCTGGTTTCTCCTCAACTAAGGGCTGAAGTGTCCTAGGGCTCAGCCTGAACCTCTTCTCTATTTGCCCTCACTTCTTAGTGATTTCTCCCAGCCTCACCACACACACACACTGACAACTTCTACATTCATATCCCAAGTCTGGATTTATTCCTTAAATGCCAGACTTTTACATGCAACTGTCTACTTCACCCCTCTATTTGGTTATTTATCACCTTTTACTTAAATATCAAATATTTTCTCAAACTTGACATGTCCTAAATTGAAATCTTTATCATCCCATTAAAAACTGTTCCCCCAAAGTTTTTCTCGACTTAGTAAATAAAAATTCCACCATTCCAATTTCTCAGGCCATAATCCTTAAGGTCATTCTAGACTCCTCTCTTTGTCTCACACTCTACATCTATTTCATTGGCATATATTATCCATATCTTCCTCTGTTAACACCTGGTTCCAAGATACCATTCTTTCTGTCTGTCTGTCTCTCTTACCTAGAGTAGTAAATATCCTTCTAATTGATCTCCCTGTTCATTTCTCTCCTTCAATAACTCCTTCTCCCATTCATAGCAAAAGTTATAGTTCTCAAAATTGTCTCTCAGGCCTTCGACATTTGACCCCCTACCTCTGGGATTGTATGCACTACCACCCCACTGGCTTCACCCTGAGCTATTCCTAAGGAATTAAGCTGAACCTTAAACAGCGGGATGAAATTTCAATAATCAGATACCCAGCCATGGGCGGAGAGGGGCTGCTATTTTAACAGGCATTCTCACTAATAGGAGGACATTTGAGCAGAGACCCAAGAGAGGTATGGGAGCAAGCAACATGGCCCCCTGGGAGAAGATTGTTTCTACCAAGTGAACAGTGAGTGCAAAGGTCCTGGGGCAGCAATGTGCTTGGCAGGTTTGAGAAACAGAAAGAGGCTGAAGACTGAAAGGTCAACCAAGAGAAGGTGACTGTACTTAACAGCCCAGGCGAAAAGTTTTGAAGACTCTATCTTCATCTTTGGTGACAGCAGGAGTTGAAAAGGGGAAACAGGTAAGAAAAATATCATTGCACTAACAAATGTTTATTGAGTAACTCCTCTAAGTAAACACTTTCCTAGACACAAGAAATATCATTAGACCAAAATGGTGCTTGCTTCACAAGACAAAAGCTTACCTTGTAGAGAAGACAGATACTAAACAACAGCATTTGGCAATTGTTCTGAGGTTGTAGAGTAACAAAGAGAGAGGATTTCAAAAAGAGACTTGAGCCTGCATAATGGTTGTAAAAAATTAATAAACAGAAATCTCAGTCAAATAGGGTTGGGAGAACTTGCATGCCCTATAAGGGATAGCAGAGCCCAACACAAAGAAAAAAGACGCCTCTTCTTTCCTGGCAAGGACTCAGCCAATGAAAAGCCATAGACCCGTTGTTTACTATAGCCCTCTCAAGTCCCTTTTCCCCTCTATAAAAGTGTTCTCCTTCCCTTCCCGTGTGGGAACTTGCGTGTGGCTCAACATGGCTGCAGACCCCAAACCAATTCTCTGCTGATCCTGAATAAACCCATTTTTGCTGGGGAAATATCTGGCAGTCCATTTTTTTTAGGTTAACATGGTTCATGAACACAGTTACATGTGAAATGAAATTTACATGAGATTCTTATGAAAGTTCTTAGCAACTTCTTTAGAGCTCTTCAACAATAATCCCTCTGAGAGGGTTCCTAATCAGACATGTACAACAGGAAATACCTTCATTTAAAAGAGGGAGCAGAGCACAGCAGGATCACAGATAGTTGGGCCTGGGTTAGTACCCTGTCCCTGCTACTTAATCTCTGTAAGCTACCATTTCCTCATCTGAAAGAAGGGGATAATGATTGAACATTCATTATAGGGTTGTTGTGAGGTTTCTGATAAAGAACTTCACATGGCACTGTTATAGAAAGCATTTCGTATTTATAGAGTAGCTAATGTGTGAAGAGAGACTTAAACATCTTAAAGACTCCTAAGAAAATACCTACTTCTGAGAAGGGAGCTTTCATAATATAACTTCTTGTCAAAAAATTATGTAATAACGAGTGAATCAGTGTTTGCCTAAGGCTTTGTTTCATGGTTAATGTAAAAGAATAAAAACTAAATAGTAGTTGATCCTCCAATGTACTTGTCAGCAAAATCCTTACTGCAGTATTTTTCTTTCATCTCACATAAAAATGGAGAGGAGACGTTTTGTTATATGTTCTGGAATTTCTTTGGACAATTTAAGTGGGATAAAGTTCAGTGCTGAGAAACAGATTTGTGACAACCAGCCTTACCCATCACTGTGACTGGACTGCAACCTCCACGCTCAAAAGCATCAATAGCACTACAGCATGTTCAATTTTATAGTATTATGTGCAGTAATAGTCTTTAATCTATTTTTTTATATTTTAAAATTTTATTGTGAGTCAGAAGAGCACTGTCATCATATTAAGAAATATTTACCAAGGTAAAAACATCAATATCGCGAGCACTGTAAGCTGTACCATTCAGAAAGATAATCATCATCTTCTGAAGCAAAATATTGAAATCAGGCAGCTGAGTGACACAAAAATACAAAGGGCAGGTGACAATATAAGTCCTGGCCAGACAGCAATCACAAATCTACTTAAGTTAAATGAAGACATTTTGATTAAGGAATCTAAAGATTCTAAATTTTAGGTCAGGGTAGTGGACTTCTTCCCTCTTGAGAGAATATTATATGGCAGAAAACTAATTTTCAAAACTAATTTTCAAATGTCTTCTATTTTCTTCACCCCAATAGTGAAGAAAATAAAAGATAAGCATTGGAGTTATCAACAGATATGATAATAGTAACTAATTTCTGAAATTCAGAAAGCAGATATAAACATGGGGAAGAAGCCATAGTCCACAGAAATATGTTCACAGCTCCTGCTACAACAGTTGATTTGTCAGATTCTTGATTTTTTTTTTTTTGTGGGTTATCTGTTTCTCTCTTTTAGGATTCTCTGTTTAGGTTTAGAATTCTGAAACTTCATCAGGATATCTTTGTGTGTAGGTCTTATCATTAATCCTGCCTGATACCAGGCAAGCCCCTTTAACCTAAAAATTTTTTGTCTCTCTTCACGTCTGGGATATTTTTGTCTATATTTATTTGAAAATTCTCTCTTTCATTTTGTTTTAGTTTTCTTATTTTGAAGCCTCTCTGTATTGGGACACCCTGAATAATTAATGTATTATTCTTTATATTCAATATTTTCTAATACACACAGATTTATTTTTATATAATACACTTTAAATAAATCAGAAATATGTTTTTGTACCATATAAGTTAAAGTATAGATAGCAGGAGACAGGATCTAACTATCAACTTTAAATTATCAGTAGGCACAAATCTAGAAAATAGAGCTTGCAATTCAGAAATCAAGGAGACTTTTAGAGTTCCCTTAAATATTATTACAATGTAAGATTCTTGATGGTAAGTGATTAACATAATTTTGGGGGGTTTTGCTTTAGTTTTGATTTGTGGTTTATTTTGGTGTAATACCTTGCTAACTCATGTGGTTCATAAAGAATTACTTTAGGAAAGACAAAAAAAATATTACTTCAACAAAGACAGATGATATGCTTTAGGTCAAAGGATTGTTACCCTATGTGACATCAGCATTCACACTGTATCCCTTGCCTTAATATAGAGCTTTGATTGAAGGCTTTTAACTGAAAATCTCCACTGACACCGCCCCTTGACATCAGTTTTATTCTGAGTGAGGCAACACTTCCCGAAATTTTACAGAGCCCTTCCCCAAACCCATTATTGACAAAGGAGAGAAAGGAATAGAGAAAGGAGAAAGTAAATAAGGAGGATGAAAGAAATGCCTGATATATTGTTAATATATCTTAAAGGCGCCAAGGTAGTCTGCAAATGATTTGTTAAGAGCCCAAAGCTGGCAGAAGACCAAGGAAGGAAGGCTCCTTCAACTTTTGGTTAACAAACCTTTCCTTGTTTTCTCAGCCAGCTAACACCAATCCTCTTAACTTTTGCAAATCTGGACATGCCTTGAGGCGTGAACATCTGAAAAGAAAAGACTGCCACCTCTGCCCATTGCCTTCCAGAATCCATCTGCTCAAGTGTGGTGTGGAGCAATGGCTAATCCAGACAAATGAGAACATAATCCTTGTACTATGCAAAACAGCAAGATGATCTACAAAAAGCTCTGGGCAGGGCTGCAAAGATGCAGTTGCATTGACTTTGAAGAAGACAGTTACTATATTTTCCAACAAGTGCTATAGAAGATGCTGAAATTGAGTGAGCATTTCTGCAGTACATCATGAATGTAATGGGTCATATTAATTTAGCAGAGAATAGGTAATGTTTGGCTAAATGAAAGAAAATGTTATGCAATTTAATTACATGAAAACATATATGTCATATTTAATCTGTTAAAAATCACCTGTAAAAATTATTCCAACAAAAATTGTCTCTATTTTTTGTGGTAACGTAGTTTTGTTTTGTCTTGTTTCTTTTATGGCGTTACCATCCAGGCCAATTTGACCAACTTTGGTCAAAGGGACTTTTTTTCACAAGGTACTACCAAATATTATACACAATTTAAAAAATATTTTTCTTAAAAGCAATATATAGTAGATGTTTGGAGGGGCACTGAGTTTACCATTCGTTTAATAACAAAAGAAACTCCTTGAAATTTAGTTTTAAGCTATAAAATATGTGCTGTGCTCAAAATGTACAATATATTTTAAATGTTAAGAGTGTTTCTATCATTAAACAGTAAATCATTCTATTGACTTTATGATACCATGGGTATTTTAATACTTAAAATAGTAGTTACTGTTTTCCCCAAAAGCAATTTCCATAGAAACAGGACACTTTACTTATTAGACAAAGAAAGACCAGAACTGATTCTACTACACTGCAAAGTCCTTTTCACCTCTGGCTTCAACGAATTCACACATATGTTAAAACACACTTCAAACATTTAATGCATTTTTGTTTTGAGATCATAAACAAACCTTTATATTTTCTTGTGACAATATATTTATAACATTTAAAATATACTTAGTATATATTATAGACATTTTTATACATATTTACACAAATACAAATAGAGGAAGCAGGTTAGAGAGAGATAGACATAGACAATAATGATATACTTTCCAAGTCTATTAGTTATTTTCTAAGAACATGACATGTTTAGAAATTTATCAATGTAAAAACACAGTAGTTTTGT
The DNA here is from genome assembly GCF_964374135.1 of Grampus griseus. Lineage (NCBI taxonomy): Eukaryota > Metazoa > Chordata > Mammalia > Artiodactyla > Delphinidae > Grampus > Grampus griseus. The sequence goes on along the minus strand of NC_138997.1, from coordinate 118,041,451 downwards.
TCTGAATATTTGAAGAGTTGAGTTTTTAAGTAATCAAGATATTTTTAAATGATATGCAATCTAACATTATTGTATTTCAGTGTACCACTTCGTAATCAATGGCATTCAATTCATCAGTATTTAATTGGTAAAGGTAGAAATGACTGATGAATATTTGTAACCTGGCGGGGGGGTGGGGGGAAGTAGAGGAAGACATATGAAGGTGGCATATGCTGTGATTTTAAAAAAAGGTACTCTAAGGGTCTCCCCCCTCCCCTTTTTAAAAATGCTCTAATACATCAAGTGGTTACTTGGTCACTTGGAAAGAGCTAAGCAAGAGTGAAATCAAACTGTCAAAATCTAGAATATATAGTGTTCATAAATATTCAGATATATTTATCTTCATTCACTCATCAGCCTCTAGTCCAAGAAAAGCTCAGATTATCAGTTTTTCACAGCTGGAACTACCCTTCTTTTTTGGCCTACTGTAGCTGAATGAATAAGCATCCTACATTGGAAACAGAGCAGTAAAATAAGCAGAAATAGTGAGGTAATTTGCTTTCTGTCCTCAACACCAATACTTATTAGGGAATCGTTCAGTAACCAAAAGAAATCTTTTTAAAAAATTTTAATTCAGTCTTGGTATGAGGTTGAGTAAGAAAAGTGGGTATATTTGATCAAAAGAATACAAAGCCAAGATTTTAAGTGTGACAATGTATAGTTTGTCAGTTCCTCTAAGGTAAGGACAAATGACAAAGTACTTAAACTTAGAGAATAGGTTTAGACAGGCATTAGAATCAAAGTCTTGATTATAAGCGTTGTTGAATAGCAAATCAAGGGACAGAGGAAAACATGGAAATGTTACTATCCTAATGAAATCAGCCAAAGGCACAAATGCAAATTAAGTGAAGTCTATCTGTGCACCATACATGTACTTCCTGTCTTTGACCTTCCCTTACTATCCCCAACCCACTTGTGTTTCTCCGTGGCTGCCCCATCAGATGCCACTGAGCAATGTACAGCTAAACCACACTGATAGAATCCATGTCCCCTGATCCATGTGTGGCTCTTCTCCAATCGAATTTAACACCTTGTGAGCCATTCCCTAAGGTTACTCTTCAATTAGAGTGGACTAATCAGAAAAACTATGCCAGAAAAAATATGCTAATGATTGCTGATTGCTTCACATATTTTTTGAACTACTGAACTATAGAAAGAAAAAAAAAAAAACTTCTTTTCTTTGGTAAGTGTTCCAATCTCACTTTAGACACTTTGATTCTCATAAAAATTCTGTTGTCTGATTTAACTTACTCCTAAACTGCGAAAGACTCAGTTTTGAATGAGATATTGCTTATATGCTTGTTTGAATTTCTAAAACAACAAACTGTATTAACTGAAAGATGTTTCCTACCAATTGACCAAATAGTAGCCTAAATTCAGCATTCCTTATGTACACTCAGGGACTACAACAGGATTTGAGATTTTATAAAACACACGTGTTAAAATAGAAGAAATAAGCAAAATATTTGGCCAGATTTTAAGATATTTTGCTTTATAGGGTAATATTATTTTTAAAATATTATGTTTTTCATTTGTGAAATTAGAAAATGGCCAAAAGTGATCCATTTTTTATAATTTGAAGAAGACAATTTGAAGACATGCCAAAGAGATTATTACCTAATTAGTACTTTCAGAGAAAAAAAATGGAGAGAAAAGTAATGTTTTAAAAGACTAGGAGTTTCTATAACAGAAACATAAAACTTTATTGTCTCATTTTATCTTCAAAGGAAGTCGGTGGATAAACGATTCTAGTACACTTGATTAAAAGTAGGCACGTGCATGTCAGAGTTTCAGGCAAGCCCTGCTTATTGGAACCTTAGGCCCTGTCCTGGAAAAAAAATCTCAGTGACGATTCTACACAAGCACGAGTACTGGCTTCCAGATGTTTCTAAAGTACAAGAAGCTGCACCACCACTTGACACTTACATAAAGAATTCATGCATAAACAAAGAGGTAATCATCAAAGTCCAAAATTCTTTTAGTTAGCATTTTTAAAAAACACGTGGCTCAAGAGGGAGGAGATATGGGGATTATATGTATATGTATAGCTGATTCACTTTGTTATAAAGCAGAAACTAACACACCATTGTAAAGCAATTATACTCCAGTAAAGATGTTAAAACAAACAAACAAACGGGAGGGCAATCAAAATTGATCTCTGATTCTGATCTTAGCTTCTGCCTCTCTTTTCTTTCCCCCCTGTAATTGGCTGCATAATCCCCCTCAGTATCTGTCACTCACTGCCTCAGCTCTTCTCTACCCATAATTCTACCACAGAGTAGTTGGCTCTGAGTGTCAGCCTGTTGGGGACATCCCGCTTACAGAACTGTTGGATCTGGGGATTTGGCCACACACTGTCCACTTCAGATTGCCCCTCTGAGAGCTGGTGGTTCTAATTGTTAATGTTTCCACCTTCTTTGGGGGGTTTAGACATCCGTGCTTCTCAACCATTTCCCTAAGCTCTTCTACTTCTGATAAAGATTTTTCACCAAAGATGAAGTTTCTCTACTACCAATAGCAGTGGTGACCTACCACTTTCCAGGAATGGACCTAGACTCCCTACATGGCTCTCGTTCAACTTCTTTAGCTCTCAACCACCACATCTGCAAAATACTGTCATAATATTTGGCTGATGTCTTGTAGACTTTATAATTCTCCAATTTTCTGAAATTATGATAGAAAATACTAATTCTGTGCTCAAGATTTTTAAAGCTTGATGATGAGTAATGGGATTTCATTATACTATTCTCTTACTTTTTATACAATTAAAATTTGCCATAATAAAAATTCTTTAAAAATGCTTCATTATCTAAGGAATAATACACCAGCTGATCTTCACTGAAACACATAAATTAATGGTAATTTGGAAGTTATATTCATCATCTTTATCTTTCAAATGGAATAGATATGCAAAAACTGCTACGATGGTAATTGAATTTTTCCATCTGTTCCACATTTTGTAAAAGCAAAATCTGCATGAAATAAAATCAAACAAGAATATTCTTCTTCACTTAAAAACAGCCTTAAATTTTAAGTAGTTGTAGTTTCCAAATTCCTTTCTTTAAGGGGTGCACTTACTGGACAAGGAGTTCTGTGTTCCAACAGACATTTTCACCCTGGGTTTGGTTGAGTAGAGAGTTTGAGTCACTGAGAGTAGAATATCTACTTTCTAAACCACACCATTTCTGCTAGGGTATGCAATGTTCACCAAAAAGTTTGAGCAAGTAAATTGAATGAAAAACAATAATTTCCCACAGTACTAAGATTCCACAAACAATGCAATGTTCTCTTTTGAAAGATAAGCAGTATGAACAGTAACAATTATCCCACTTAAATATTATTCATTCAAATTTGGAAAGCTGGAATGCTTAAAATATAAAGAAACAGCAAAACTCAACCAGATGTTTTATCATGGGTGATTTCATTCTTTTTTCATTTTTTTTTTTTTTTGTAGTCCAAAGTCCTTTAACCAATGTAAGAGAAAATACATGTTCTAAGTTTTAAATTATTCCCTTTAAATTTTTCTATAGTTGTTAAACTCAAACTCTAGCCTATATAAATTCAGAAAGGAATGAGGATTCTTGTCAGTCTTAGGAGTATCTTTCTTCTGGAATGTCAATTCCCCTGCATTATTTAGAATTCAATGTGAGGCAAACAACGTTTGATTGGTGAGGGGCTTTCTTTGAAGTGGAAAATTAAAGAGGTATTGCTTTGTTGTGTCTTAAAATACTTGGAATCTCAATTTACTACTTACAGCTTATTTATGATTTAGAAATAATTGTACATTAGATTCCACATATATGATTTTGGTATTTCACAATCTATGAGCTCAAAACCCCACCCAGAAACACAAGATTGAACAAAACAGAACAAAAACTTCCACAGCCATTCCACAGCCACTTGGTTGGCACCAGCTCCCTCCAACATGTAATGTAAAACGCACATTTTTGGACATTAAAAAAAAAGAATTAAAAAAAAAAAGAATTAGTCAAAAGAGCTCTATTGTAGAAGCAAGTAAATGGTGTTAAGAACAGTTATTGCTGCTATGGAGAAGGTAAATATTTGATTACATGACACAGAAAATAATAACAAGCAAATATAGTTATTTTAAGAAATAGCTAGGAGAGGCATAAGGTACTTGCAAGTGTCATCCCCAAATACTTTCATCCAACCAAAGGAGAGAACAGAAATAATCCCTAGTCAATCCCTGAGGGAAAAGACACAGATATGAGCAGATTTTTAATGGAGAAGAGCTTCGGTGGAATGATGTTTATCCAGCCAATAAGATCCTGGAAATCAAAGCATTTTTATTTTTTTTTATTTACTTATTTTGCATCTTCAGATCTAGATGCTTGAAAATGTAGCCGTTCCGTAGGAAGCGGTTCAAATGACCAGCTTTAAACAAAGAAGGATGGAAAGGGTGATCCCAAGTACAGAATTCAGAACTGGTCACAGAAGTTAACTGAGCTTCCAGTGACATGCAAGAACAGAGTCAGTAAAATGTAGACCAAGATTCATGCTTGAAAGAAATGTGTAAGATGCTGTAAACGTCATAATTTTACAGCTTTGTTCATTTCCCTCTCACAACTAGCAGCAATGTACTTAAATTGTGAAAGGCCTGTATTTTGGCTATTTTCAGTAATCAGTATTCCCACCCATCATACTCTCATCCTTATTTATTCTGCTCGTTCTCCCAGAGGCTGATCTCTGTGGCACGCACTGATAGCTGCAGCCCCCTCTGGCTTCTGGTTGGTTTGGCCAATAGGAGGCATCAGCACATTTGGGAGGGTAGAGAAGGATGAGTTCAGGGCATTTGTGTTTTTTCCTAGGTCCCTACTTTTCTTTTTTTTTTTTTTGCGGTACACGGGCCTCTCACTGTTGTGGCCTCCCCCGTTGCGGAGCACAGGCTCCGGACGCGCAGGCTCAGCGGCCATGGCTCACGGGCCCAGCCGCTCCGCGGCATGTGAGATCTTCCCGGACCGGGGCACGAACCCGTGTCCCCTGCATCGGCAGGCGGACTCTCAACCCCTGCGCCACCAGGGAAGCCCTACCTAGGTCCCTCCTTGATGGAGGCCGGGAGTTGGCTCCGTCTCCTCTGAATGTCACAGCTTCTGTCCAGTGGCCCTCTCCATATAGATATTCTCTCTGCTTTCAGTAAACTTCCCCTCCCCTCACCCCTTCTTCCCCACCCTCCTCAAAATACAGCAATCTAAAAGTGATACCACTGCCTGGGTAAACTGAAAACATTAAGTCCATAACAAAAGATGTTTTAAGTGCAGGAGAATTGATTCATACCATATGCCCATTTCAACAGCCTGTTTGGCTGGTGCAAAGCTTGATAAGTCTTGGAAAATGACTGAGCCTTATCACAAACTTAATCTGCAGTTCCATATAAGGAAAAACCTCTATAGTCCCCAGTACTAGAATACAACTATTGGCTTAACGCATTTTTTAAAAATCTAAAAAGATAATGAGAAGTAGCTTCTCCGAGACAAAGTGTATCTTTACCATTTTGCCTCAGGCCCTCTCTCATCATAGAGTCCCTATAGTCTTTATATGCCATAGACTGTCATGCTGGATTGTTTATTATATTGACAGTGTTATATTAAATGAAGCTTAGGGTCAGGAATGAAGAACCCTAGATGCCTTAATAAGACCCATGCACATCAGAGCGTGAAAGATAAACTGGAGAAGTTTCAGAGGTCCATGTCTAAGAAATGTCAGGCTATCACTTAGAAAGTGAGAGAAATTTGCTATACCCTCTCACTTACCACAAAGAAAGAGACACAACGCTTGGTGGGTCTTTTTGGATTCTGGAACAAAATATGCCAGGTTTGAGTTGTCAATTCAGAGTGAGTTCCACGTCAAAAAAGGTTTCACAGCAGTTCCAGTTAACCTTCACACTCACAGGGTTGTTTTGAGAATTAAATGTAATAATCTGTGAAAATCACCTGGCACATAGTAACCCCTCATTAAATGATTGCTTGAAAAAGAAGTCCCCTAAGAGATGCATTAGGGGTGGGAAGAGAGTTGAGGGCAGGGAAAGAAGTCATGGTGTTTACAAGCATAGATTTTTTCATAACTCTACTTACCCGATGCCCTCAGTTTACTGTATTCTAAATAGGCTTATCTATAAGTTGCATTTTTAAGCATTCTTTCAAATGCCAGACGTTTAGCTTTGAATTAAAAAACATGAGTTAACACAGCCAAGAAATTAATTGCCTGCCACCATGCACGCAAAAATCAAACTCTTCTAGTACAATATTTTCATTTAATGTACAAGCTTCCAACTAAGTCTCTTTCTCCTACAGTTTTCAACCCAGATGGTTTAGTCTACTCTTCTTGTTGTTATATATTATCTAACGGAGTAATGCTTAAATGAAATCCAAAATACATTTATCAAATTGTTATCACTGCTTATTTTATAAAAGTTACTGTACATCTTCACCTTTCTTTTCTACAATTATTAGACAAAGGAACTTGATTATAAGAAAAGACTAGACTATTTAAAAAGTTGCCGTTTACGCAATTTTTAATAGGAAAACAAGTACCACTCTTTATTTCTTGGTGGAGTCAACTGTCATGTAAGTGGAGAATCATATCAAGATTGATGTCATGCCCCTGCCATCCCCTGTGCAATTCTTTACACCTTTACATCAAAAATACTGTGTGAAAAAACATGACTTTGGGATCTGTAGATACTTTGCTTCTGCCAATATTGACATTGGGTGTACTCCTGACCTCAGGCAAGTCACTTCATCTCATTTTACATCTGTAGCAACTTATCCCTTTCTAGAATCCTGCATCACGTACAGACCCTTATCCTGTGTGTACCACAGGAGGTGTATATCATGTCTACACCCAGGCCACAGAACACTGACCTGATTTATGCTGACCAAAGAAAACATAAGACAATTTCAAACATGAGAAGAAACAGATAAATAACACTGCCCTTTAAATGCACTGAATGCCTTATTAAGAACATTCTTTTTCTTATAAAGTCTCATAAAATAAGAGACTCTAAGTGGAAAGCAAAGCCTTAGTCCATTCAGGCTGCTATGACAAATGCACTATACGCTGGGTGGCTTATAAACAACAGAAGTTTATTTCTTCTCAGTTCTGGAGGCTGAAAGTCTGAGACCAGGGAGCCAGCATGGTCAGGTTCTGGTGAGAGCCATCTTCTGGGTTGTTGATAGCCAACTTCTCCTTGCATTCTCACATGGTAGAGAGCAGAGAAGGGAAGCAAGCTCTTTCATGACTCTTATAAGTGTGCTAAATCCCATTCATGAGGGCTCTATCCTCAGGTCCTCATCTAATCCTAATTGCCTCGCAACAGCCTTACCTCCTAATACCATGACGTGAGAAGGGAGGGTAGGGTTTCAACATGAGTTTGGGGTACGCAAACAGTCTGTAATAGAAGGACTATTTTCCAAAAGGCTATCTTGCGAATAATTTTAGTCCTGCCTATTGGATGTTTGCTTACAACCTGGAACTCATCTTTTGCTTTGGCCAAAGTGCAAATACAGACAAGCCTAGAAAAGTAAGATAAAGCAAGAAACCTTTGTAATGAAGTCTAGTAAAAGAAAATAAAGGTATTTTTTAAAAACCAAGCTTCTCACAATGGGTACCTTGAACAAACTTCAATTAATGTTCCTACACTGTGTAGGCATCCATCTTTAATAAAACTGGCAGTGTTTGAAATCCCAGAAAACTCATCTAGCAGTATAAAAGCATTTCTGTTCCATGTATAAAATGCTTTGTCCCTATTGAGACTGAGCTAATGACACCATCAATAGCACAGAGGTGGCAAAGAGACACTTGCAGGGGCATTACATCCAAAGGGGGTAAGAAGAGACAGCTTTTCACTTCAGTTACTGCTTATCTATAGCCAAGAAAATGTAAATTCACCTGAGAGTAAAACTTGGATTTATTACATATCCATATCCACCTAAAAGCCTTATTAGGGGAAGTGGCTCAGACATAGTGATACTATGAAATGTTCTAGATGACAAATAATGTCAATGAGTGACTGACAGGATGTGATGTGATGCATTCAAGGTCAAAGTGCAAAAAAAAATTGCTAGTTTTGGGGTTTGCATTTATTTTTAGAGGAGAGGAGCATTAAACAGTAGCCTTTCTGCAATACTATTAGAATTGGTTCCTTCCTCCTGGTCCCCTCTTTTTCCACACAAACAAAATTTGAATCCTCAAGGAAATACTTCAGAATTTTCAGCTCTAAGTAAAAAGATAGCTTTCAAAAATTCTTGCAAATGTCAAAAATAAAAAATCCCTGTGAATGCAGGGAATAGTCTGAGGAGGAGAAATTTCTAGGAATTACCAAGTAAATGAAATCAAGGTTCATAGAGCTGCATAAGTTAAGGATTTCCCATTAGAGTAAAAAGGAGTTAAAGCATTTTTTAGTTAATTAAAAAATATTAGATAAATTGATTGTTTTTTTAAATATGATCATATGCAGCTAAGCATGTTTTTTTCAGTTTCTTCTAAGCATCATCCTAAGCATGTTTTTTCAGTTTCTCCTCTGAGTGATTTATAGGCATATACATTTTAAAGTGATTTTAATGGAATTAGATAACACTAATTTTTGGCTAGATATAGAAATTATCCAACAATTACTGCTGACTAATATTGGAATAGCTTCTTTTATGAAGTACCGTCATCAGACTCATATTGTGTATATATGACCAGTGTTGGTAATGGTGCACTGGGTGAGAGATAAAAAATAAGTAACCTTTAAAGAATATTTTATTCATTGTAGCACTTCACAGTAGCCAAATGGTGGAAACAATCCAAGTGTTCATCGACTGATGAATGAATAAACCAATGTGGTACAGCCATACAGTGAATATTATTCAACCGTCAGAAGGAATGAAGTATTGACGTATGCTACAATATGAATGAACCTTGAAAACAATGTGTTAAGTGAAAGAAGCCAGACACAAAGGTCACCTATTATATGACTCCATGTATATGAAATATACAGAATAGGTAAATCCATAGAGGCAGAAAGCAGATTGATGGTTCCAGGGTCTGGAGATAGGGGGACTGACCTATTAATGGGTATGGGATTTTCTTTTGGAGTGACAAAAATGTTTTGGAGTTAGATAGAGATTGTGATTACACAATATAGTGAATGTACTAAATATGGCTAATTTGTATATCCTAAAATTATTAATTTTATGTTATGTTAATTTTACCTCAGTTCTTAAAAATGCAGAAAGTTATAATGATTAGGGTAGGTTTGTATTACTAGAGCAGAAATAAACAGCCCTCTAAAACAGAATAGAAAACCTAGAAAATTCATATTTACATATGAAAAATATTCCATTTCTATGATTCTGTAACACATTTGTAAATTAAATTAAAATTCTGGGCTTCCCTGGTGGCACAGTGGTTGAGAGTCCGCCTGCCGATGCAGGGGACACAGGTTCGTGCCCCGGTCCGGGAAGATCCCACATGCTGCGGAGCGGCTGGGCCCGTGAGCCATGGGCCGCTGAGCCCGCACATCCGGAGCCTGTGCTCCGCAACGGGAGAGGCCACAACAGTGAGAGGCCCGTGTACCGCAAAAAAAAAAAAAAAAAAAATTCTGAATTAAATTTACAATTACTGTTGTCATGTTATATGTAACTAACAGAAGAAATTAAGTAAATTATATCTAAAATTACTCCATTGATTTGAAACAGATAACTCACATTCCCCAAGGTTTTGACAAAGTACTACTGATATAGGCATGAGGATACAGTCCAATATACCTTTCAAATGAGAATTACATATTTTTTATAAGTTTCTCAAATTTATTGAGGGTCAGAAGGTGAATTGATGAGCCAGTTAATTATATATGACAAGGAGTTACAGCAAATGACTTGAATAAAGTGATATCTAAAAATGATTCACTTTTTGCTTTCAAAATTGTTATGATTATTTTCAGGATCTTTAAGTCTGAGCTAAAATGTGCTTTCAACTGCTTTACTGTGGTGTGACTCAGATCCTAGCCTGCAAGCTGGAGAAAAACAACTTAGAAAACTAAACTTACCATTAAAGATCAAAGAGATGCCTGTAATCATTTCATTTGTGCAGGCCATTCCCTTGCCATGTCATCTACTATGCACAGGCTCTCACGGAGTTTACATTCCAGGGGAATGCATACTGATCTCAACATTGACCTCTATTTATCAGAATGTTTCCCCTGGGAACCCTGCACCTTATAGACTGGTGGGACTTCAGTGCCAAGGAAAGTTTATGATACAGGGGAATGGGCTCCTCCCTCAGAGACCAGGACCTGAGTTTGAGTACCAGCCCCATAATTGTAACTTGTGGGACCTAAGGAGAGATTATCTATCCTGTATGAGTTTCCATTCCAACCACAAGAATTAATAAAACTAAATTCGCAAGACTGTCAAAGCGATTAAATTAGATGATACACATGAAAAAAGAAAATTTATATATATGTCATAATGTGTATATATGTACAGAGAGAATATATATAGAGAGAGAACATCAAATATATATAAAATATATATATTCTGTAAAAGAGGCATGTATACAGTACTATACATGCCTCTTTTACAGAATTGTTACATTGTATTTGGGACCATTTTATGTCCCTCATGAATCTCATGGTATCTGGTAAATGGAAGGTATTCATCAAGGTTTGAATGAATGAATGAATGAATGATTCACAAGTAACATCAAAAACTATGTGAATTTTACCTTTAAATATTCAGCATTACCTTTATTCTCTACATAGTCCCTCAGTTGCCTACCATTATATTTTCAAAAAGAGATGCTTTAGCCATCAGGAAATAGTTGTATTTACTTTTAAATAGAAACAACCACATAATTTTAAAAATATATGTAAAGATGCTCTTTACATAGCACCAAATAATATCAATACTCAAAATAAATGTACAAAATATGTGCAACATTTCCACATAGAAAATTATAAATCTTATATGTAAATTTTAAAAGAGCTACAAAAATGTAAAGAAATGTTGTGATTATATACTGGAGGAGTCAATGTTATAAAGAAGTTAAGTTCCCCAAATTGATTTATAAAGTCAATGCAATCCCAGTTAGAATCTCAACACGTTCTTTGTTTTTGTTTTTTTTGTGGAGCTAGACAAAGTGATTCTAAAATTTATAAGAAAACACAAAGGGCTAAGAACAGCCAAAGGTCAAACAGCCCAAGTAAAAAATGGGCCAAAGACCTTAACAGTCACCTCATCAAGGAAGATATACAGACGGCAAAAAAGCATATGAAAAGATGCTCCACATCACATGTCATTAGGAAAATGCAAATTAAAACAGTGATAAGATATCACTATACATCAATTAAAATGGCCAAAATCCAGAACACAGACAACACCAAATGCTGGTGAGGATGCAGAACAACAGGAACTCTCTCCATGCATTGCTGGTGGGATTGCAAAATGGTACAGCCACTTTGGAAGACAGTTTGATGGTTTCTTACAAAACTAAACATACTCTTTTCATACAATCTAGTGATCATTCTCCTTGGTATTTACTGAAAGGAGTGAAAAACACCAAAACTTGCACATGGATGTTTATAGCAGCTTTATTCACAATTGACAAAACTTGAAAGCAACCAAGATTGTCCTTCAGTAGGTGAGTGAATGAACTGTGGTATATTCAGATGATAGAATACTGTTCAGTGTTTAAAAAGTAATAAGCTGTCAAGCCATGAAAAACCATGGAAGAATGTTAAATGCATATTACTAAGTGAAAGGAGCCAATCTGAGAAAGCTATGTACTGTATGATTTCAATGATATTACATTCTTGAAAAGCAAAACTGTGGAGACAATAAAAAGATCAGTTGTTGCCAAGGGTGGAAAAGGGAAAGAAGAGGTGAATAAGCAGAACACGGAGAATTTTTAAGGCAGTGAAAATACTTTGTATGACATTATAATGATAAATATATGTCATTATGCATTTGCCCAAATCCATGGAATGTACAACACCAAAAGTGAACCCTAAGGTAAACAATGGACTTTGGATGATTATGATGAGTCACTGTAAGTTCATTCTTAGTAAAAAAAATTACCTCTCTGGTGAGTGATGTTGATAATGGGAGAGGCTATGCATGTGTGGAGGCAGGGAATATATGAAAAATCTTAGTATTTTCCTCTCAATTTTATTGTAAACCCAAAATTGCTCTAAAAAAAATAGTCTTTAAAAAAAAAGAAAAAAAATAGCAAAAGCACTCTTGAAGGAAAATAAGGTGGGATTTGTTTTACTGAAATCAAGACATTATAAAGCTGCAATAATTAAGGCAGTGTTTTGTTGGCATAAGGATAGAAAAATAGACCAGTGTAATGGAACACAGAGTCCATAAGTATACTCACTGGATTTATGGCAAAGTAGCCCTAAAACACAGTGAATAAAGGATGGGCTTTACCATAAATGGTGTTGGTTTAATTGTATACCCACATGGAAAAAAATGAGTGTTACCCATATCTCACAAACAAAGACAATTCCAGATAGAGAGTAGACCTAGATATGAAAAGGAGAGCAATACAGTTTGATAAGATAATACAAAATCATGTATTCACAACCTTGAGTTAGGTAGCTCATTTCTTACAAAAGAAGCAAAAAGTTCTAACAATAAGGGGGAGGTATGATCATTTAAACCACTTTAATATGTAGCAATTATGTTCATCAAAAGATGGCATTAAGAAAGTTTAAAAAACAAGTCAAAAAAAATGAGCAAAATATTGCTACACATATGACTGAGAAGGGGCTTATATGCAGGATAAATAAAACATACATACAAAAATCAATAGGGAAAAAACACACAACCCAAAAGAAAAATGGGCAAGAGACATATCCAAATGACCAATAAATCTATGAAAAAGTGTGGAACAGAACTAGTCACCCGGAAAATTATAGCACAGTAAAATATTACTGCATACCCACTAGAATGGCTAAAATCAAATGGACTTTCTGTATCAAGAGATGCAAGAACATGAAATAATGGAATTCTCATATTCTGTTGGTTAATGTTAAATCAATACAAAGAATTTGGAAATCTGTTAAGAAGTATCTTCTAAAACTGAACATATACATACCCTATAAGATAGCAATTCCATTACCAGGACGTTCCCCAAAGAAATGCTTGCACAAGTATCTCAAGAGGCATGTAGAAGAATTTTCAGCATTATTCATAAGAGCCAAAAACTGGAAACAACCCCAATTGCCATCAATAATGAAATGGATAGATAAATTGTGATAACCTTGTCCAGTGTAACAAAAAACAGCAATGACAAAGAATGAAATACTGCTACTCATAACAACATGAATGAATCTTTGAGACATAATGTTGCAAGAAAGATGCCAGGCATTAAAAAACATACATATTTTACAATTCTATTTGTGTGAATTTTAAATCAAACCAAACTATAGTGGAGGAGGGAAATGAAAGCAATTGGGAGTGCATTAAAAATAGGTCTTTTGTGGTGCTGGTAATTTTTAATTTCTTGATCTGAAAGGTGGCTAATCATTGATCTCTATATTCATATTTTATACACTTTTTGATGAACGGATATCTTAAGTTAAAAACTCAAAACCATAGGGCTTCCCTGGTGGCACAGTGGTTGAGAATCTGCCTGCCAATGCAGGGGACACGAGTTCGAGCCCTGGTCTGGGAAGATCCCACATGCCGCGGAGCAACTAGGCCCGTGAGCCACAATTACTGAGTCTGCGCGTCTGGAGCCTGTGCTCTGCAACAAGAGAGGCCGCGATAGTGAGAGGCCCGCGCACCGCGATGAAGAGCGGCCCCCACTTGCCGCAACTAGAGAAAGCCCTCGCACAGAAACGAAGACCCAACACAGCCATAAATAAATTTAAAAAAAAAACTCAAAACCATGGTAGACAATATTTTTTTGTAGAAAAGATAGACAACCATAAAACAGCATAGGGACAGCTATGAGTTAAGTTCAGGCATGCATAAAATGCAGGATTACTAAACATCTAGATAAAATCCTATCGGAGGAGGAATACATTCCTGGTTTAGCAGAGGAAAAAAAAAAAAAAGTCTGACTAATCTATTTACATTTCCAAAGCCACTGAAAATTTTCCACATCAAAGACTGGAAAAAAAAAATTTCAACCAGCATGACTAGGGGTTGGGAGAACATTTATCATGGATAAGAAATTGGCTCAGAAAAAGGAGGAAAAATAAAGGGGAAGAACAAATTGTACTCTCCAGATGAGTAATAAAAGAACCTGTGCAATTTGGCATTTTTATAAGTAATCTTAATGGGGTAAACAACAGATTCTTTATATTTACTTTCACTAAACTGTGTTCATCATAGTCTGCCTTCATCTTCCCTCATCTTTTCCTCAGAAATCTTTTCATATTGCTCTTGCTTGTTTCCTTATTTTTTAATTTGTTTCATAATATTTCCTGGGGGGTTTTGTACAGGCTTATTGTGCACAGATACTGTGCTTGGCACTGACGTTTCAGTGATACACAAGCCAGAAGATGTCCTCACTGATTTTGTATTCTACTAGAGAACACAGATAATAATCGAGCAAGTAAATAAATAAGCAAGATAATTGCAGATTATAAAAACTGCTAGGAAGAAAATTAAAATGTTATGGGATACTATGACAATGGTAAGGGGTGGATGAAATGTAATTTAATCTGGAGTAGGAGCTACCTCAGAAATAGTATTTAGCAAAGGCCCATCTGAGGAGCAGAAATTTCAGCTAAAACCTTAGGGATGAAATGTATTCATGTATTTAATTCAGTAAATGCTTATTGAACACCTACTGTGTGACAGGCACCATTCTAGATGCTGGGAAATCAATAGGGAATGAGGAAGACAAAAATGAAATTTTTATGGCATTGAAATTGAATCCTACAGAAAGATTTTCATACTGATGCAACAAGGATTACAAATAAGTCTGGATGGGAAAAACCTTGATGGGCTCATTAAATTTTTAAAAGACCGGAGTGTCAATAACATAGTGAACTATTAGGAGAGTGGCTTGCAATGGATTTGTAGAGTAGGCAGGGACCAGAGCATGTGTGATTCTGTAGGTCATGGAAAGAAGTCTGCTTTATATTCTAAGTATAATTAGAAGTCATTGATGGGTGTTAAGCACAGGAATGGCATGATTAGATTTAATTAAAAATCATGCTCGCTTCTTTGTAGGGAATGATTTGAAGGGAACAATAATAGACATAAAAAAATAAGTTAGTAAGCTATATTTAAGGCAAAAAAAAAAGTATAGTGATCTGAACTGAGATAGATAAGTGGAGATGAGAAGTAGACAGACAGATTTGGAGAATAATTTGGGGATACAATCAACAGAATTTACTGATAGATTGGTATAGCAAGGAAAAGAAATAACAAATTACTCTTTTGCTTCTAGAAGAGACAACTAGATGGATTTTGATGTTATTTGCTAAGGTGTCAAAGAAAGAGAGGAGTTTAAGGAGGAGATTTAGAATGGAAACTCATGAGTTTCTGCTTCCTAATAGGATATGCCTGAGAGGTATGTGAAGCATCCAATTGTGATGTCAGATAAGCCGTTTGAAATACAAGTCAAGAGCTCAGGGATAAATATAAACATTAGAAAGTCATCAGAATAAATACTGAATTCATATCTATGTCAAATGATGAGATCACTTAGAAAAAGTATGTTGAAGACACAAAGAAGATCTAGGACCCAGAATTAGGAAACCTGGGCCATCTAAAGGTCTAATAGAGGAGGAGTAGCCAGCAGAGGAAACAAACAAGGTACCATTAAGTTAAAGAAAATCAATAGGTCGTGAAGCAGAAGCCAAAGGACAAAGGTGAGGGGGAAAAAAAAAAGGAATTATCCATCTATGGGAAACTGAGCAAGATGTAGACAGTGGAAGGTTACTGTTGATCCAGCGAAGATTTCAGTGGAATGCTGGGCACAGAATGGTGGGCCTGGAAATCCGGTAACCGGGGGTTTCGGTGAAAATGAAAGGGGAAGAAATAAAACAGCACAATGATCCATTGAGAGTAACAGTGAAGGAGAAGTTATAGGTGGTTTGGAGAGGGAAGTTTTATCTTGAAAGTGGAAACATGATCCCATTAGAAGAAAATGGCAGTCAATGAATAGTATTGAGTGGAAGTTTGATATTTTAAATTACAGAGCCATGTGGGCTTTCTCTAACAAATATTCTCAACTGAAGTTCAGTCACAAAAGCAAATGGCAGCACTTTGCAAGGTAAATGAAATGGAAAAACAGAGGCAGAAGGAATTGAAGAAAATTGCAACAAAGTAATTAGAATAAAGACAAAGTAGGCTGAATAGGAGAAAAAAATGAAACTTGGAGTGGACCACCAAAAAGATGTGAGTAGGGATTACAGTCTTGATGTACTTGAAAAATTTTGGCAGTAGAGATACTTGAATAAATGTTCCAGAAAAGTAGATAGTGGTTATGGGTGAATGGGTTATTGAAAACCAAGATTTCAGAAGTGGTATATTTTCTGAAAAAACCCAGTATGAAAGTGGCTGGACAAGAGAAATAAAAAGAAATCTGAAGATGAGAAGACCAAAGCACCAAAAAGCCATAATTTTGAACGATTTATTTATGTGGTTCTGAAGTCAAAAAGAGACACACAGAATTTAGGAATCTATATTCTTAAATAAAAGGGCTTTAATAAGTAGGTAAATAGACAACAATGACAAAAAAATATGGAAGAGGGATATAATTTGGTGGCATGAACCTCAAGAGTAGTAGTAGGCATTTGCAGGAGGGAGAAGAATGAAGAGCTAGTAGGGGAAATAAAAATCAAAGAAAACACCAACCCAACCTCTTTGTCAATGAAAAATTAATCAACAGTCAATCTGAGAAAGAAATGGAAAATTTTATTCAAGCCAACCTGAGGATTATAACCTGGGAGACAATCTCTCAGAGAGCTCTGAGAACTGTTTTGATGAGGTAAGGGGGGAGGCTAGTTATGTATGTGATTTTGGCAAAAGGGGTATGTGCAGTCAAGCACACATCTCAGTAGATGGTTGCTGCTAGTCATGAAGAATAGACACCTTAGTTAATGGTTTTAGCGCTTTTCTAAGTATGGGAAGATGCAAGAAACTGGGTTCATAAAATTTTCTCCTAAAAATTTCTAACTATCTGAGGGCCAGCTCTGCAAGTTTTCCCAGAGCACAAACTGCCTCATTCTGACCTCACCCTGAATTCGTTTCAGGGTGTATCATACGTCAGTGACTATAGTGGCTAATGGCTTGATTCTTGTAGGACTGGATGGTTGGCAACGTTCTTCATTTTACAATCCCTTCCCTTTTCAGTCTTAATTTCAACAAATGTTTGGGAGGCATTTCGTGACTGATTGATCTTATAGCACTATATATTTGGTCAATCATTTCAAGTCACCTAATCATGATTAATTTTATCTGAAGGTCCGACATACAAGAGACAATGCAAGAGACAATAATCTTGTAAACGCAAGAGACAATAATCTTGTAAAATGGGCAGAATACAAGTAATACAGCTAGTAACATTAATAAGGTCATAAGTATTTAAGCTAAGAACTTCCACTAGGTGCTTCACAGTATCTCCCCAGGTCTTCTGACCACCTGCTCTGCACCAGTCACTATCTTTAAAGGAAATGATATGTTAGCACTATCCATAAAGTTCACCAAAGATATCTGCGTGTACAAGGTGAGTGGTGGGTCATCGTGACCCCTTACAGGATTTAGAAAGGAATGTTATATTCTAAGGAGTTATATGGCTGGCAGCAGAAGAAGAAAAATTGATCTTTATGGTTGAGCAGGTACTTCTGCCACTGGGAGGTGTAGTTAACACATAATGCAGTTGCACAATGCACACTGGAGAGGAGAGAGGAGGTCCAAAGGGCAAAGAAAAATTTTATGTTTAAGTTTTTCTTGTTTTGCCTTAAAATTTGAATTTTTATTTCATTATCTAATACCTCATTTAGTCAGTGTGAGAAAGAACAAGCAGCTTTTACTTGAGAAGGCCACATTAAAGCTAACAGTTATAAAGGGACAAGCAATTTTTGTTAAGATGAAAATCTAAGAGAATGTTCCTAGAAGAGCTGGAACATATAGGGTAGTTTTCTGACCAAGAACAAGGGCTCTAAAGGGAAATGGGACGGGAGTAGGAGAAT
The DNA here is from genome assembly GCF_964374135.1 of Grampus griseus. Lineage (NCBI taxonomy): Eukaryota > Metazoa > Chordata > Mammalia > Artiodactyla > Delphinidae > Grampus > Grampus griseus. The sequence goes on along the minus strand of NC_138997.1, from coordinate 118,023,249 downwards.
CAGATTAAGGGTTGGACAGAACAGTACAAGGATGAGAGTTTCTGTGAAGATGAGTACTCTTGAAATCAAATTTTTAGTTACGATGGTGCTAAACAGGGATATGACATATGATAGCACTGATCCATTTCTTGGAGGAAGAGCAACCGGAACTATTAATCTGGTACAAAAATACTACCCTTGATGGTATGGAAGCTTATTAGATAGGTGTCCCACACGTCTTGGACTAATGAGACCATACATAGTCAACGGCTCCCCAAGGCTAGGGATAGTGTGATACCAGCACAGGCTGGTAGCAGTATCCCAGGACTTTGAACCATACAATGTTGCATCAGCTTCCAAGCATTTTTCACAACTTTTCTAAGGTCCCACTTCCTTCAGTGAAATTTTTCTCACCCCCTCCAGACCATAGTGTTTGAACTCTTATGGAACTTACTATCTGTACCATTCTTCTGATTGTTTAACCACATATCAGCTAAGTCTAAGAATTGTTTCATACACATGCAATTGATTGTTTCAAGTATTTAGTAAGTTCATAGAATGCAGATACCACGATTTGCCCACAGGGTGCACATCTCTCAAACTGCAAATTCAAGTCTACACATACAACTCTATTTTTCAGCAAGCACTCAGTCTTTGCCCATTTCTCTTAATGGAAAAATTTTAATCTGATCAATTCCAGATATATTCAGACATTTATGGGTTTTCTAAAAACACATAAATGGTATCTATAAGGTATGTTCACCAATCTGGAAATACTGGGTTAAAGGACTATGCTTTAAAACTTGAAAGCATAATTTAAAACAAATTAAGCATTACCTCATACAGCTAATAATGGAACACTTCTTCTCAGAAGGATACTCAGGCCAATCATTAATTCGACAGATATTCAATATCTGATATTGATTCCAAAGCCTATAATGGATATAAGTAGGAGAAAATAAGTTGATAAGACACAATTGCTTGGATCAGAAAGCTTTCAATATATTAATGTAAATACAAATTGTACCCTATAAATGTTTCCTGTTTATATTTATAACAATGATGGAGCTATAAAATGATATTCATATACACAATCCAGAAGGGAAGGAAAGACGAGGAAAGAGGAAATTTAAAGCAACTCCTAAACTTTTCAGGATGGTGTCAAGAAAGAAAAAACACACCCTCAGGAGCTTCGAGATGGCGGAAGAATAAGACGTGGGAATTCCCTTCCTCCCCACAAATACATCAGAAATACATCTACATGTGGAACAACCCCTACAAAACACCTACTTGAAAAAGGGCACAACTCAGACCTCCCAAAAGGCAAGAAACTCCCCCACGTACTTGTGTAGGGCAAAAGAAAAAAAGAGACAAAAGGATAGGGACGGGACCTGCACCAGTGGGAGGGAGCCGTGAAGGAGGAAAGGGTTCCATACACTAGGAAGCCCCTTCGCGGGCGGAGACTGCGGGTGGCGTAGGGGGGAAGCTTCGGAAATACGGAGGAGAGCGCAGCCACAGGGGTGCGGAGGGCAAAGCGGAGAGATTCCCGCCCAGAGGATCGGTGCCCACCGGCACTCACCAGCCTGAGGGGCTTCTCTGCTCACCCGCCGGGGCGGGCGGGGCTGGGAGCTGAGGCTCAGGCTTCGGTCGGATCCAGGGAGAGGACGGGTTGGCGGCGTGAACACAGCCTGAAGGGCCTAGTGCACCACGGCTAGCTGGGAGGGAGTCCGGGAAAAGGTCTGGAGCTGCCGAAGAGACAAGAGACTTTTTCTTGCCTCTTTTGTTTCCTGGTGCGTGAGGAGAGAGGATTAAGAGCGCTGCTTAAAGAAGCTCCAGAGACAGGCACAAGCCGCGACTATTAGCGCGGGCCCCAGAGACGGGCATGAGATGCTAAGGCTGCTGCTGCCGCCACCAAGAAGCCTGTGTGCGAGCACAGGTCACTCTGCACACCTCCCCTCCCAGGAGCCTGTGCAGCCCGCCACTGCCAGGGTCCCGTGATCCAGGAACCACTTCCCGGGACAACGCATGGCGCACCTCACGCCGGTGCAACGTCACTGCGGCCTCTGCCGCCGCAGGCCCGCCCCGAACTCCGTAACCCTCCCTCCCCCCGGGCTGAGTGAGCCAGAGCGGCTCCTTTAACCCCGTCCTGTCTGAGCGAAGAACAGACGTCCTCAGGCGACCTACACGCAGAGGCGGGGCCAAATCCAAAGCTGAACCGCGGGAGCTGTGAGAACAAAGAAGAGAAAGGAAATCTCTCTCAGCAGCCTCAGGAGCAGCGGATTAAATCTCCACAATCAACTTCATGTATCCTGCATCTGTGGAATGCCTGTGGAATCATCCCAAATTGAGGCGGTGGACATTGGGAGCAACGATATATATATAGATATAGATATAGATATAGATATAGATATAGATATATAGATATAGATATATAGATATATATATATGTTTTCCCTTTTTCTCTTTTTGTGAGTGTGTATGTGTATGCTTCTCTGTGTCATTTTCTCTGTCCTTTTTTTTTTTTTTAGTATACTTTTCAGCACTTGTTATCATTGGTGGATATCTTCTTCGGTTTGGTTGCTCTCTTCTTTCTTTCATTATTTTCTTTATTACTTTCTTAATTTTTTTGATTTTTAATAATTATTTTTTAATAACTTTATTTTACTTTAGTATTTCTCTCTTTATTTCTTTTTTTTCCTCCCTTTTATTCTGAGCCGTGTGGATAACAGGCTCTTGTGCCCCGGCCGGGTGTCAGGCCTGTGCCTCTGAGGTGGGAGATCCGAGTTCAACACACTGGTGCGCCAGAGACCTCTCAGCTACATGTAATATCAAATGGGTAAAATCTCCCAGAGATCTCCATCTCAACACCAAGACCCAGCTCCACTCAACAACCAGCAAGCTACAGTGCTGGACACCCTATGCCAAACAACTAGCAAGACAGGAACACAACCCCACCCATTAGCAGAGAGGCTGCCTAAAATCATAATAACGTCAGAGACACCCCAAAACACAACACGACACACGGGCACGCCCACCAGAAAGACAAGATCCAGCTTCATCCACAAGAACACAGGCACTATTCCCTCCACCAGGAAGCCTACACAACTCACTGAACCATCCTTAGCCACTGGTGGGAGGACAACAAAAACAATGGGAACTATGAACCTGCAGCCTGCAAAAAGGAGACCACAAACACAGAAAGTGAAGCACAATGAAAAGACAGAGAAACACGCAGCAGATGAAGGAGCAAGGTAAAAACCCACCAGACCAAACAAATTAAGAGGAAATAGGCAGTCTACCTGAAAAAGAATTCAGAATAATGATAGAAAACATGATTCAAAATCTTGGAAATAGAATGGAGAAAATACAAAAAAACGTTTAACAAGGACCTAGATGAACTAAAGAGCAAACAAACAATGATGAACAACAGAATAAATGAAATTAAAAATTCTCTAGAAGGGATCAATAGCAGAATAACTGAGGCAGAAGAACGGATAAGTGACCTGGAAGATAAAATAGTGGAAATAACTACCACAGAGCAGAAAAAGAAAGAAGAATGAAAAGAATTGAGTACAGTTTCAGAGACTCTGGGACAACATTAAACACACCAACATTCGAATTATAGGGGTCCCAGAAGAAGAAGAGAAAAAAAAAGGGGCTGAGAAACTATTTGAAGACACTATAGTTGAAAATTCCCCAAATATGGGAAAGGAAATAGTTAATCAAGTCCAGGAAGCACAGAGAGTCCCATACAGGATAAACTGAAGGAGAAACATGCCAAGACACATATTAATCCAACTACCAAAAATTAAATACATAGAAAAAATATTAAAAGCAACAAGGGAAAAACAACAAAACACATACAAGGGAATCCCCATAAGGTTAGCAGGTGATCTTTCAGCAGAAACTCTGCAAGCCAGGAGGGAGTGGCAGGACATATTTAAAGTAATGAAAGGGAAAAACCTACAACCAGGATTACTCTATCCAGCAAGGATATCATTCAGGTTCGATGGAGAAATTAAAATATTTAGAGACAAGCAAAACCTAAGAGAATTCAGCACCACCAAACCAGCTTTACAACAAATGCTAAAGAAACTTCTCTAGTCAGGAAACACAAGAGAAGGAAACGACCTACAATAACAAACCCAAAACAATTAAGAAAAAGGTAACAGGAACATACATATTGATAATTACCTTAAATGTAAGTGGATTAAATGTTCCAACCAAAAGACATAGACTGGCTGAGGGATACAAAAACAAGACCCATAAATATGCTGTCTACAAGAGACAAACTTCAGACCTAGAGACACATACAGACTGAAAGTGAGGGGATGGAAAAAGATATTCCATGCAAATGGAAACCAAAAGAAAGCTGGAGTAGCAATTCTCATATCAGACAAAATAGACTTTAAAACAAAGACTATTACAAAAGACTAAGAAGGACACTGCATAATGATCAAGGGATCAATCCAAGAAGGAGATATAAAAATTGTAAATATTTATGCATCCAACATAGGAGCACCTCAATACATAAGGCAAAGGCTAACACCAATAAAAGGTGAAATAGACAGTAACACAATCATAGTAGAGGAATTTAACACCCCACTTTCAACAATGGAGAGATCATCCAAAATTAAACTGAATAAGGAAACACAAGCTTTAAATGATACATTAAACAAGATGGACTTAATTGATATTTATAGGACATTCCATCCAAAAACAACAGAATACACTTTCTTCTCAAGTGCTCATGGAACATTCTCCAGGATAGATCATATCTCGGGTCACAAATCAAGCCTTGGTAAATATAAGAAAATTGAAATTGTATCAAGAATCTTTTCCGACTGCAACACTATGAGACTAGATATCAATTACAGGAAAAAATCTGTATAAAATACAAACACATGGAGGCTAAACAATACACTACTTAATAACCAAGAGAACACTGCAGGAATCAAAGAGGAGATCAAAAAATACCTAGAAAAAAATGACAATGAAATAAAGACGACCCAAAACCTATGGGATGCGGCAAAAGCAGTTCTAAGAGGGAAGTTTACAGCAGTACAATCCTATCTCAAGAAACAAGAAACATCTCAAATAAACAACCTAACCTTACACCTCAAGCAATTAGAGAAAGAAGAACAAAGAAACCCTGAAGTTAGCAGAAGGAAAGAAATCATAAAGATCAGATCAGAAATAAATGAAAAAGAAATGAAGGAAACAATAGCAAAGATGAATAAAACTAAAAGCTGGTTCTTTGAGAAGATAAACAAAATTGATAAACCATTAGCCAGACTCATCAAGAAAAAAAGGGTGAAGACTCAAATCAATAGAGTTAGAAATGAAAAAGAAGAAGTAACAACTGACACTGCAAAAATACAAAGGATCATGAGAGATTACTACAAGCAACTATATGCCAATAAAATGGACAACCTGGAAGAAATGGACAATTTCTTGGAAAAACACAGCCTTCCAAGACTGAACCAGGAAGAAATAGAAAATATGAACAGACCAATCACAAGCACTGAAATTGAAACTGTGATTAAAAATCTTCCAACAAACAAATGCCCAGGACCAGATGGCTTCACAGGCGAATTCTACCAAACATTTAGAGAAGAGTTAACACCTATCTTTCTCAAACTCTTCTAAAATATAGGAGAGGGAGGAGCACTCCCAAACTCATTCTACAAGGCCATCATCACCCTGATACCAAAACCAGAAAAAGATGTCACAAAGAAAGAAAACTACAGGCCAATATCACTGATGAACTTAGATGCAAAAATCCTCAATTAAATACTACCAAACAGAATCCAACAGCACATTAAAAGAATCAGAGACCATGATCAAGTGGGGTTTATCCCAAGAATTCAAGGATTCTTCAATATACGCAAATCAATCAATGTGATACACCATATTAACTAATTGAAGAATAAAAACCATATCATCATCTCAATAGATGCAGAAAAATCTTTCGACAAAATTCAACACCAATTTATGATAAAAACCCTGCAGAAAGTAGGCATAGAGGGAACTTATCTCAACATACTAAAGGCCATATATGACAAACCCACAGCCAACATCATCCTCAGTGGTGAAAAACTGAAAGCATTTCCACTAAGATCAGGAACAAAACAAGGTTTTCCACGCTCACCACTATTATTCAACATTGTTTTGGAAGTTTTAGCCACAGCACTCAGAGAAGAAAAAGAAATCAATGAATCCATATCAGAAAGGAAGAAGTAAAGCTGTCATTGTTTGCAGATGATATGATACTATACATAGAGAATCCTAAAGATGCTACCAGAAAGCTACTAGAGCTAATCAATGAATTTGGTAAAGTAGCAGGATACAAAATTTATGCACAGAAATCTCTGGCATTTCTCTACACTAATGATGAAAAATCTGAAAGTGAAATTAAGGAAACACTCCCATTTACCACCGCAACAAAAAGAATAAAATACCTGGGAATAAACCTACCTAAGGAGACAAAAGACCTGTATGCAGAAAACTATATGAAACTGATGAAAGAAATTAAAGATGATACAAATAGATGGAGAGATATACCATGTTTTTGGATTGTAAGAATCAACATTGTGAAAATGACTCTACTACCCAAAGCAATCTACTGATTCAATGCAATCCCTATCAAACTACCACTGGCATTTTTCACAGAACTAGAACAAAAAACTTCACAGTTTGTATGGAAACACAAAGGACCCCAAATAGCCAAATTAATCTTGAGAAAGAAAAATGGAGCTGGAGAAATCAGGCTTCTGGACTTCAAACTATACTACAAAGTAATCAAGACAGTATGGTACTGGTGCAAAAACAGAAATATAGATCAATGGAACAAGACAGGAAGCCCAGAGGTAAACCCACGCACACGTGGTCACCTTATTTTTGATAAAGGAGGCAAGAATATACAATGGAGTAAAGGCATACACTTCAATAAGTGATTCTAGGAAAACTGGACAGGTACACATAAAAGAATGAATTTAGAACACTCCCTAACACCATACAAAAAAATAAACTCAAAATGATTAAAGACCTAAAGGTAAGGCCAGAAACTATCAAACTCTTAGAGGAAAACATAGGCAGAACACTCTATGACATAAATCACAGCAAGATCTTTTTTGACCCACCTCCTAGAGAAATGGAAATAAAAACAAAAATTAAAAAATGGGACCTAATGAAACTTCAAAGCTTTTGCACAGCAAAAGAAACCATAAACAAGACGAAAAGACAACCCTCAGAATGGGAGAAAATATTTGCAAATGAAGCAACTGACAAAGGATTAATCTCCAAAATTTACAAGCAGCTCATGCAGCTCAACATCAAAAAAAAAAAAAAAAAAAAAAAAAAAAACCCAATCCAAAAATAGGCAGAAAACCTAAATAGACATTTCTCCAAAGAAGATATACAGCTTGCCAACAAACACATGAAAGAATGCTCAACATCATTAATCATTAGAGAAATGCTAATCAAAATTACAATGAGATATCATCTCACACCAGTCAGAATGGCCATCCTTAAAAAAATCTATAAACAATAAATTCTGGAGAGGGTGTGGAGAAAAGGGAACCCTCTTGCACTGTTGGTGGGAATGTAAATTGATACAGCCACTATGGAGAACAGTATGGAGGTTCCTTAAAAAACTAAAAATAGAACTACCATACAACCCAGCAGTCCCACTACTGGGCATATACCCTGAGAAAACCATAATTCTAAAAGAGTCACATACCACAATGTTCATTGCAGCTCTATTTTCAAAGACAGGACATGGAAGCAACCTAAGTTTCTGTTGAGAGATGAATGGATAAAGAAGATGTGGCACATATATACAATGGAATATTAGCCATAAAAAGAAACGAAATTGAGTTATTTGTAGTGAGGTTGATGGACCTAGAGTCTGTCATACAGAGTGAAGTAAGTCAGAAAGAGAAAAACAAATACCATATGCTAACACATATATATAGAATCTAAAAAAAAAAAAAAAAAAAAAAAAGGTCATGAAGAACCTAGGGGCATGATGGGAATAAGGACGCAGACCTACTAGAGAATTGACTTGAGGACATGGGAAGGGAGAAGGGTAAGCTGGGACAAAGTGGAGAGTGGCATGTGCATACATACACTACCAAATGTAAAACCGATAGCTAGTGGGAAGCAGCCGCATAGCAGAGGGAGTCAGCTTGGTGCTTTGTGACCACCTAGAGGGGTGGGATAGGGAGGGGGGGAGGGAGGGAGATGTAAGAGGGAGGAGATATGGGGATATATGTATATGTATAGCTGATTCACTTTGTTATAAAGTAGAAACTAACACACCATTGTAAAGCAATTATACTCCAATAAAGATGTTAAAAAAAAAACCTCCCATATGACCACCACAGCCACTGTCATCAGCTAATGGCCAAACTCATAATGAACAAATCAAGAATGAGTGATCTAGTATTCTTATGCTCTATAGGCAGATACTCTCAGTAACAGTGAAGGTGATCAGTTTTCAAATGGAATGTGAGTACAAGTCACAGTGTGGAAGTCAACTACTATTGACAGGTTATCAAAACTTACTCTCAATAAACTACTACCTTCATGATATTACAAATGAGCTACTTTTTGAGAAAAGAATCTGTCAGTCAAAATATCTATAAAAGTGGTAGGCCTCGTATATTTTCCTTTAAAAAATGATAAACTAAAAATTTAAGTTTTTTCCAAATTATGGTAGCTACATTTTAAATTATTATTGTTCATTTATGCATCCAACAAAAACTACTACAATTCTACTATGCATTAAGCACCTAGAAAATCTTTTTTTTTTTTTTTTTTTTTTTGCGGTACGCGGGCCTCGCACTCACTGTTGTGGCCTCTCCCGTTGCGGAGCACAGGCTCCGGACGCACAGGCTCAGCAGCCATGGCTCACATGCCTAGCTGCTCCGCGGCATGTGGGATCTTCCCGGACCGGGGCACGAACCCGCATCCCCTGCATCGGCAGGCAGACTCTCAACCACTGCGCCACCAGGGAAGCCCCTAGAAAAATCTTAAAATATTAGTTTACACTGATTTATTTTTCCAAGTAAGTTATTCCAATGCAAAAACAAAAATATTTAAATGTTTCACCTGCTCTTTAACACGCAAAATTATTCTCTTACCCGAGTATAAAAGCAACAGTATCTGATTTCAAAATAAAAAATATGCAGGGTTAGAGAAAAAATAAATGTAAGGGCTTGTCAAAGCTTATTTTAAAAATACACAGCAAAGAAAATACAAAATTAGCACAATTTTAGTAATACTACAATAGTCTATGAAAGACATCTATTCCTTGGTTTAAAGGATATCATTTTGTGATTAAACATGTGTTTTAACAAACATAAAAAACTAACTGACCATGGGAAGAAAAACTAGAAGAGTCAGGAAGAAACTAACAGTAACCAAAACAAGCAGGTTACAAAGTATGCCTTATTCAATTAAATTGCAGAAAAACTAGTGGACACATACTGCAAATTTAAGATGTCCCAAGGCATTAGTAATGTGTATAAATAAACCTTACATATTTGATTTTTATTAGAAACTCTAGCATTACCACAGTTTGTAGTCAATATGCCTTTGAATGAGTCTTCTCAATTTTGCTTTCTCTCTCAGGTAAATGAGCCAAGATATTAGTCATTTAACTGCCTTAAAAATAATTTACAAATGGTAATCAGACTTGTTCTTTAAAGGAAACGATCAACACTGAAATTAACATGTGGGTTGGTATCTATAGCTTGAGATATGTTTAATCTCATAGAAAGAATTATCATTTTAATTAATTTTCTAAGGTTTAGTCATCACCTAATCTATACATACGTCCTAAGTTAAAATGGATTTGATAAAGATAACAGACAGATGGATAGGTAAACATACAGTATAGGTGACTTTTAATATGTAATTGATAATACACATATATATGCATATATAATATATACACACGTACAGAAATCTTAACCAACAGAAATTTTACTGGCATTCTTAAAGCATCATAATACTTTTGCCCATCTATTTAGTGGTTCCCCCAATTTTGGACTTAGAATAAATTTGCTTTTTTTTTTTTTTTTTTTTTTTTGCGGTATGCGGGCCTCTCACTGTTGTGGCCTCTCCCGTTGCGGAGCACAGGCTCCGTACGCGCAGGCTCAGCGGCCATGGTTCACGGGCCCAGCCGCTCCACGGCATGTGGGATCTTCCCGGACCGGGGCACGAACCTGTGTCCCGTGCATCGGCAGGCGGACTCTCAACCACTGCGCCACCAGGGAAACCCAAATTTGCATTTTTAATTGGGGTTCAGACTTCTTCCTGCTTGCTAAGAAAGAAAGAATAAACATACCATATTCACCAGAATAAATAAATCTGTATTAAAATGTGAGAAAGTAAAACTGGCCTTACTTAGAAAACAGTGGTAGATCTTCCTAGTTGAACCAATATGAAGGATGCCTTGCAAGAATACAGTAAACAAATACATTGTATGGAATGGATTTTCCTTTCCATTCACTCCACGCTCAAAATTTGAAAGAAAGAAAATTTGAAAGAAAAGTAAAATCTGAGTCATTATTGTGTATTTAAATTTCCATAGGAAGAATGGTGAATAAAACTTTAATAAAATATGCAGATTTTATTTGATAATTTTATTTGATAATATGCAGATTTTATTTGATAATTTGATAATAAATAATAATAATTATTTGATAATTAGGTAGATTCCATCCAGAGCTAAGTAACACACCAAAGATAAACTGTGAAGGACCCTGTCAGTTACTGTCAGAGATTGTTTCTCTCTGTTCTTGCAATACTAAGACACAATTAATTGCCTGAACTACAGCTGGTCTACCAGGATGTTAAAGGCAAAGGTGGAGGAGTGCTCCCTTCACATCCTCACCCATCCTCTAATTTGATTCAGCGACTGTACCAAGGAACAGTAGTAATTGTAAAAACTATGGTAAGTTTTCAATCCCTGTTATTATATTAGTTTTCTAGGGCTGCAGTAACAAAATACCACAGACTGGGTGGCTTAAACAACAGAAACGTATTTTCTCACATTTCAGGAAGCTAGATGTTCAAGATTAAGGTGTTGGCAGGCTTGGTTTCTTCCAAGGCCTCTCTCCTTTGCTTGCAGATGGCCGCCTTCTCTCACTATCCTCACATGGTCTTTCCTCTGTGCTGGAGCATTCATAGTGTCTCTCTGTTGTGTCCAAGTTTATTCTTATAAGGACACTAGTCAGATTGAATTAGGGCCCACCCTAATGACTTCATTTTAACTTAATCACCCCTTTAAAGGTCCTATTTCCAAATAGATTCACATTCTAAGGTACTAGAAATTAGGGCTTCAAAATATGAATTTTGAGGAAGACACAATTCAGCCATAACAGTTGTTATTAGTGTTATTATCACAATTATTATACTAGTCTGTTTTAAAACATCATTTTACTTAATCTTCATAGCTATACTGAAAGGTAGGTATTTCATCTCCATTTAACAAAGGGTTTTGAGACCTTGTTTTGTCTTCACAGGGCTTCTTACATCAGGATTTGGGCTTTAATGTTTGGGAAAGAAAAACCACCATCTTGAAAATGGCCAAAAGAGTATCACTAAGTACGTGAGACCAAAACACTCATACTTGTTTAAAAGTGGAGTGTGGTTTCCATGGTAATAGCTTTGGGGAAGGAGAGCAGCAGCTACCGATGTTTTCAACAGTGCTTTTTTTTTTTTAAACATGAACCAGATATTCAAATACATTGAAAGCTATCCAATTAGGTTCAGCAAATATACTTTGGGACCCTACTCTGTGGTCCTCTATATTTGGCAATGTTTTTATTTTACTTAGACTAAGTTCTTGTCATGGGTTCCAGCACATTCTCAAATACATAAGGATCTCTCTACAAGACTCTGCACCCGTTATTCTATCAGACCACACAGATGTCTTTTTCCTTGCTTCTCTGCACTCTTTATATCATTCCCTTTGCTTTTCTCTAAGGAACAAATACTTTCTTGCACATGCTCAGGCAAAAATCTAATGAGTTGTTTTGTTCCTATTTAGAAGCATTTAGATGTAACCAAAACTTGTTAAGGAAACATACGGAAAGCTATGACTAAGATGGTGTATGTCATCCTCTATAATTTTCATTTGTTTTTGTTTCTTTCTTAGTAATATAGACATGTAAGAATCTGTAATGATGTAGGCTGGCTAGATATGCTGGCTACTTTTTTCACATTATGTTTTTACAAATTCAAAAACTGCTAAATGATTTCATTGTTCTCTTTCTCCCAAATGTCATATAGTAGAATAACATTTTTCATTTAATCCCCCTTACTTGTATATAGAGATAATATCTGTGGTACATTTTTTATATTTTTCCAAATGAGTGACATTTTAACAGGTAATATCATTTTCTTTTAAAATAAGTTAGCAAAAATAGAGAAAAACGAACTTAACTTCAAAATAAAAGTCAATTCCACTATTTAATAATAATTCAGGACATTTATTCCCATTTTACCCATTTCATTCTTCCACCATTATATCGACTGTATCTTTTTATTTGACTATACGAAGACAGCAACGTTGTAGGCTTAGGTGACTTTCTGAATCTGCTCTGCACCATGAAATTAGTGGTCCCTGTGGCCTTTTTACAATAAATTTCCTGTGAACCAGTTTGTTTTTGCACCTCCACCCAAGTTACAATTCTAAGGCATCTCAGGCTTAGATGTGGCACAATGCCTTTCAACACCACTTGATTTTAAACAGTCAGTTGAAAAGGAAAAGTAGATGAAATTAGATCTGGCATAAATATTATACATATTGGATTTTACTATGTTTATAAGACAAATTTTCTTCATACTAGAAAATTCTTAGCAAAGGGGTCAGTTAATTTGTAACAGAATTTTATTAGCAAGTCTGTGAAATGGCAGATGTTTTTTTTCTACTTATATATTAGCTCAGCGCTGGCATTAGACTCAATAATATGCAAAGACGTAAATTTTGAGAAGGTTATTTTTAATACAAAGACCCATATGCTGACCTGTTAAAATATTTTTCTGTTGGTTAGAACATAGGAAGTCACAGTAAATCCTTAAATATTGCACAATCTATTAGTGACACGTTTTCATGATTTCTGCAAGTTGCCACCAACATAGGAACTATACTCACAATGTTAAAGCAAAACGAAAAAAACAAATAAAGGAGGTGGTTAGATTTGAAGGAATAATTAATCTATAAACTCTTACTAAGTAGAAGTTGCTAGACTGATCCTGAGGATAAAACGAGGCCTAAAAAGAAAGCTATGTCTTAAGTAGTTTACAAGATACTTCAGGAAAGAAACCACATAAATGTAAATATATCAACCCCCCAAACTAATCACTAAATCCTATTATTTTGAGAAATGGGATATTTAATGGATCAACAAATATTCTCTCTACTCCTTTGTAATGAGTCTTAAGATGTACTTTTTCTAAGAGGTTATCCTACATATGTAAAATACTCCCTACTCCTAGACCAATTGTTTTTCCATAAATCTTTAAAAGCACTGTATCTTATGCTTGTCAGATTTTCAAGACTCTAAAATTTTTATGGGCTCAAAAATATGAAAAGAAAATTATAAATTGAAATTATTATTAACTGATAATAACGTATGTACAAAATTGTACGTTATTTCAACTGCACTGAAACTCAACTTATTTAATTATGTATAAATATTTAATGTGGAAAGGTAACATCTTAATATATTTGTTATAAGAGAAAGTCAGATCTCTAAAGTTTCCTAGATTCTGTGAAGGCTTTTAAATGGTCATGCCTCAGTCAAAGTATTCAAATGACATCGTTAAACATTTTGAGTAAACAACATTCAAACAAGAAATTAATCTAGTTCTGTCTGGTACTTACACAATTAAATAGTAAGATTAAAACCATGTGAATAATTTTATGAACCTCAAAGGAATAAAATGCCTTTACCAAAATCAAATAGGAAAAAATAATATAAAAATTGACTTTTTAAAATCTAATATTATCCTATGATCTGGACTAGATAGTAAAATTTCAGTAAGTGCAACACCCAAATAAATGTAGCAGTAATATTCTAATTGTTCTATTTTCAATCATTGCATCCACTTCCAATCTACTCGTAACTCTGTTGATTGACCACTTTCTCCTCTGAAATGATGCTGTTACTTTTACCTCTAAGTCTCAGTTTATATTTTCCTCACAAGGAAAGTCTTTGCCTTTCTCAGATCCAAAGCCGCCCATTTTTTTCGACCTTTATGTTGAGAGAAAATCTTCTACACTAATTAATAAAAATATGGTGTCATATTATTGTCATGAAAGACACATCTATTTCCTCATGTTCTGCTCAAATGTGAGAACAATATCAACTGCCTTGGTCTTTTGATCAGTTTCTTAATATCCACAGAAAAGCAAATGGAGAGAATTGTACCATCACCTCAGACACTATGGTCCAGCACTGACTGTGCTCACTCATGATCCATAATTATGTGCTCCCCATTCCCTGCTCCCATCCCCTAAATCTAGGAAGACTGTACCAACAGTAACCTAGTGCTGGACTACATGCCACATTCTCACACGTGGAAGGTTCTGATCTCTGCTGTCCAGGCTCTTTGCATTGGTTCTTGATTTAGGTTTCAGGGACTTTCTCCCTGAGTTCTGAGTTGCTTCTCTCTCCAGGATGATCCTTCAACAATATTTGACAACTTGGTTCTCACTTTCTCCATGGTTCTGACCTATACTATTCACACCTCCCACATCAGCATCTCTGTCATCACTATGAATTGCTCATCCACTTCCTCATGTACCATTTTTCTTGTTTATTACATTATTTCTTAACCCTCAGCTTCTGAACTCTTCTCTAGTCCCACTTAACAAATCTTGTTCTCCTGGTTGAAGTTCTTCACCTTGCATTATAACATTTATTATCAATTTTTAAAATAGTGGTTATCCTCTGAGAGACAATTTTTTAGCAGGTGTTTTGCATATGGTTTACTCTCATATTGCAGCACTTTACAGAACAGGTATCATTTCCCTCCATTTAATCACAAGAAAAGTGAGACTTGGCAAAATTAGACCCTGGCTTCTCTGACTTCATGTGTACTCTCTGACCACTACAAGGATAACTCCCATACTAGAGAGATTTTTAAAATATTGAATATTTAAAATAATAGAATTCTCAGGACATATGCTAGAACTTTTGATTTTAGCATTGC
Source organism: Grampus griseus (assembly GCF_964374135.1). Classification (NCBI taxonomy): domain Eukaryota; kingdom Metazoa; phylum Chordata; class Mammalia; order Artiodactyla; family Delphinidae; genus Grampus; species Grampus griseus. Next base: position 118,008,039 of record NC_138997.1, on the reverse strand, counting down.
TGGGGTCACACCAGGAGATTCCAGCAATGAACTAGGCTTGGGAGCCAATCTACTGTACATGTTGCCACTAGCCTACTATAATCTCTATTGTGGGGCACTCCACCCTTGAAATGAAACTGAAATCATTTTTTAAATCTGCAGTGTGTTCTTACAGATTCATGATGCATAATTTTGCTTGGAGGAGTTCCATGTACCAGACTGCTTATATGAAGAATATGTTACACATTCTGGATTATGTGCTATACTCATTCTCTCTCCTTCTCTTTTTACCCAGACCTCAAATCTGAATGGCAGTTGGTTAACACCAGTAGTCTTGGAATGAGAATTTTTCTCTGTTCACTTGGAAGACCTACATAAGCACAAAAATCATTACCATGAAGTCAAAACCATACGGACATCTCCAAATTTCCATTATGTGCTGGGAAAAAATAATAATAAGATGCAAGCATGCTCTTCTACAGTCACTAACACAAAAATAAGTATATGCAATTGTATTGCACAAATAAATAGATTGAACTTTAGTTATTCTAAAATAAATATTTCTACTAAAAGATAACCATGAATATTTTTCATAACTTGAGAATATACTTTTTGTACCACTATATTCCAACTGAAAACAAGATGCAAACAAAATCATTAATTCTTTCCTCTGAGACCTTCTAGGTGCTTAGCAGCTTGAAGTCAAGTATTAATTTGTTTTAGTGAAGACTGAGATACGAAGGACAGCTGCAATTATTTTTGCTACTTATACTCTACAACAAATGGATTGTTAAAACATTCAAAAGTTTTAGAGGAGTAGTGAGTGAATCTTCAGACTGATGGATTTAAAAAATGAGAACAGGGCTTCCCTGGTGGCGCAGTGGTTGAGAGTCCGCCTGCCGATGCAGGGGACACGGGTTTGTGCCCCGGTCCGGGAGGATCCCACATGCCGTGGAGCGGCTGCGCCCGTGAGCCATGGCCGCTGAGCCTGCGTGTCTGGAGACTGTGCTCCACAACGGGAGAGGCCACGACAGTGAGAGGCCCGCATACCACACACACAAAAAAAAGAGAACAAAACATTTAAATAGCTATTTTCTAAAAGACGGTAGTGACCATAATTTTTTCCTCATTTATACAAGGGATGGAAATGAGGTATGGAGATATCCAGTAAGCCTCTGAATCAATTAAGGATTTACTGGAAGATACAGGGAGAAGACCCAGGATGTATGACTGGAGACTGTGCACTGGACACAGAAGTGCCTCGTAATGCTGAATTAATGTGCCTACCATAAGACCCCAAATAGTCAAAGCAATCTTGAGAAAGAAAAATGGAGCTGGAGGAATCAGGCTCCCTGACTTCAGACTATACTACAAAGCTACAGTAATCAAGACAGTATGGTACTGGCACAAAAACAAAAAGATAGAAAAATGGAACAGGATAGAAAGCCCAGAGATAAACCCATGCACATATGGTCACCTTATCTTTGATAAAGGAGGAAGGAATGTACAGTGGAGAAAGGACAGCCTCTTCAATAAGTGGTGCTGGGAAAACTGGACAGCTACATGTAAAAGTATGAGATTAGATCACTCCCTAACACCATACACAAAACTAGGCTCAAAATGGATTAAAGACCTAAATGTAAGGCCAGAAACTATCAAACTCTTAGAGGAAAACATAGGCAGAACACTCTATGACATAAATCACAGCAAGATCTTTTTTGACCCACCTCCTAGAGAAATGGAAATAAAAACAAAAATTAAAAAATGGGACCTAATGAAACTTCAAAGCTTTTGCACAGCAAAGGAAACCATAAACAAGACATAAAGAGAACTTTCAGAATGGGAGATAATATTTGCAAATGAAGCAACTGACAAAGGATTAATCTCCAAAATGTACAAGCAGCTCATGCAGCTCAATAACAAAAAAACAAACAACCCAATCCAAAAATGTGCAGAAGACCTAAATAGACATTTCTCCAAAGAAGATGTACAGACTGCCAACAAACACATGAAAGAATGCTCAACATCATTAATCATTAGAGAAATGCAAATCAAAACTACAATGAGATATCATCTCACACCAGTCAGAACAGCCATCATCAAACAATCTATAAACAATAAATGCTGGAGAGGGTGCAGAGGAAAGGGAAGCCTCTTGAACTGCTGGTGGGAATGTAAATTGATACAGCCACTATGGAGAACAGTATGGAGGTTCCTTAAAAAACTGCAAATAGAACTACAATATGACCCAGCAATCCCACTACTGGGCATATACCCTGAGAAAACCATAATTCAAAAAGAGTCATGTACCAAAATGTTCATTGCAGCTCTATTTACAATAGCCAGGATATGGAAGCAACCTAAGTGTCCATCAACAGATGAATGGATAAAGAAGATGTGGCACATATATACAATGGAATATTACTCAGCCATAAAAAGAAAGGAAATTGAGCTATTTGTAATGAGGTGGATGGACCTAGAGTCTGTCATACAGAGTGAAGTAAGTCAGAAAGAGAAAGACAAATACCGTATGCTAACACATATATATGGAATTTAAGGGAAAAAATGTCATGAAGAACCTAGAGGTAAGATAGGAATAAAGACACAGACCTACTAGAGAATGGACTTGAGGATATGGGGAGGGGGAAGGGTAAGCTGTGACAAAGCGAGAGAGTGGCATGGATATATATACACTACCAAACGTAAAATAGATAGCTAGTGGGAAGCAGCTGCATAGCTCAGGGAGATCAGCTTGGTGCTTTGTGACCACCTAGAGGGGTGGGATAGGGAGGGTGGGAGCGAGGGAGACGCAAGAGGGAAGATATGGGAACATATGTATATGTATAACTGATTCACTTTGTTATAAAGCAGAAACTAACACACAATTGTAAAGCAATTATACTCCAATAAACATGTAAAAAATAAAAAATAAAAAAATAAAAATAATGTGCCTACCATGCTTTCTCATTGTTACAGATCCTCTTAGTCAACACTATCAATTGTGTTTTTCCTACAAGCCAATAAAATTATTTAAAAACTTTTGTTTAAAAGACCAAGGTAAAAAAGACTAAAGGAGGTATTTTGCTTCCGTCTGGTTATTTTATCTTTTACAGCTAAAAGTAAATGGATCTGGGCCTTGGTTTGTCAAGTCTTCACACAAAGGCCTGAGTTGCACATAGTTGATTTTGGAATAAGTCCAAAGAAGGAAGAGAGGTCTGCTTCTGAGATGGCAGCCCAAGAAGAAAATATTCCAGGAAAGAACTTTAAAAGACAGGAAATGAATCAGAATGATTGCAAATGGAGGGAGTCCACAACACATCACTAAATCAGGAGGACCAGGCAGACGGGAAACCAGAAAAACACACCCACTTTGGAAAATGCCCATTACAAATCTGATTTAGGCCAGATAAGCTGACGTATTGGTTTATTCATCCACCCCATTGTTCTTTTTATCTATAACACATGCTGGGCAGGTTAATTTCTATAAAGTAAGACATATCTACTCTCTTTATGTTGTTTTGTTCTTTTAACAGAGAAACCATGTTTTCTAAATTCTGACCTATTGTCTGATATTGTGCCTCTTGTGAACTCCAAAAAATAGGTTAAGAGAAAGATCTCAAGATTTAACAAAAACAGCATATTTTTTCAAGGATGGAAATTTAACATATAAGCTATTCAATTTCTGACAATTATTCATTCATGTAGTCAATGAGTGTATTTTTAATCTACACAAAGCAGGATGGTGTTAAGTGCTAAAACTCTGAGCATTTTAGCAAGTGGCTGCAGCCCTGAGATTTAGTAACGGGAATTTAAAAGGAATAAGAAATTCTCTTGTTCTCCACTCATAATCATATTGCTCAGAGCAAGCTATCAGATATAAATCTCAGAAATAAAAGAAAGACCAGTTAATCTGTTTATGCCTTGTAGAGCTAAGCAAAGTGAGAATGCTTCTAATTTGTTTTGCTTTGATAAATCCCATGGGCTTTATAACTGTTCAAAATATTGCCCTCTTTGCATAAAAACTTGGTAGATGGTTTTATAAATCCTCCGTTTATAATTTGAAATTGGAATAAGGCATTTCAGGATTCTCATCAATTATTTTATAGATCATAAAATTAGTACTTAGTGACTGCAAATCATAGTTAAAATAATCAAATCCTCATTTTACTTAAACGGTACTATCTTCTTACACCATGAAACTTTTCCAGTTATAAAAGGTACACTTATTGTTTTATCTGTTGTGGCTTCTCTACTGCAGGCTACAGGCTTTAACACTTTTATTGGTGCTGGGGGAGTAAGGACAGAGGATGCCCAACTCTGCTTCATAGAACCTTAGGAAACGGGGTCTATAGGCAGAAAAACATTCCATTGAGATACGTATGAAACCCATACTAAATTAAGCCATGGCATCGGGAAGTTTATTATTGTTTCTTTTTACTTAGTAAATGTAGTCATTGATACAGTAACATTTCTAAGATAGACCTTTGAAAACCAAAAATGTGTTTACTTTTCCTTTAACAAAAAGGTGGGGAGACCTGGAAAGTGAGTTACTTTCTGTGTGTATGTGTATGTTTGGGGTGTGTTTAATTTCCTACTTCTCTAGTTTTCCTTTATAGTTTAATTTTGCTGCTTATTTTAATACTGTTATATAAAGTGGTTAGAATAGGCATATATATACGGAATGAACAATTATCCTTATTTTATGGATTAAGAAACTAAAGCTCCCAAAATGCAAATAACTTGCATTATTGCCTTAAGTTTCGACAATGCCACTGATATTCGCTGTTCAAATATCACAAGTAAAGTATTTCTTGAAGGGTTTTCATGTAATATAAAATAAATAGCAAAGGAAAATTCTATCCCCAATTATTGATTTTTTTAAGTTGAAAATACAATTCCTCATTTAATATATTCTGCTTCCTTGGGGTTGAACAACCAGACACGATGTGCCTATGTGTTCAGGATCAAATCCAAGTTCGGCACTTTCATTAGAAATTAAGATTTTCATATAAGTCATTATTTGAAAAATTTTGACCTACTATATATAAATAGCAAAGATTTTTGTATGAAGTAAAAAAGATACAGATATCTTACTTCTTCTTTCTTCTTTTCTCTCTAGACACTAATTTTTCCTTTTTCCAAACATAAGTACTTTTAAAATTATATTTATTACTTTACTGTTGCATAGAATCCAAAAATTATTGAATTGGTACCTGTGAATACTTGTGCAAAAGCAATTTCTTGTTAGAGTGATCATCCTTAATAACAATTACACAGTCAGATATGGTCTAGGCAAGTCTTTCATTTGTCAGTTTTAAAATAACACAGTCCTACTCAGGATGTTAGTAAGAATGCATACCTCTACCCAGGTGTGAGATGTAGAGTATGATCATTTCCTGAGAGAGAGCTTAAAGCCCATCCTTTCCAGGGGTTTAGTTTTTTTGGCAGTCTTTTCTATTTGCCTCCTCCACAGGAGACAGCAGAATTCCAAGCACCTCAGTCATAACTTTCAAGGTAGATCTTCTCATTGTTTGGGAAAAAATATTGTGCAAAAAAATGTTTTAAAGCTTTTGCCAAAAGTTTTAGGATATTTATTCAAGGCCCAGTGTGAATCACAGGGAATCATTTTGTGGCCAAAGTCTGACTCTAATAATCTAACTAGGTTAGTAGGTCATCAAAATTCTTTTTCCTTACTTTAAGCTAATCTTTCCAGAGGGTGAGGGTAGAGGAGAATGCCATAACCAAATATCAATAGGATCAGTGTTTGTACAGTTTTTCAGGACTAACTAGAGAAAAGTGAATAGTCTGGGATATTACATTTTAGAGCTTAAAAAGAAGCCATTGCTTTGCGTATCTCTCTTAGGTATGCTAGCAATGGTTGTGTGACAGATGCTTTTTCTCCGCTCCTGTGTCCTTCTAACTTACTTTCTACACTGGGCCCACTTATAACATACACATATAGTCCCTGCTTTTATTTTAGCATGATAATGCTAAAATAACTAATTTTTACCTGTTGCCCCATGTCCCTCTGTATTTTTAGCACTGTCTTGTGTGTGCTTCGTTTTTTTATTTACGCAATTCCATTATGAACAATTGACCTTGGTTTTTCATTTCAGTGATTATTCACCTCCCATTTTTAAATTCACTATCAAGTTAAAACTCCTATGCTTCTTCCACTTTCAATTAAAAGATAGAATTATTTATTTAACAAGAGAGGAAAAGGCAGCAAAATGTGGTAGAAATCACACCGGACCTGAGTTAAGGGACCTGAGTTCAAGACGCAACTCATTCATTCAGACATTGTTCACAAAAGTGTTTCTAGATCTCAAATTCTGTGCCCAATAGTGAAATAATATGGTGCACAAAACATTCATTTCCTCTGTCCTCCTAACACAATCTGGTGAGGAAAATAAGAAGTAATCAAATAATCACACAAATTAAAAATATAATTACAAATGTGACATTAGAATATAAGGGAAACTTGACTGCATCAGAAAGGTTAAAGAATGCTTCTTAGAGGAAGTTATATCTGACCCAAGATATGAATAGTTTGGACATAGGGAGCAGAGAACACTGGTCCAGGTGAGGAAAGTCTTTAAAGGAAGGCCCTGAAGCAGCAGAGTAGTTTAAAAAGGAACTTTAGGTCCCTAGGTAAGGGGAAGAGAGAATCATCAGATATGACAGAAAAGGCCAGATCCTGCAGGATATTGGGAGGGCTTCTTAACAATTTTGGTCTTGAAGTTAACAGCAATGTAAAGAAATGGAAGTGATGGCATCAGATTTGCATTTAAAAGAATTATTGTGCTAATCTGGGGAGAATGGATTAAAAAAGTGCAAGAGTAGAATCAAGGAAGAGACCATTACAGGAATCCAGAATATAGTTTATGGTCATTTAGACCAGGTACGTGTTTCATAGGAAAAAAGTAAATGGATTTAAATATACTTTATTTGAGGAGTGAAATGAATAGAACTTCACGATGAATTGGATATAGTGGATGAGAGTGTCCACAGGGACCTACAGGTTTGGGGCTTGCATATGCCGTTGACTGAAATGGACCATGTTTGCAGGGAAGGTCATGAGTCTGGTTTTACATTACTGTGTTTGAGGTATCTTTGAACCTGAGGCTTGTAGGGGCTCACTTTTTGTATCTGTAAAGTGAGAGAATGAGTAAGTCATCTCTAAGATTCTCTTCCAGCTATATACTTTGATTTTATTGTCTCCTTTAAATCTTATCTATAGGAGAAACTGAAAACTTGAATGTCCTTGTCCCAGTAAGTTGCCTAATTATAATAAGAAAATTTTAGAATCGGGAAAAAAAAAACAACTTTATCCTAATCTTGACTACTTGTATTTTCAAAGTATATTTCAGAGGAAATGATCTTTGGGGTTCAAGCTGTCAACTACAGTTTATCATTCTTGGCCCTAAACTGAATACAGCATCCAATTCCCTATGCCAGTTCTGAAACATATTTACATTTCTCTTTTCCATCAGGGGAGGATGGGGCAGTGGTAACAAAGAACTGATAAAAACAGAATGCCATTAAAAATGTAGAAAGGCAGTAAATACACAAAAAATAAAAGGTCGTAGAAGTTAAGTTTTAAGGTCAAGTCTACAAATGCATTAACTAGTGCATACATTTCAGCAAGTATAAATTATAATTAGCTCAAAACAACACTACATTTGCAGTGGTAATGCAGGGTCCTTCCTGAAAATGGTAGTAATTCCAATTATCTTCATGCTCTTATTAGAAGTAGGAATTCGGTTACTGTGAAAGGCAGCCTCTAAGATGGCCTCCAATGATCCCCACCTCCTGGCATTCACACTCGTGAATGAAAGCTGTTTTTTCTGGATTGCTCTTCATCCCTAACCCCATACCTAACTAAAAGCCAAGAATACATCAGAAAACTGTTACTCACTTATACCATATGCATAGCAGATCTTTCACTTTTTACTGTCTCTGTTTGAAAGATCCAACTGTCAGTAGGAAGAAGCAATGCAAACTTCAATTATGACCTCAAACTTCTAATTTCCTACACAAGAATAATTGTACACCCTAAATATACCTCCATGTTTTTTCATCAGATTATCACTCACCCCCACATCAATTACGTATCTCTACCTGAACTTTGAAAAATCTTAGGAGAGTAGAAATAACACGCTAACATGGAAAGCACACTTTGAAGATAGTGTGATATGCCAATTGTTTCATATAATCCTCACAATAACTTTATAAAGGACATTAGCCCATCCACATAGAACCTAGAATATTTAGACAAGCTAAGCACATTATTAAAGGTCTTATCTAGCAACTGATAGAGCAGAGCCTCAATACATCTGATTCTGATTGTCCTTTTTTCATGGCCCTATTCCCACCTCTTGAAACATGCTTGAAGAAGCAGAACCCAGCTGCCCAAAGAGACTATATTCAATGTCAAAAGCTATCATAAATCCTTGTTTCCTCACAGAACCAGTAGCAGATTTCTTTGCATCTTTCAGAGTCGGGGATGTTTCCTATTGTTTTGGAATTCTCTGAAAAAAGAGAGAGAGAGAGAGAGAGAGAGAGAGAGAGAGAGAGAGAGAGAGAGAGAGAGAGAGAGAGAGAGAGAACCTTCAAAGAATGTCTCCAGTGGTACAGAATGGTTTTTCTTTGTATCTCTGTCCACTTCTTCTCTCTCTCTTATTTTCTCTCTCTCTTATTCTCTCTCATATTCTCTCTCTCTTTCTTCCTTTTCCTCTCCACAGGGGGATGAAGGGGTAGGGTTGGCAGGTTATTTTTCAATTTGGGCTCCATATTCCTAAAGAGGAAAGAATCTCTGCTCAGCCTGTTAAACTGCACTTTAATTCTTCAACCCATCCTTTCTGAAAAGGTAACAGTCCTCTCAGGTGAGTGAGTCTCAAGCAAGGAAATTGGTCTGTGAGCCAGTGTACATTTGCTTTTTTGCTGCCATATTGCCAACTGTAAAAGTAGACTTGGCTACATAGTCAAACCTTCATTACTCTTTATTCTAGTGTTTGTTGTAACATACTTCTTAAATATTTGTTGAGTGAGGATAGAAGAGCAAATTAATGAATACAACAGTTATCTCAGTGTGCCTAAGAAAGACAAAAGCATTTTTTCAGCCAGACATTAAATGGACTTTAGCAGCCCCCAAAACTTCCCAATCAGTCTCTCACTTCCAAGGGGGCAAGGGGATGGGGGGCACTGATGGAGGGGTGGAGTTAACTGAGGCATTTTTCAAAGCTAACAAACAATACCAAAGATCCCAGGACCTTCATACCCACTGAAGATAATTAGACACAATGTATTTTGTTGGACAAAAAGTGCCTTCGGTTTTTGAGTAAAAATAAAAGACACATTTTTCATTTTCACCAAGAATTTTATTGAACAACATATTCACCCTTTTGTTCCACTACCTCTGCCATTTTTCAGGCAACTTCATAATTCCATCTTCCTAAAGGTTTTTATCTTTTTGAGCAAAGAACTGTTCCAGGTGCCTTTTACAGTCTTCCAGGGAATTGAATTTTTTCCCATTAAGAGAACTTTGTAAAGACCGAAATAAATGGAAATCCGAAGGTGCAATGTCTGGTGAATATGGCAGATGAATCAGAACTTCCCAGCCAAGCTGGTAACAGTTTTTACTTGGTGTTCATCAAAGAAACATGCAGTCTTGCGTTATCCTGATGGAAGATTATGCGTTTTCTATTGACTAATTCTGGATGCTTTTCGTCGAATGCTGCTTTCAGTTGGTCTAATTGGGAGCAATACTTGGAATTAATCATTTGGTTTTCAGGAAGGAGCTCATAATACAGGACTCCCTTCCAATCCCACCGTGTACACAACGCCATCGTCTTTGGATGAAGACTGGTCTTTGGTGTGGTTGGTGGTGGTTCATTTCACTTGCCCCATGATCTCTTCCGTTCCACATTATTATACAGTATCCACTTTTCATCACCTGTCACAATTTGTCTTAAAAACAGAACGTTTTCGTTTACGGTTAAGTAGAGAATCGCATGCGAAAATACAGTCAAGAAGGTTTTTTCGCTTAATTTATGTGGAACCCAAACATCAAATCGATTCACATAAACAAGTGCAAATGATTTTCAACCCTTGATTTGGATATTTTGAGTATGTCGGCTATCTCCCGCATGGTATAACTTTAATTGTTCTCAGTTAATGTCTCCATTTGATCGCTATCAACTTCAACTGGTCTACCCGACCACGGAGAATCATCCAGTAAGAAATCTCCAACACAAAACTTCACAAACCACTTTTGACATTTTCAATCAGTCACAGCACCTTCTCCATACACTGCACAAATCTTTTGTGTGTGTGTGTTTCAGTTGCGTTTTTACCTTTCTTGAAATAATAAAGCATAATATACCAAAAATGTTGCTTTTTTCTTCCATCTTCAGTATTAAAATGGCTACATAAAAATTCACCAATTTTGATAAATCTTTTCTTAAATGCACGCTGATATGACAATTGTCACATACAATCTAACAAAATTGTTTCAAATGAAGTTAAAGACATCTAAGTGCTACTAGAGCCATCTTGCAGAAAAAAACCAAACGAACCTTTTGGCCAGCATGATAGAAAGGACCCCGGTTCCATGCAACATCAATTTCCATGACCCCTCTTCCTTCAGCTGATATTCATTAAGTATTGCTATAGAACAGACATTGCACTAAGCCTTAAGCCTAGCAAAACCTGACCTAGTTCCTACTTCAGTGGCGGCGGGGGCAGGTATTAATCAAATATATTATAATTAGGGCTTCCCTGGTGGCACAGTGGTTGGGGGTACGCGTGCCGTTGCAGGGGACACGGGTTCGTGCCCCGGTCTGGGAGGATCCCACATGCCACGGAGCGGCTGGGCCCGCGAGCCATGGCCGCTGAGCCTGCGCGTCTGGAGCCTGTGCTCCGCAACGGGAGAGGCCGCAACAGTGAGAGGCCCGCGTACCGTAAAAAAAAAAAAAATATATATATATATATATATATATATATAAAATAATTATAAGCTAAAATAAACATTCTGGACAAAAGGAATTTAAGGTAGATGTAGGGCAGGACTGGTGCATGATCAGATCTGTATTTTTTTTTAATATAATTGCTGAATGTAGAAAATCAATTGGAGGAAGCCCAAGTAATTCATCTCTTTGCAAAGTAACCTATTTTTAATATTAGGTTAATAAAAATATACATAGAGGAAACCTCATCTTATGTGCACTTCTCTGGAACTTTGAAAACTAAATTTTATACTCCACGTGGGAAAACATATAAGCTGAGCAACATCTAGGCAAAGTAACTCTACATTCAAGATACTTTTGATGTTTTGTTGTGTATTCTTTTCATGCATTTTTTTAAATTTATTTTTTAATTGAAGTATAGTGATGTACAATATTCTATGTTACAGATGTACAATATAGTGATTCACAATTACATTTTTAAAATTTTTTAAATAGATCTTTTTTGGAGTATAATTGCTTCACAGTACTGTGTTGGTTTCTGTTGTACACCAAAGTGAATCAGCCACATGCATACATATGTCCCCATATCCCCACCCTCTTAAGCCTCCCTCCCATCCTCCCCATCACACCCCTCTAGGTCATCGCAAAGCACCGAGCTGATCTCTCTGTGCTATGCTGCTGCTTCCCATTAGCTAACTATTTTATGTTCGGTAGGGTATATATGTAGATTTTACTCTCACTGTGCCCCAGCTTCCCCCTCCCACCCCATGTTCCCAAGTTCATTCTCTATGTCTACATCTTTATTACTGCTCTGCAACTAGGTTCATCAGTACCATTTTTTTTTTTAGATTCCATATATATTCATTAGCATACGGTATTTGTTTTTCTCTTCCTGACTTACTTCATTCTGTATGACAGACTCTAGGTCCACCCACCTCACTACAAATAACTCAGTTTCATTTCTTTTATGGCTGAGTAATATTCCATTGTATATATGTGCCACATCTTCTTCATCCATTCATCTGTTGATGAACACTTAGGGTGCTTCCATGCCCTGGCTATTGTAAATAGAGCTGCAATGAACATTGTGGTACATGACTCTTTTTGAATTATGGTTTTCTCAGGGTATATGCCCAGTAGTGGGATTGCTGGGTCATATGGTAGTTCTATTTTTAGTTTTTTAGGAACCTCCATACTGTTCTCCATAGTGGCTGTATCAATTTACATTCCCACCAACAGCACAGGAGGGTTCCCTTTTCACCACACCTTTTCCAGCATTTATTGTTTCTAGATTTTTTGATAATGGCCATTCTGACTGGCATGAGGTGATACCTCATTGTAGTTTTGATTTGCATTTCTCTAATAATTAGTGACGCTGAGCATCTTTTCATGTGCCTCTTGGCCATCTGTATGTCTTCCTTGGTGAAATGTCTATTTAGGTCTTCCACCCATTTTTTAACGGGATTGTTTGTTTTTCTGATATTGAGCTATATGAGCTGTTTGTATATTTTGGAGATTAATCCTTTGTCTTTATTTGTCCTTTGTTTTATTTGCAAATATTTTCTCTCATTCTGAGGGTTGTTCATGCATGTTTTAATTGGATTAGGGTGTGAGTGGGTGGCAGGCAAGTACCCTTTGTTAAAACTTGCTCTAATCGTTTGCTCTATAAAGCTTCAAGATATGGTTAACGGTGGAACTAGATTCAACTAGTTGTTTGTTATTTCTGAATCAATGTATTAGGTCAACAACATGGATCTTTAAAAGGAATCAAAACACAAAATATACCTTGTCATAACAGATTCCTCTAGTTATTTCCAGAAAATAACATTGACTTAAGAAATTCAACTAATACATATAACATCAAAAATGTTAAAATTAGAATAGTGTGGGAAAATGATACCTTTTTATTGAAAGTGACTTAAATAAAATATATTTTAAATCTATAATGAGACAATACTCCCATTTTTATCTTTCCATTTTTATGTAATATATATTTGTATATTGATTTTCTCTAAAAATTCAATTATTCTTCCATTATTCCTCTACAGTCTTTTCCCATTTAATCTCAAATTATTTGAAACACCACTATTTGCTTACCACTCCTTATATAGTCTAAAGTATATTCAGAAAGTTTCTAACATTGTAAAGTATTTACTTCCTTCCTTTGAATTTTGACTTTTTCTACTTCACAAGATAGGAAGTAGAAATTCTCTTGTTACAAATGTCATTAAAGTTTATAGCAGTGAGGGAAAGAATACTTAACCAAATCAGAATTATTTTCCACCTATCAATTTATAAATTTTAAAAGCTCCCATAATAGCTGTACACCCATAATTATTGGTTATTTTATGTTCAATTCAGATAGGTTAATTGGATATTTCCACAAAAATGATACTATATGATTAAATGTATATTTACATGTACTTTTTAAACTAAAACTATTAACATATCATCACAAAGGAAATGCAGGTTCCTTAAATTCATTCATATGAAAAGAAATTTATGAATGTTTCAAAACTAGTTTCCATGTGGTATTAAACTGAAAGAAACAGAATACTTTCATTTTGTCTCCAAAAATTTTTAAGGCAGATATTTATTGTAAACCAGAGTCAGACGCTACTTTATAACCAGAATTTATGGCTCAGAATTTTCAATATGCTAATAGAAACATCTGCAGATAATCTATATTTTTATTTATAATGCCAAGTAAACACAAAGGGCCACAAGGGGAAACATGACCTATAAAATCTTATTTTTATGAGCCAAATCTTTGATATCAACAGGAAATTATATAAATTACAATAGTTTAAAGCAATGAAATGCCTTTCCCATGGTATTATTTTAATATGAAAATCTGACAAACAACATTTTAAATATGGAATGTAATTTTAAAAGACATTTAAAAAAAACTCTTATCAGCAATATTCGTTTCCTCCACTGTGGACAGGGAATAATGTAAAACATCTGCATATGTTTTACTGTTGCCAAAATACGTTATTATTGCTACAGTTGACCCAGCAACTTAAAATCAGAAGCTTCCTAAGAGACTGGAAGGGGATGGGGGGCTAAGCGTCATATTCCATCAAAATATAAAAGCATATGTAATGCCCATTCCACTTATTTTCCTTTTTTTTTTTTTGAACATCTTTACTGGAGTATAATTACTTTACAAAGGTGTGTAAGTTTCTGCTTTATAACAAAGTGAATCAGCTATACATATACATATATCTCCTTATCTCAACCCTCTTGCGTCTCCCTCCCACCCTCCCTATCTCACCCCTCTAGGTGGTTACAAAGCACCAAGCTGCTCTCCTTGTGCTATGTGGCTGCTTCCCACTAGTTATCTATTTTACATTTGGTAGTGTATATATGTCCATGCCACTCTCTCACTTCGTCCCAGCTTACCCTTCCCCCTCTCTTTGTTCTCAAGTCCATTCTCTATGGCTGCATCTTTATTCCTGTCTGGCCCCTAAGTTCTTTAGAACCATTTTTTTATTTTATACATTCCATATATATGTGTTAGCATACAGTATTTGTTTTTCTCTTTCTGACTTACTTCACTCTGTATGACAGACTCTAGGTCCATCCACCTCACTACAAATAACTCAGTTTCGTTTCTTTTTATGACTGATTAATATTCCATTTTACATATGTGCCACATTTTTATCCATTCATCTGTGAGTGGACACTTAGGTTGCTAACATGTCCTGGCTATTGTAAATAGTGATTCAGTGAACATTGTGGTACATGACTCTTTTTGAATTATCGTTTTCTCAGGGTATATGCCCAGTAGTGGGATTGCTGGGTCGTACGGCAGTTCTACTTTTAGTTTTTTGAGGAACCTCCGTACTGTTCTCCATAGTGGCTGCACCAGTTTACATTCCCACCAATGGTACAAGAGGGTTCCCTTTTCTCCACACCCTCTCCAGCATTTATTGTTTGTAGATTTTTTGATGATGGCCATTCTGACTGGTGTGAGGTGATACCTCACTGTAGTTTTGATTTGCATTTCTCTAATGATTAATGATGTGGAGCATTCTATTTGTTTCTTTGTTTTGTTTTTTTGTCTTTTTGCGGTACGCAGGCCTCTCACTGTTGTGGCCTCTCCCGTTGCGGAGCCCAGGCTCCGGACACGCAGGCTCAGTGGCCATGGCTCAGGGGCACAGCCGCTTGGCGGCATCTGGGATCTTCCTGGACCGGGGCACGAACCCGTGTCCCCTGCATCAGCAGGCGGACTCTCAACCACTGCGCCACCAGGGAAGCCCTGTTGAGCATTCTTTCATGTGTTTGTTGGCAACCTGTACATCTTCTTTGGAGAAATGCCTATTTAGGTCTTCTACCCATTTTTGGATTGGGTTTTTTTTTTTTTGATGTTGAGCTGCATGAGCTGCTTGTAAACTTTAGAGATTAATCCTTTGTCAATTGCTTCATTTGCAAATATTTTCTCCCATTCTGAGGGTTGTCTTTTGGTCTTGTTTATGGTTTCCTTTGCTGTGCAAAAGCTTTGAAGTTTCATTAGGTCCCATTTGTTTATTTTTGTTTTTATTTCCATTTCTCTGGGAGGTGGGTCAAAAAGGAACTTGCTGTGATTTATATCATAGAGTGTTCTGCTTATGTTTTCCTATAAAAGTTTTATAGTGTCTGGCCTTACATTTAGGTCATTAACCCATTTTGAGTTTATTTTTGTGTATGGTGTTAGGGAGAGTTCTAATTTCATTCTATTACATGTAGCTGTCCACTTTTCCCAGCAACACTTATTAAAGAGGCTGTCTTTTCTCCATTGTATATTCTTGACTCCTTTATCAAAGATAAGGTGGCCATGGGCTTCCCTGGTGGCTCAGTGGTTGAGACTCCACCTGCCGATGCAGGGTACATGGGTTTGTGCCCCGGTCCGGGAAGATCCCACATGCCGCAGAGCAGCTGGGCCCCTGAGCCATGGCCACTGAGCCTGCACATCCGGAGCCTGTGCTCCGCAACAGGAGAGGCCACAACAGTGAGAGGCCCGCGTACCGCAAAAAAAAAAAAAAAAAAAAAAGATAACATGGCCATATGTGTGTCGGTTTATCTCTGGGCTTTCTATCTGTTCCACTGATTTATATTTATGTTTTTGTGTCAGTACCATACTATCTTCATTACTGTAGCTTTGTAGTATAGTCTGAAGTCAGGGAGCCTGATTCCTCCAGCTCCGTTTTTCTTTCTCAAGATTGCCTTGGCTATTTGGGGTCTTTTGTGTTTCCATACAAATTGTGAAAAAATTTTTTCTATTTCTGTAAAAAATACCAGCGGTAGTTTGATAGGGATTTCATCGAATCTGTAGATTGCTTTGGGTAATATGGTCATTATCACAATGTTGATTTTTCCAATCCAAGAACATGGTATATCTCTCCATCTGTTTGTATCACCTTTAATTTCTTTCATCAGTCTCTTATAGCTTTCTGCATACAGGTCTTTTGTCTCTTTAGGTAGGTTTATTCCAAGGTATTTTATTCTTTTTGCTGCAGTGGTAAATGGGAGTGTTTCCTTAATTTCTGTTTCAGATTTTTCATCATTAGTTAATAGGAATGCAAGAGATTTCTGTGCATTAATTTTCTAACCTGCTAATTTACCAAATTCATTGATTAGCTCTAGTAGTTTTCTTGTGGCATCTTTAGGATTCTCTATGTATAGCATCATGTCGTCTGCAAACAGTGACAGCTTTACTTCTTCTTTTCTGATTTGGATTCCTTCGATTGCTTTTTCTTCTCTGATTGCTGTGGCTAAAACTTCCAAAACTATGTTGAATAATACTGGAGAGAGTGGACAACCTTGTCTTGTTCCTGATCTTAGTGGAAACGGTTTCAGTTTTTCACCACTGAGAACGATGTTGGCTGTGGGACTGTCATATATTGCCTTTATTATGTTGCAGTAACTTCCCTCTATGCCTATTTTCTGGAAGGTTTTTATCATAAAACAGTGTTGAATTTTGTTGAAAGCTTTTTCTGCATCTATTGAGATGATCGTATGGTTTTTCTCCTTCAATCTGTTAATACGGTGTATCACATTGATTGATTTGAGTATATTGAAGAATCCTTGCACTCCTGGGATGAACCGCACTTGATCATGGTGTATGATCCTTTTAATGTGCTGCTGGGTCCTCTTTGTTTGTATTTTGTTGAGGAGTTTTGCATCTATGTTCATCAGTGATAATGGCCTGTAGTTTTCTTTCCTTGTGACATCTTTCGCTAGTTTTGGTATCAGGGTGATGGTGGCCTCATAGAAAGAGTTTGGGACTGGGAGTTCCTCACTCTGCTATATTTCGGAAGAGTTTGAGAAGGATAGGTGTGAGCTCTTCGCTCAATGTTTGATACAGTTCTTCTGTGAAGCCATCTGGTCCTGGACTTTTGTTTCTTGGAATATTTTTAATCACAATCTCAATTTCAGTGCTTGTGATTGGCTGTTTATATTTTCTATTTCTTCCTGGTTCAGTCTCAGAGGCTTCTGCTTTTCTAAGAAACTGTCCATTTCTTCCAGGTTGTCCATTTTATAGGCGTATAGTTGCTTGTAGTAATCTCATGATCTTCTGTATTTCTTCAGTGTCAGTTGTTACTTCCCTTTTTCATTTCTAACTCTACTGATTTGAGTCTTCTCCCTTTTTTCTTGATGAGTCTGGCTAATGGTTTATCAATTTTGTTTATCTTCTCAAAGAACCAGCTTTTAGTTTTATTCATCTATGCTATTGTTTCCTTCATTTCTTTTTCATTTATTCTGATATGATCCTAATGATTTCTTTCCTTCTGCTAACTTTGGGGATTTTTTGTTCTTTTTTCTCTAAATGCTTTAGGTGTAAGGTTAGGTTGTTTATTTCAGATATTTCTTGTTTCTTGAGGTAGGATTTTATTGCTATAAACTTCCCTCTTAGAACTGCTTTTGCTGCAACCCATAGGTTTTGGGCCATCGTGTTTTCATTGTCATTTTTTTCTAGGTATTTTTTGATTTCCTCTTTGATTTATCCAGTGATCTCTTGATTATTAAGTAGTGTATTGTTTAGCCTCCATGTGTTTGTATTTTATTCAGATCTTTTCCTGGAATTGATATCTATTCTCATAGTGCTGTGGTCAGAAAAGATACTTGATACAATTTCAATTTTCGTAATTTTAGCAAGGCTTGATTTGTGACCCAAGATTTGATCTATCCTGGAGAATGTTCCATGAGCACTTGAGAAGAAAGTGTATTCTGTTGTTTTTGGATGGAATGTCCTATAAATATCAATCAAGTCCATCTTGTTTAATGTATCATTTAAAGCTTGTGTTTCATTATTTATTTTCATTTTGGATGATCTGTCTATTGGTGAAAGTGGTGTGTTAAAGTCCCCTACTATGACTGTGTTACTGTGTATTTCCCCTTTTATGGCTGTTAGCCTTTGCCTTATGTATTGTGGTGCTCCTATGTTGGGTGCATAAATATTTTCAATTGCTGTATCTTCTTCTTGGATCGATACCTTGATCATTATGTAGTGTTCTTCTTTGTCTCTTGTAATAGTCTTTGTTTTAAAGTCTATTTTGTCTGATATGAAAGGCTGTCTACTCCAGCTTTCTTTTGATTTCCACTTGCATGGAATATCTTTTCCATCCCCTAACTTTCAGTCTGTATGTGTCCCTAGGGATGAAGTGGGTCTCTTGTAGACATAATATATATAGGTCTTGTTTTTGTATCCATTCAGCCAGTCTTTGTCTTTTGGTTGGAGCATTTAATCCACTTACATTTAAGGTAGTTATTGATATGTATGTTCCTGTTACCTTTTTCTTAATTATTTTGGGTTTGTTACTGTAGGTCTTTGACTTCTCTTGTGTTTCCTGCCTAGAGAAGTTCCTTCAGCATTTGTTGTAAAGCTAGTTTGGTGGTGCTGAATTCTCTTAGCTTTTGCTTGTCTCTAAATGTTTTAATTTCTCCATCGAATCTGAATGAGATCCTTGCTGGGTAGAGTAAGCTTGGTTGTAGGTTTTTCCCTTTCATCATTTTAAATGTCCTGCCACTTCCTTCTGGCTTGCAGAGATTCTGCTGAAAGATCAGCTGCTACCCTTATGGGGATTCCTTTGAGTGTTATTTGTTGTTTTCCCCTTGCTGCTTTTAATATTTTTTCTTTGTATTTAAATTTTGGTAGTTGGATTAATATGTGTCTTGGCATGTTTCTCCTTGGATTTATGCTGTATGGGACTCCCTGCACTTCCTGGACTTGATTAACTATTTCATTTCGCATATTAGGGAAGTTTTCAACTATAATAATCTCATCAAATATTTTCTCAGACCCTTTCTTTTTCTCTTCCTCTTCTGGGACCCCTATAATTTGAATGTTGGTGTGTTTAATGTTGTCCCAGAAATCTTTGAGACTGTTCTCAATTCTTTTCATTCCGTTTTCTTTATTCTGCTCTGAGGTATTTATTTTTACTATTTTATCTTCCAGGTCACTTATCTGTTCTTCTGCCTCAGTTATTCTGCTGTTGATTCCTTCTAGAGATATTTTAATTTCATTTCTTGTGTTGTTCATCATTGTTTTTCTGCCCTTTAGTTCTTCTAGGTCCTTGTTAAAAGTTTCTTGTATTTTCTCCATTTTATTTCCAAGATTTTGGATCATCTTTACTATCATTACTATGAATTACTTTTCAGGTAGACTGCTATTTCCTCTTCATTTGTTTGGTCTGGTGGGTTTTTACCTTGCTCCTTCATCTACTGTGTGTTTCTCTGTCTTCTCATTTTGCTTCACTTACTGTGTTTGGGGTCTCCTTTATGCAGGCTGCAGGTTCGTTGTTCCCGTTGTTTTTGGTGTCTTCCCCTAGTGGCTAAGTTTGGTTCAGTGAGTTGTGCAGGCTTCCTGGTGGAGGGTACTGGTGCCTGTGTTCTGGTGGATGAGGTGGATCTTGGCTTTCTGGTCGGCAGGACCGTGTCCGTTGCATTTTGGGGTGTCTTTGACCTTATTATTATTTTAGGCCACCTCTGTGCTAATGGGTGGGGTTGTGTTCCAGTCTTGCTCGTTGCTTGGCATTGAGTGTCCAGCACTTTAGTTTGCTGGTTGTTGAGTGGAGCTGGGTCTTAGCGTTGAGATGGAGATCTCTGGGAGAGCTTTCACCGTTTAATATTAGATGGAGCTGTGATTTCTCTGGTGGGTCAATATCCTGAACTTGGCTCTCCCACCTCAAAGGCACAAGCCTGACACCAGGCGAGAGCACCAAGACACTATCAGCCTCACACGGCTCTGAAAAAAAGTGAGAAAAAAAAGAAAGAAAGAAAAGAAAATAGAATAAAATAAAGTTATTAAAATAAAAAATTGTGAAAAATAAAGAAATTAAAAAGTAATTTAAAAAAAGAAAGAAGAGAGCATCTAAACCACAAAACAAATTCACCAATGAGAGCAAGTGGAAAAAACTGCTAAAAACTATTCTAAAAAAAAATGGACAGAGAGAGAGGAACCAAGATGGCGGAGTAGAAGGATGTGCTCTCACTCCTTCTTGCGAGAACACCAGAATCACAACCAGCTGCTAGACAATTATCGACAGGAAGACACTGTAACTCACCAAAAAAATACCCCACATCCAAAGGCAAAGGAGAAACCACAATTAGACAGTAGGAGGGGCCAATCACAGTAAAATCAAATCCCATAACTAGTGGGTGGGTAAATCACAGACTGGAGAACACTTATACCACAGAAGTCCACCCACTGCAGTGAAGGTACTGAGCCCCACGTCAGGCTTCCAACCTGGGGGTCCGGCAATGGGAGCAGGAATTCCTAGAGGATCAGACTTTGAAGCCTAGTGGGAATTGATTGCAGGACTTTGACAGGACTGGGGGAAACAGAGACTCCACTCTTGGAGGGCACACACAAACTAGTGTGTGCATCGGGACCCAGGGGCAGGAGCAGTGACCCCAGAGGAGACTGAACCAGACCTACCTGCTAGTGTTGGAGGGTCTCCTGCAGAAGCCGGGGGTGGCTGTGGCTCACCGTGGGGACAAGAACACAGGCAGCAGAAGTTCTGGGAAGTACTCCTTGCTGTGAGCCCTCCCAGAGTCTGCCATTAGCCCCAGCGAAGAGCCCACGTTGCATCCACTATTGGGTTGCCTCAGGCCAAACAACCAACAGGGAGGGAACCCAGCCCCACCCATCAGCATTCAAGTAGATTAGAGTTTTACTGAGCTCTGCCCACCAGAGCAACAGTCAGCTCTACCCACCACCAGTCCTGCCCATTTAGCCTCTTAGATAGTCCCATCCACCAGAGGGCAGACAGCAGAAGCAAGAACTACAATCCTGCAGCCTGTGGAACAAAAACCACATTCACAGAAAGATAGACAAGATGAAAAGGCAGAGGGCTATATACTAGATGAATGAAAAAGATAAAAGCCCAGAAAAACAACTAAATGAAGTGGAGATAGGCAACCTTCCAGAAAAAGAATTCAGAATAATGATAGTGAAGATCATCCAGGACCTCGGAAAAAGAATGGAGGCAAAGATCGAGAAGATGCAAGAAATGTTTAACAAACACCTAGAAGAATTAAAGAACAAACAGAAATGAACAATACAATAACTGAAATGAAAACTATACTAGAAGGAATCAATAGCAGAATAACTGAAGCAGAAGAACGGATAAGTGACCTGCAAGACAGAAAAGTGGAATTCACTGCTGCAGAACAGAAAAAAGAAAAAAGAATGAAAAGAACTGAAGACAGCCTAAGAGACCTCTGGGACAACATTAAACGCAACAACATTCGCATTATAGGGGTCCCAGAAGGAGAAGAGAGGGAGAAAGGACCAGAGAAAATATTTGAAGAGATTATAGTCAAAAACTTCCTTAACATGGGAAAGGAAATAGCCACCAAAGTCCAGGAAGCACATAGAGTCCCAGGATAAACCCAAGGAGAAACATGCCAAGACACATAGTAATCAAACTGGCAAAAATTAAAGACAAAGAAAATTAATTGAAAGCAGCAAGAGAAAAATGACAAATAACATACAAGGGAACTCCCATGAGGTTAACAGCTGATTTCTCAGCAGAAACTCTACAAGCCAGAAGGAGTGGCATGATATACTTAAGGTGATGAAAGAGAAGAACCTACAACCAAGATTACTCTACCCAGCATGGATCTCACTCAGATTCGCCGGAGAAATCAAAAGCTTTACAGACAAGCAAAAGCTAAGAGAATTCAGCACCACCAGACCAGCTCTACAAAAAATGCTAAAGGAACTTCTCTAAGTGGGAAACAGGAGAGAAGAAAAGGATATACAAAAACATTTAAGAAAATGGTCACAGGAACATACATATCGATAATTACCTTAAACATGAATGGATTAAATGCTCCAACCAAAAGACACAGGCTTGCTGAATGGATACAAAAACAAGACCCATCTATATGCTGTCTACAAGAGACCCACTTCAGACCTAGGGCCACATACAGACTGAAAGTGAGGGGATGGAAAAAGGTATTCCATGCAAATGGAAATCAAAAGAAAGCTGGAGTAGCAATACTCATATCAGATAAAATAAACTTTAAAATAAAGACTGTTACAAGAGACAATGAAGGACATTACATAATGGTCAAGGGATAAATCCAAGAAGAAGATATAACAATTATAAATATATATGCACCCAACATAGGAGCAACTCAATACATAAGGCAACTGCTAACAGCTATAAAAGAGGAAATCGACAGTAACACAATAATAGTGGGGGACTTTAACACCTCACTGACACCAATGGACAGTTCATCCAAAATGAAAATAAATAAATAAACAGAAGCTTTAAATGACACAATAGACCACATAGATTTAATTGACTGTTATAGGACATTAAATCCAAAAACAGCAGATTACACTTTCTTCTCAAGTGCACACAGAAGATTCTCCAGGATAGATCACATCTTGGGTCACAAATCAAGCCTCAGTAAATTTAAGAAAACTGAAATCACATCAAGCATCTTTTCTGACCACAACACTATAAGATTAGAAATGAATTACAGGGAAAAAAGGTAAAAAAACAAACACATGGAGGCTAAACAATACGTCACTAAATTAGCAAGAGATCACTGAAGAAATCAAAGAGGAAATCAAAAAATACCTAGAGACAAATGACAAGGAAAACACGATGATCCAAAACCTATGGGATGCAGCAAAAGCCGTTCTAAGAGGGAAGTTTATAGCTATACAAGCCTACCTCAAGAAACAAGAAAAATCTCAAGTAAACAATCTAACCTTACACCTAAGGGAGCTAGATAAAGAAGAAGAAACAAAACCCAAAGTTAGCAGAAGGAAAGAAATCATCAAGATCAGAGCAGAAATAAATGAAATAGAAACAAAGAAAACAATAGCAAAGATCAATAAAACTAAAAGCTGGTTCTTTGAGAAAATAAACAAAATTGATAAACCATTAGCCAGACTCATCAAGGAAAAGAGGGACAGGACTCAAATAATTAAAATTAGAAATGAAAAAGGAGAAGTCACAACACACCCCGCAGAAATACAAAGCAACCTAAGAGACTACTACAAGCAACTCTATGCCAATAAAATGGACAACCTGGAAGAAATGGACAAATTCTTAGAAAGGTATAATATTCCAAGACTGAAACAGGAAGAAATAGAAAATATGAACAGACCAATCACAAGTAATGAAATTGAAACTGTAATTAAAAATCTTCCAACAAACAAAAGTCCAGTACCAGATGGCTTCAGAGGTGAATTCTATCAAACATTTAGAGAAGAGCTAACACCCATCCTTCTCAAACTCTTCCAACAATTGCAGAGGAAAGAACACTCTCAAACTCATTCTTTGAGGCCACCATCACCCTGACACCCGAACCAGACAAAGATACTACAAAAAAAGTATACAGACCAATATCACTGATGAATATAGATGCAAAAATCCTCAACAAAATACTAGCAAACTAAATCCAGCAGCACATTGAAAGGATCATACACCATGATCAAGTGGGATTTATCCCAGAGATGCAAGGATTCTTCAATATACGTAAATCAATTAATGTGATACATCATAATAACAAATTGAAGAATAAAAACCATATGATCATCTCAATAGATTCAGAAAAAGCTTTTGACAAAATTCAACACCCATTTATGATAAAAACTCTCCAGAAAGTGGGCAGAGAGGGAACCTACCTCAACATAATAAAGGCCATATACGAAAAACCCACAGCAAACATCATTCTCAATGGTGAAAAACTGAAAGCATTTCCTCTAAGATCAGGAATGAGACAAGGATGTCCACTCTCACCACTATTATGCAACATAGTTTTGGAAGTCCTAGCCACGGCAATCAGAGAAGAAAAAGAAATAAAAGGGATACAGATTGGAAAAGAAGAAGTAAAACTCTCACTGTTTGCAGATGACATGATACTATACACAGAGAATCCTAAAGATGCCACAAGAAAACTACTAGAGCTAATCAATGAATTTGGTAAAGTTGCAGGATACAAAATTAATGCACAGAAATCTCTTGCATTCCTATAAACTAATGATGAAAAATCTGAAAGAGTAATTTTGGAAACACTCCCATTTACCATTGCAACAAAAAGAATAAAATACCTAAGAATAAACCTATCTAGGGAGACAAAAGACCTGTATGCAGAAAACTATAAGACACTGATGAAAGAAATTAAAGATGATACAAACAGATGGAGAGATATACCATGCTCTTGGATTGGAAAAATCAACATTGTGAAAATGACTATACTACCCAAAGCAATCTACAGAGTCAATGAAATCCCTATCAAACTACTGCTGGCATTTTTCACAGAAATAGAAAAAAAGTTTTCACAATTTGTATGGAAACACAAAAGACCCCTAATAGCCAAAATAATCTTGAGAAAGAAAAATGGAGCTGGAGGAATCAGGCTCCCTGACTTCAGACTATAGTACAAAGCTACAGTAATCAAGACAATATGGTACTGGCACAAAATCAGAAACATAGATCAATGGAACAAGATAGAAAGCCCAGAGATAAACCCACGCACCTATAGTCAACTAATCTATGACAAAAGAGGCAAAGATATACAATGGAGAAAAGACAGTCTCTTCAATAAGTGGTGCCGGGAAAACTGGAGAGCTACATGTAAAAGAATGAAATTAGAACACTCCTTAACACCATAGACAAAAATAAACTCAAAATGTATTCGAGACTTAAATGTAAGACCGGACACTATAAAACTCTTAGAGGAAAACCTAGGCATAACACTCTATGACATAAATCACAGCGCGATCCTTTTTGACCCACCTCCTAGAGACATGGAAATAAAAACAAAAATAAACAAATGGGACCTAATGAAACTTCAAAGCTTTTGCACAGTAAAGGAAACCATAAACAAGACCAAAAGACAACCCTCAGAATGGGAGAAAATATTTGCAAATGAATCAACAAAGGATTAATCTCCAAAATATATAAACAGCTCATGCAGCTCAATATTAAAGAAACAAACAACCCAATCCAAAAATGGGCAGAAGACCTAAATAGACATTTCTCCAAAGAAGACATACAGATGGCCAAGAAGCACATGAAAAGCTGCTCAACATCACTAATTATGAGAGAAATGCAAATCAAAACTACAATGAGGTATCACCTCACACCAGTTAGAATGGGCATCATCAGAAAAATCTACAAACAACAAATGCTGGAGAGGGTGTGGAGAAAAGGGAACCCTCTTGCACTGTTGGTGGGAATGTAAATTGATACAGCCACTATGGAGAACAGTATGGAGGTTCCTTAAAAAACTAAAAGTAGAATTACCATATGATCCAGCAATCCCACTGCTGGGCATATACCCAGAGAAAACCATAATTCAAAAAAACACATGCACCCCAATGTTCATTGCAGCACTATTTACAATAGCCAGGTCATGGAAGCAACCTAAATGCCCATCGACAGATGAATGGATAAAGAAGTTGTGGTACATGTATACAATGGAATATTACTCAGCCATTAAAAGGAACGAAATTGAGTCATTTGTTGAGTTGTGGATGGATCTAAAGACTGTCATACAGAGTGAAGTAAGTCAGAATGAGAAAAATAAATATCGTATATTAACACATGTATGTGGAACCTCAAAAAATGGTACAGATGAACCGGTTTGCAGGGAAGAAGTTGAGACACAGATGTAGAGAACAAACGTATGGACACCAAGGGGAGAAAACAGCAGTGGGGTGGGGATGGTGGTGTGCTGAATTGGGCGATTGGGACTGACATGTATACACTGATGTGTATAAAATTGATGACTAATAAGAACATGCAGTATAAAAAAACAAACCAAGAAAACAACTAATACTAAACTTTCTTTGGGTTATATGTATGTATATATGTTAATATAAATGTTTCAGACATTACATGAAATTTCTAAAAATCTTATATGTTCTGGTATAATGTTACATCATAATTCTAATTACTACTTTAAAATGTATATCTCAGAAATAACTAAATTTCCTTGTCAATTGCATTATTTTGAACTTTCATCAAATCTTTATCCATGGTCATTTTTAAGTCTCTTGTCATTTACAGACAGTTCGGGTGTACTCTGATGTTTTTGCAAAAATGTTCCTATAAAAGGGTTTCATCTTCAAGGAATTCATGGAAAAGACTGACAAGTACAGGTTTCTGGTAACTGACTATACTGCTGAACTGAATCAATAAGCATTTTCAGAACTCTAATGGAAAACTGATGAATTCATAAAAGTGCTAACAAAAGATCGAGATAAAAAAATTAATTACATGGGACTGAGTGAACTGATGAGGATGATTATAATTTTTGTGACTTTTGTTTGAATTAAAAAAAAAAATCCCACAAGGACTCAGAGGCAAAAAATATACAAATCAATTTTCACTGTAAAGTAAAGGAGCTGTTACAGTGGAGGATTATTGGACTGAATGTCAATATTATGACATAGAAAAAAAATATATATATATATGTCATCTTGGGCATGTTACTTAAAATTAAAAGAAAATGGTTACCAAGCACTTTCAAATACAAGGTGCCATGCAAGGTTAATAGTGATGATCACCATTTCAGCAATATGTTTCAATTGCATAGCACTTCTCATCTAAGGAGTTCAGAGAATTATGAAGATATTAACACCTTAATTCTGGCAACATCCTGAACAGGCAACAAATGTTCAATATTTACCTAGAATAATGGAATGAGCCAAACTCATATAAGACATGATAAAACCACAGCAATAACCTTACATTTTTAATTTCTTCCCATGTATGTCTTAAAACACAGAGAACAACCTTTAAAAAATCCTGGCATGAAAAGCATCCAGTTTAGTCATTTTTCCTTAATGTTTTCCTTATTTCTTGCAACTTTATTATGCAAAATTTCAAACATACAGGAAAAAAAAACTGAATAGAATAATACACACCTCTCTGCCTATCACCCAGTAATTAACATTCTCTCTCTCTCACATATATCTTTGCTGATCCATTGAAAAGTAGTTGCAGAAATCTAAGCCTTGCATCCCCCCCAATATTTCAGCACATGTATCTCCAGAATAAGAGTATTTAACATAACCACACTTTCATTATCATACATACAGAAATTATGCCTTATTTTGCCTACTTAGTGCTTCATGATCTTGCTATATTGACCAAAACTGATTTAATTAGCAAAGATAATGCTGTAAAGAGAACCATCTACAGGCTAGGTGAAGGAAGTCCAGTAACATATAAGGAGACCTGATATTAAGTATTCTACCTATTAGAAAAAATTCAGTAAATTACAATCTTGAAAAATGTAGAATGTAAGTACACAAAAAGCGGACAGATGATGCAGAAGTAGATTAGAGAAAAACCCAGAGTTGAAGCAAAGGAAGTATACAGAGTAGCAAATTTAGAAATATCAGAGGTAAGAGGAGCTGGGTCACAAAGTCACTAGAGTAGTAAGCACTGGGTGTCCACTAGACAAATGGGTTGGGTCACCAGAGCCATGGCTGAGTTAGTGAAATTACTGCTGATCCACTACAATTGCTGTTGAATCCAAAACAGCAGTGGCTATTGCTTTGAATCTTCATGAGAGCTGCCTGGCTCTTGATACGCTTTCTTTGTTTCCTTCCATACATTTTGTCTTTATCTACTAATAAACCACATCACTGGAGAAAACTTGAGTATACCTATTTTTCCTTGTGACCTGAAAGTCACAAATTAAAACAAACTCCTCAATATTCTCTGGTTTCACACACTTTCAGCTGCTGTGTCTTATGCTGCTTGACCCAGAAGTGAAAACCTGATAGCAGTTTCCCTAATTCTGGCCTTCAAATAGAGGAGATATGACACTGTCATCTATTTATTAAATATTTATTAAGGAATTAATTATATTCCAGGAGCTTTGCTCTGGGGAAGATATCATCCATGTTTGACAGGGGAAACAATCAAATTGTTATAACTAATAATATAATCTCTAATGTGCTATAACAGATGATGAATTTAGGCTGTGACATCAACAATAGGGTAGATAACACTTCTTTAGTGAGTTGGGAGGTTAATAGAGCCATAACATTTATGCTAGTTAACGTAAATATGTAGTAAATAAGGAGTAAAAAGAGACTTTTGGGCGGAGGGATATTATAGTTATGGGGTTATAAAAGAGCCATATTATTTTAGAGAACGATGGAAAACTGGCTAGCAAAGAAGTGATGACACTAAGAAAAACAGAGGGTTCAAGTTACTTTAATTTGACTGGATGATAGAGCTATGCTACAAAAGACACCTAATATTTTAGGTCATTTGTACAAAAACTGCTTTGACTGTGAAATGTTTCAAACTACTTTTTATTCAATAGCTGGCTATGTATTTAGACAAAGTGTGGCCATGTTTTTCTGTAATTAAAATCAAATGAATTGGTTCACATTAGTGGAAAAAAAAATGGACAGACAGAACCCTAGGACCAACGGTAAAAGCAAACCTATACAGACAAAATCACACACAGAAGCATACACATGCACACTCACAAAAAGAGAAAAAGGAAATATATATATATATATATATACATATATATATATCTGGAAGAGAGCAACCAAATCAGTAAACAAATCTACCAATGATGATAAACTCTAAATACTAAACTAAGATAAACATACAACCAGAAACAAATTAGATGCAGAAAGCAAACCCCAAGTCTACAGTTGCTCTCAAAGTCCACTGCCTCAATTTTGGAATGATTCCTGTCTATTCAGGTATTCCACAGATGCAGGGTACGTCAAGTTGATTGTGGAGATTTACTCCGCTGCTCCTGAGGCTGCTGGGAGAGATTTCCCTTTCTCTTCTTTGTTCTCACAGCTCCCAGGGTTCAGCTTTGGATTTGGACCCGCCTCTGTGTGTAGGTCGCCTGAGGGCGTCTGTTCTTCGCTCAGACAAGACGGGGTTAAAGGAGCAGCTGATTAGGTGGCTCTGGCTCACTCAGGCCGGGGAGAGGGAGGGGCACGGAGCGCGGGGCGGGCCTGCGGCGGCAGAGGCCGGCGTGACGTTGCACCAGCCTGAGGCGCGCCGTGCGTTATCTCGGGGAAGTTGTCCCTGGATCACGGGACCCTGGCAGTGGCGGGCTGCACAGGCTCCCGGGAGGGGCGGTGTGGAGAGTGACCTGTGCTTGCACACAGGCTTCTTGGTGGCGGCAGCAGCAGCCTTAGCGTCCCATGCCCGTCTCTGGGGTCCGCGCTGATAGCCGAGGCTCGCGCCCGTCTCTGGAGCTTGTTTAGGCGGTGCCCTGAATCCCCTCTCCTCACGCACCCTGAAACAATGGTCTCTTGCCTCTTCGGCAGGTCCAGACCTTTTCCCGGACTCCCTCCCGGCTAGCCGTGGTGCACTAACCCCCTTCAGGCTGTGTTCACGCCGCCAACACCAGTCCTCTCCCTGCGCTCCGACCGAAGCCCGAGCCTCAGCTCCCA
Source organism: Grampus griseus (assembly GCF_964374135.1). NCBI lineage: Eukaryota > Metazoa > Chordata > Mammalia > Artiodactyla > Delphinidae > Grampus > Grampus griseus. The sequence continues at coordinate 117,978,192 of NC_138997.1, read as the reverse complement.
GCCCCGCCCGCCCCGGCGGGTGAGCAGACAAGCCTCTCGGGCTGGTGAGTGCTGGTCGGCACCGATCCTGTGTGCGGGAATCTCGCTGCTTTGCTCTCCACACCCCTGTCGCTGCGCTCTCCTCCGGGGCCCCGAAGTTACCCCTCCGCCACCCGCAGTCTCCGCCCGCGAAGGGGCTTCCTAGTGTGTGGAAACTTTTCCTCCTTCACAGCTCCCTCCCACTGGTGCAGGTCCCGTCCCTATTCTTTTGTCTCTGTTTTTCTTTTTTCTTTTGCCCTACCCAGGTACGTGCGGAGTTTCTTGCCTTTTGGGAGGTCTGAGGTCTTCTGCCAGCGTTCAGTAGGTGTTCTGTAGGAGTTGTTCCACATGTAGATGTATGTCTGATGTATTTGTGGGGAGTAAGGTGATCTCCGCGTCTTACTCTTCCGCCATCTTGAAGGTCTCTCCTCCACTTATTTTCTTAAAATCAAATTCCTTCCGAATAATTGAGCGTAAGAACTGACTTCATTAATAATATTTTACAGAGGACTATGTTTTTTAACTTTAAGCTAAAATCTTCTGGCATTTAATTTATAAACAAGAAGGAAGACACTTTAATAAATAATAAAGGGCGTGATGTCATGAAAAAGGAAAGCACGAAAGCAGAAGCAATAGAAGGCTTGTCCTTTCATTGCCTCTTTAGTCAAGGATTTTTCTATGTGACCTTGAGAAGGCAACTAACAACTCAAAGCCTCCCTTTACATGTCTGTGAAGCAAACACAAAGTAATAGTTACCAGCTGTTTCCAGGGTCCATGAGTCTGGGTGGGATCTTCCCATGTTATAATACATAAATGCCTCTCATCTGGGTCTGGCCGAGCCTGTCTATGACCAAAAGGGATGGGCTCCATCACAGCGCCTCAGGCCCAGCGGACACCACACAGGACGGCGTCAGGCCAGAGGTGGTCCAGGACGGCACCGTTCCTCCCACAGACACACTGAGTCTGCAGCTACATATGGAACCGTTCCCTCTGGAGAAGACCCTAAAACTAGCCAAACAGCTCCCTCGCCTCAGGAAATGAGAAAAGGGCCACTTCGAGGTACAGGTACAGTACGAGAGGCTGAGACACAGTCTCGCGATAAACATGCCCTGAGCACGCCTCGACCGCAGAGCGGAATTCAGAACTTCTTCCTGAGGGGTGAAGGGTTCACACCCCACATCGGGCCCCCCCAGCTTTTAAAGACCTGAACTTGAGAGAGGGAGCCCCTAAAACGTCTTTGAAAACCAGCGGGGTCACATCCAGAAATCCGAGGAGCCGTGGCGAACCAGAAACTGTTCTTAAAGGCGCACGCACAGACCCACTCGCCCCAGGTCCCAGCGCAGAAGCAGCAGTTTGAAAAGTGCTGAGACTATAGATGAAGGAGATTTAGTTGCTACACTTAAAGCTTCTGCAAGAGGGGCAGGGCCTGTCAGGTTACTCTCCGGGGACAGAGGTGCTGGCAGGTGACCTTTTCGTGTTCCCCCTCCACCTTACCTACGCCGCCTGGCGCCATTTTTCCTGTCGGTGGGCGCCATCTTCACTTTACCGCCCTCCACAGCGCCAGTAGCTCCCGAAGGAGAGCTTTTACACACGTCTGGTGCCCTGGATTTTGCGGCTGCAGTTTAGGGGACACCGCTTCATCACCTGCCTCTGGCGTCCAGGGGGCCTTGCGTCCCTGGGACCCACAAGACAGTAGCGATCCGTGAGAGAGTTCTCAGCTGACTACCATCCTCAGGGTGCTGCACAGAGGACCACGGACTGAAGCAAACTTACAGCTTTTCTGAGAAGGAGGCCTGTTTTCTTGTCCTGGAGCTTTGGCCTGAGGGGCAGGCTTCTGACTGGCACTCTTCTAGAGGCTCTGAAGGTCCTCTCGGGGAACGGAGGCCGGCCGCCACCATAGCTGTGCTCCCCCCCCACCCCCCTCCAGCTCACCGGCCTTTTCCGGGAAGGAGTTCATCCCCCTGTCTGGTACCCTGATTTTTGCAGCTGCTGCCAGGGGACACCTCTACATCACTTGTCTCCGGTGACCAGGCGGGTTTATGCTGGTGGGTCCCACGGGACTATAACCAAGGGAGAAAGAGCCCTTAAACTGCTACCACTCTCAGGGCACAGCAAGAGGCAACAGAGCCGGGAGCTCAGTTTTTCCGTGAAAGGAGCCTATCGGCTTTCCATCAGAGCTGCAGCCTGAAGGGCAGGCTCCTAATTCAACACACATCTAAGGGCTGATGGTCAACCTCCCCTGAGACTCAGAGGGTGGGCGCTGTCTTCACACTCTTCCTCTGCCCCAGAGCGTCAGGATCTTCTGGAGGAAACTCTTACACGTGTCTGGTGCCCCAGTTTTTGCAGCTGCTGCCCAGGGGATGCCCCTTCATCGCCCGGCTCTGGGGGGCCAGTGGGACTTGCATTCCTGGGTCCCAGGGGACTGTAACAATTGCAGAAACAGTTCTTGCCAGGCTACCGCCTCCAGGGCACTGCACGGACCACAGACTGAAACTCCTCCACAGTCTTTCTGTGAAAGAGGCCTATTTACTCATCCTGGAGCTTCAGCCTGAGGGGTAGGCTTTAGGTTTGCCCCACATCTAGAGGCTAGGAAGATGTTCTCAGTTTGTGCTGTTCCTCTACCTCACTCCAGCTGGCTGGTATCTCCCAGATGGGAGCTTACACAATCGTGGAACGTCAATTTTTGCAACTGTCACCCAAGAGGTACCTCCAGATCCCCTGCTCTGGAGGTCAGCAGAATTTACCATTGTGGTCCCACATTACTATATATATTTTCATACTTTAAAACCTGCTGCCTGAGAATCTGGCTTCCAGTTAGTCTGAAATAATGTGCTAAGCTTCTTCCCCTTGGGAAACTGACAGGTCTGGGCACACCCTCAACAACTGGGAGCTATTAAAAATAAAATAGCCTGCTTGGACAATCACAAAGGTTCCAGAGACAACCAAGAGCTGGGGCAAGGTTGAACAGTAAGTTTCATCTTCTACACAAGGCTACTCCTTCAAAACTGGGAGAGGTAGCTCTTTCATCTGATACATAGAAACAGAGAGTTGAGCAAAATGAGGAAACAGAGGAATGTGTTCCAAATGAAAGAACAGATAAAAACCTCGGTAAAACCTTATGAAATGAGGTACGTAATTTACCTGATAAAGAGTTCAACATAATGGTCATAAAGATGCTCCCTGAACTTGGTAGAAAAATGGATGAACTGTGGGAACTTCAACAAAGAGACAGAAAATATAAGAAAGTACCAAACAGAAGTTACAGAGCTGAAGCATACAATAACTGAACCGAAAAATACACTACCAGGGTTCAACAGCAGACTAAATGAAGCAGAAGAAAGAACGGCACCTGGCACCTCAGGTGAGACTATGCAGAGAAAGTTGGGTGCGTTGGGAGACAGGTCCTCTTCCAGTCACTGTAGAACCAGGAGCTGAGAGGGCAGAAATGGGAAAAGGGGAGAAAAAGAGAAAGGAGGGACACAAAACTAGCACATTTTGAGCACCTACTATAAAATGCAAATGGCGACAGTACCTCAGAGGATGTTATGAGCGTTAAAAAACTTGACTCACTGGTAAAACCTTAGTGAAATTCCTGAAATATAAAAGTACTAAACAAAATTGTTAGTTTTAGAGAGGTGGGTTGGGAGACCAAATCGAATCTCTGTTCCAATATATTAGCTGTGTAGCTAGTTACTTAACTTACCTCTGTCTCAGTTTCCTTAATTCTAAAATGGAGGTAAAGACACTACCCATTCATAAGGCTGATGCAAGGATTAAATATGTTAATACACACACAGTGTGAAGAAAGTGCCTAGGACTAGTAAGCCATTCAGTAAAAGAGTTATGGTGAAAATATCACATCCTGCCAGGTACTATGCACAATGCTTTCACAAAATCATCTCATTCTTGATGCCCAATTAATGTTCTCTGGGGCAAAAAAATAATAATAATAATAATTTGTATTCTCTTAAAGAAAGATATCACTAGGATATCGTTATGTTTCTTAAGCCCCAAAAATCTGACATCAAGTATTTTTTAAAAGTGGATAGCACTGGGCAGTATGCTATTATTAATCTTGAAATATCCTAATGGAAAAATATCCATTGAATTTACTTCTCTTCCACAAATATTTACTGATATGTGCCTGAAATATGTTGAAACTCTGTATGCATAATATTGAAGGAATTTCTTTCAAAAAAGGCCTTTTTATTATATGACAAAAGTTAAGGTCAGAATAGACTTTCTACCATGTCCATTATGTTCATAACTTTTATTCCCAGGTGACTTTTTCCCTCTAGTTTGCATCTCTTTTCTAAGAAGCCATTCAATTCATTTCCTCCTCACTTTGGTCCCTGGAATCAGTCCTTGTTGGTCTTTCCACTCTCACTTCAGCATGCTGCTGTTTTAGGAGGAGCATCCATCGAATATGGCCCTTTATTGTCAGGCCTTGTATCATGGCCTGGGTACAGGCAGAGGCAAATTAACTACAGGGTTGTTTGGCAGTGTGACTTGCTATATAGCAAACAACACCCAAACTGAGTAGCTTAAAGTAACAGCCACTTTATTTGCTCATGATTCTCTGAGTAAGCTGGGCAGTTCTTCGCTATGGTCAGAAGGTAACTCAGCTGGGGATGATGATTTTGGATGGCGTCATTCATAACTAGTTAGGTCTACTGGGCTTCATCTCTGGAACAAGAGACAATTCGTCTCTGCTTCATGCAGTTTCCCATCCTCCAGTAGGCTAGTTCTGGTTTCTATCACAGAGATCTCAAGGTTCTGAAAAACAGAAAAAGGAAAGGCAAGTCCCCAGGTACAAACACTTTTTAAGCCTCTGTTTACCTTAAGTGTACTTGGGTCCCATTGGACAAAGGAAGTCACATAGTCAAGCTCAGATTCAAGGAGGGGAATATTGATTCCTCCTCTTGATAGGAGAAGCTTTGCAAAGGGCAGCATACAGAGAAGGGAAGAATTTATGACCAGTCTGCACAGGAGGGTGAGCCTAAAAAAAAACTCACGACATCACAAATATTAGGGGAAAATGAAATTTTTGATATTTGAAATTCAAGAAGGCATTAAAGTGGTTATAATGGAAAGATCAGTACTAAGTTGGATTTCCTTATAATGACATAGGATCTTGATGTTTTAAATTATATGTGGAACAAAAATGGACACCAACTCCTTTTCATTACTTAGTGTCTTAGTCCATTTGGGCTGCCATAACGAAATACCACAGACTGGGTAGCTTAAAAGTAACATAAATTTATTCCTCACAGTTCTGAAGGCCAAGAGTCCAAGATCAAAGTGCCAGCATAGTTGTGTTCTGGTGAAGTCTCTCTTCTTGGTTCCTATCTAGTGCCTCCTTGCTATGTCCTTACATGGTGGAAGCAGCTAGGGATCTCTCTGGAGCCTCTTTTATAAGGTACTACTCCCCGTGAAATTTCCACCCTCGTGGCTTAAGCACCTCCCAAAAGCCCCACCTACTACTACCATCACCTTTGAGAGGTTAGGATTTCAACAAATGCATTTTGGGGTGATTCATTCAGATCATAGCATTTAGAAACCCTAGGGGTCTTCTTCCAGTCGTCCTCTTCTCTGGTAGCATCCATAGTTGGTACAGTTTTAGAAGAAGCAGTTTCAGAGGTAAACCTAAAACTTAACAGCTCATCCTAGTTTTATGGTGTCAGTAATATTAACATGGATTCAGGATACATTCTCAGCATTCTAGGTTCAGAAACTCCAGCTCTATTGTATTATTTCATCCAAGCATTAGCAGATTAGCAATTTATGTGTGAGTAATTTACACTAACCAAAACTATAAGAAAATGATCAAAAAAATAAGAATGCTAGTTTATTATTTTGAATTTATTATTATATTTTCAGTAGCCAGACAGGCTGCATTTGCTAGTGAAGGTAACTGCTTTCTCTTTTCCTTATAATGTGCATAGTAATAAAAGGTCAAGCAGTGAGAAATGAATCAAGGTATATAGATATGATGATTCTTAAGAGATATTTTATGCAGGTGTAGATAGAAGCTGAGAGTATCTAGGCTCCAATATGAAGGGGAAAACCTACATCTGTCACCTTTTCTCTGTTAAATTTGTCTGTATCCTTCTGGCATGAGATTACCACATGTAGGTGACAATTACATCACAGCCTACTTTACATTGATTACATTTTAGTCTTCAAAAGCTGTGGGAGAGAACCTTCAAAATCATTAAAAGGATAACTAAACAGCAAGAAAAACTCCCCTGAGACTGAATAGCATGAAATCAAGCAATACTCAGCAGCACGGAAGCCAAAGTAAAGAAAATAAATAGAGCTGTTTACCTAAAGTTGGCATATGGTTTCTCCCATATAGATTAGGACCCCTGTTTTAGACTCTCATAGAACTAGATATATCACCTTCAAAGCACTTATCACAATTGTAGCTAATCAGCCATTATTTATTCTACCAGTAAACTGCAATCTCCATGAAAGCATGGACTGTGCCTGTCTTATGCTCTGTTGTATGTATCTCCAATGACTGACAATTATAGTGGACCCTTGATAGGGGATAGTTTAACAAATGGCAAAGCAGCAGGAAGGAAAAAACAAAGACATAAAACAAGCATATTTTTGAAATTGATTTGAATTGATTGAGAGGATGTGAGCTGAGTGAAGGAATAAATAGGAGAGGGGCCTGCCTACACATATTAAGAAAGGAAATGATCATCCACTGAAAGAACTATAACAAAAATATATTTGGTAGGAATGAAAGTAGAAGTAGGGCATGAGCAAAGATTTCCCACTTTGAGGGATTAGGAGGCCCAAAGTGAAACTGAGCCTAAGGGTGGTTAAGGTGGAAGTAAGAAAGAGATTGGGCAGTTAAAGAGGCTGATAAATCAAAAAGCCAGAAAGAGTACTGTAGACCTGGGCAAGAGGAGCACCTGCCCTGTAAAGGGCCTACTCTCCAGCCCTCCTTCAGTTCTGTTCCTTCCCAGAGGGCAGGAAGCCTACACAGAGTCCACATACCCCCTTTTAGATCACATTTGGGACCCAAAAATTCCATGCAAAGATCCCTTTTGCAGGTCTGTTCTCCTGAGGGTGGACCACACACCTATAGTATGCTCCCTGGATCAAGGAGAGAACACAACCGTTTATGGGGATATGGACAGTTTGGTCCTGTGGTCTAGAGTGTCTGCACACTAAGAATCTAAAGGCCTTCTGGTGCAGGAGCAGGGACAGGAAAAGAAAGGCATGAACATGAACTTAGGACCACTCAAACCACCAACTAATGACAGGGAACTCTGACAAGTCCAGGAATTCTAATCTTGATAGACTTCCAGATCATTTTGAAGGTAAATATACATTCCAGCTCTCAAATGATATCTTTGTTTCCCATGTATATTCCTTTGCTCGTCCTATAATAGGAGAATGCAGGATTTCTAGGGCAGAAACAAGTTAGATATGAGCTAAATTGATGAAGTCAGAGATTTCAAACGGAAGCCAACCAGAGGAATTCATTGTAGATAGGAGGGTAGAATCTATTTTGTTTAACAATTTATTAGCTTGACATAACTATTAAATATTTAGATATATGGCACATAGGCCTCCATTTTCAATCTTGACACCAGCTCTGTAATGTTAGGGGTGGGCCTAGCCAGGATGTTTACCTTATACTAGAAAGCTGTGATTCTGTAATGATCTTTCACTATGGGTTGATCTTGGCTGGTTGTGGACTTCTTAGTATCCATAACTCTTATTTTTATGTGGAAAGTTAACCAGACTCTTTCCACAACCACTGGCTTAGGTTTAGAGTTCTACCCACTCTTTTCAGATGGGCACAGAGTCATTCATTTGTTCAGGAGACCCCAGAGGCAAAGCGTTTTCTGAAGTCAGAAAAATTAAGGAAACTGGGAAGAGATGAAAGACCAATATGGTGCTTGATAGTTTCAAAACACTTTTATGTTTATCATCTCAATTTGGTTCTTAGAACCACGCTGTAAAAGTGGATGGGGAAGTTATTATTTTCTTTCTTCACAGCTGAAAACTGAAACTCAAAGAGATAGCACCATGGTGGACAACAGAACTAAACTTGAATCTAGTCTTCAAATGTACTTTATTTTTCAAGTAAGGAAAGAAGTACCATATTTACAAAATTTGAGGATATTTTTTAATAAAACAAGATATGTGAACCTACAGTGAATACCTATATGTAATTTCACTGTGAGAAGATGATATAGTATTTTTTGAAAATACATAAATTCTTCGCTGGCTTCTGTTTTGAAACCTCTCTGACCTTATCAATTTAGCTGGTATCTAACAGGCTTAAGGCCTAGAAAGCCTGTACTTTTATGAAGGAGAGAGAAAAGGAATAAAAAAAAGAAACAGAGGGTATAATTTTAGGGCTAGAATTCTTCTCACTCTTTATTTTTACCTGATGTCACTGAGGCTCAGAAAAGTTAAGTGAATTGCCCCAAATCACAAAGAGACAGAAGGAAGAATATGACCATGAAACCACATCTGATTCACAACTCTGAGGCTTTCCTTCTTGCTGTGTCCCGTTAAACTGTTTTCACTCCCTTGCATTATATATAAATAGTGCTCCCATGACCGTTTGCATCAATATACCTTTTTTATTCCACTGAATTATTTCCTTAGGATAGTATCAAAGAATGCTGTTACTGAGCTAATATGTTGAGATATCTGTATCGTTTGTGATACGATATTGTGATACGTATTATGCTTAAAGGATATATCAAACCAATGCTCTCAGAGGAGTACCAATTTCACGCCAATCTTACTAATATTATATATCATATACCATTCTTTTTACTAACTTAATAGGTATAAAAATGTATGATAGGGCTTCCCTGGTGGCGCAGTGGTTGAGAGTCCGCCTGCCGATGCAGGGGACACAGGTTTGTGCCCCGGTCCGGGAAGATCCCACATGCCGCGGAGCGGCTGGGCCCATGAGCCATGGCCGCTGAGCCTGCGCGTCCGGAGCCTGTGCTCTGCAACGGGAGAGGCCACAACAGTGAGAGGCCCGCGTACCGCAAAAAAAAAAAAAAAAAAAAAAAAAGAGTATGATAATTTGCTTCACTTTATATTCCTTTCATTACAAATAAGATAAATGTTTTTACTTTCTTTTGATCCATTTCTATTTGCATTAATTGCCCAACTTCTTTACATACTAATTATTGGTGGTCAGGATATTTTTCTTATAAATTCGAATGAACTCTTTATATGGAAAACATATGATCTCTTTTCTTGCTATAGTACTAGAAGTATTTTACCAGCTTATTTTCCTTTTAGGGTTTAGCTTTGTAAATTAATTTTCACACAGTTAAAATTGTATATCTATTACGTTGAACAAGCACAACCAGCAGATTCTAACAACTTTGTTTTTATTTCTCAGTGTTTCTTTAAATTCTGTGGGCCTAATGTCTCTTGCCCTCAGACTTCTAGACTCACTCACAAATAACAAATAATCTGTGGTCGTGGTACATCACAGAACCTGATCTTAATTCAGAATTAGGATCCCCAATCATATATAATTAGGAAAACTCTGAGCTTCATTTAAAGCAAATCTTCTGTCTGTTCCCCAGATCAGTACTACTTCAGCCTGGAAACCTAGAGTATTTTTCCAGTTCCCTGTTCCCTGCCTTGTATTTCCACTTCTCCTTCTCTAGCTTGTTAACTTCAACTTCTACTCCTCTAGGATCGGTGTGCAGGGAGGGAGAACAGGTAGGTGAGTCAAGTAGGTTCTTGAATGATGCCTCTGATGCATCTGGGCCTAGCAGGTGCTCAGGGTGACTTTTCTTCATGTGGGCCCCCCACAGTGTCTTATCTGCAATTCCCTTGACATGGGAACAGGCGTCTCTAGGCATATTCTAAAGAGTCAGCCCCTCAGAATGGACAGCTACCCCTTGATTCTCTTTATGGAAGTCTGCCTGAGCCTGCAGGAGACCTTCCTGAACAGGACCTGAGACAATTCCAGGCCTGCTTCCTTTCACATGTGGCCCACATCTGGTTTCCAGGGAACACTCGAGCATCCTTTGCCCCACCAAACTCTGGGAGAGCTGGCCAGCCCCTGTAAACCCCTCTCTTCCTTTGGTTCATTGACACCCTGTCCTGATGTGTCTCAAGCAACAACCAGGTACCAGACCACAGGACCTCAGAGTCAGTATCTCCCACCTTGGACCCATGTAGGCAGGTTTAGAGGCAGGTTTAGGTGTTCTCAGGGCACACCAACAACTTTATAAAAATATGTCTTCACAAATCCTTTCTAATCTCCACACACTCTGACCCTTTGTTGCCTTGGCATGGGTGAGAATTTTAAGAGTTGTCAAACTTGTTTTTAATAATCTCCTTTGAAAACTGGTATCTTGTTCTGGCATACCTCTTTGGAAAATCACAGCTTGAATCTTGGCACCTTTATTAAAACTTCTGATGTAATAGTCTGTTAAAAGTATTTCATGATCAGTCATTTACCATTGAAATTTCTGTATCATTTAAAAACTGAAAATAAAAGTTTCCCCATATACCTGACATATAGTCAATTAAATTTTCTGTTGGAGTTTCCTTCATTTAAATTTTTTTAAGCTCTCCAACTTCAACTAGATATGTTTTTCTCTTGGTGTGTGCTAATTATTCATTTTTTTTAGTATGGTTACATAATTATCCAAGTATTATGTTCATCACTCTGTCTTTAACCTTTCATTTTGAAAAGTTTATTTTCGTATATGTTTTCCTATAACATCAAATCCATTTTTGGCCTCTTCTTTCTTTAATTAATCAGTGTTTAATTATTGTTGTACAATAATATGTTCTACTACCTGGTAAGGCTGGGGCCTTCCTATAACTCTTCTTCTTGAGATTACCTTATGTTGAGTTCTGAATTATCATCAGATAGAGGTTTTGACTCAATGACATTAAACTCATTAAACTTAGGAATAATTTATAATTTAGGAATAATTATCATAGTAATAGCAAATTAAAACAAACATTAATAATGCTTACAATGGACCAAGCATTGTTCTATGTGCTTTTCAAATATTAACTCATTTAATTCTCAAAACAACTTTGAAAAAAAAAAAAAACAACTTTGGTCTATTTAATTATTGGCCCTATTTCTTCAACTCTTCCTGTATCCACAGCTTTGTCCTGGCCTAATCCTGGGAAGGGTGTATTTTCTACCCCTTGACTCTGGGCTTGGTCATAAGATTTGCATTGGCCAATGGCACATGAGGAGATAAGCTGAGTGTTGGTATGTGCTTGCTTGGCTGGGCTTGCTCTCTGTGCTTCAGCCATTGCCATGAGAAGAACCTGCGTCTATCCCACTGAACGCAGGAGATGGGAAACACTTGGAGCAGAGCTGGTCCAGCAGATGCACAGACCTGTAAGACTAAATTATTGTTGTTTTTAGCCATTGAGTTTTGGAGCGGTTTGTTAAGCAGCACTGTTTGGCAACAGCTAAGTAATATGCCACACTATCCATTAGGTACTGTTACTATCCCCATTTTACAAATGAGAAAAATGAGGCAAAGAGAAGATAAGTAACTTATTAGCTAGCAAATGGGCAGAATGGCGCTAGATGCATGCTTTTAACTATCTTTACAATATTTGGTACTTCGTTTTGAAGAAAGTTTATTCAAAACCATTTTTTCAAATTTTTTCATCTTCCAATATAAATATATACTTTTCTTTGTAAGGACTCCACACGTCTCATCTAGTTTATTCTAACATTTATATTATTTGATGATTATTAGGGTTTTTCTTTATAGATTTTGGACTAAAACCTTGTTTTATTTTTCAACCTACTTTGTTATCAATACTTCAAAACTTTAGAGCTTTATCATTGTCAATGTTGGTAAACACAGATGAGAAATAAGCTTTAGTAAGCTATTCGCAGAGAACTTATCCCAATGAACTAACACCTACTGTGTTCTTTATCTCACTGTCCTCTTTACTCTTGACTCTATTGACCTCTCCCACTTCCTGGTGTGCTGGTTCTCTGGTTCTTGGCTATTTGATATACTATTCTCTTTGATGTCCTTCTCTTGCTCCCCACTTTGTTATAAAATAATAACACCTGTATAAGTAAAGTATGGTTGTGAAGAGCACTGAGACGGTTCATGAAAAACCGCTTCATATAGTGCTGGCACCATGCCATTATTAAGTAATGTTCAATAAATGTCGCCCCCTTTGCCGTTATATTTCTCTTGCTACTTCTTAGTCTCCTTGTGGGCCCCATTTTATCTTCCCTATCCTTAAATAGTTCTGTCCTAGGCCCTTTCTCACTCCCATTTTCCACCTTTCTCTGGGAAATTTTACCCACTCTAGGTGTGGATGAAATTTTCTGTTCTGCCCTATTCCCTAAGGTCCAGACCCATATATCCACCTAACTATTGCACTCCTTCATTGAGATGGCTCACAGACCTCAAATTCAACAACATTAAAGTAATTATTTGCTGTCTACTCCCAAACCTGCTAGTGCTTTCATGACTCCTACCATTATAAATGGTACCACTATTCATTCAATTTCTCCAAGCCAGAAACTAGGTATAATCATTCATTCCTCCCTCATTCTTTTTCTCCAGTCACTAACTTCTATTTATTTTACTACTGAATATCTTATAAATTTCATACAACTTTTATTCTTTGATTCAATTGATTCTTATATTCTTAAATTCATATGATTGTTATAGATTCATAAAGTCCATAATCAGGAATATGCTACTTCCCTGGATATCTGATCAAGCACTTACTCTTACTGGTGAGCCTTGACTTTGGATTTCACATCTGTCTAGCCCCATTGAGACCAGACACCACACCACATCAATATCAGGAGGTCAGCACCCTACACCTTTGGTCCATGCCACAGGGATAGTAACAGGAATTTTACCCAAAGACATCTATGGAGGAGCTGGATTCCAAACTTAGCTCTTCCTGCTGGTCTTCCCTTTGAGTGTTTCTGAATCCACCAATGCCTGCACAGACTGCTGTCCCACATAATCACCCCCTTAGACTTTAATGCCTCTCCCTTCTTTTCTAGATCCTGGTGGTTTAGCCATATCCCAACTGTGCTTCTTCCTGCCATCTTACAGGAACTAGGTGCTCAGTCCTCAGATGTGCTGACTCTAGACTTATCCACCTATTTTTCCGCTGTGTTTCCCATATTATATTTGGTAGATGGCACCAACCTTATCCATTAAGCAATCGCATTAAAGCTTCTTGATGCTTTAGGTTCTAAATCAGTGGTGCTCAAAACTCAACACACATGAGAATCACCCGGAAAGTTTTTTCTAATATAGATATTTTCAGACTTTGGGTATTTTGATTTAGGTTTTGGGTGGAGCTGGGAATTTCCTTTTTAAAAAAATCACTAAAGGATTCTATTGAGCAGCCAGGCTTAGGAATTGATACTGTAAACAGAAAATTGCTATGTAAATGATATAGAATTTTATTTACAATTTAATCAGTAAAACAGATTTTAAAATTATAGAAATTACCATGCTTTCCCATAATAAACATTTTGTTTAAAAGTCTGCTTTCACATAAAGATGTTTATAGAATGGAAGAAAGATCTCTTCTTTGAGACTTCAGATTTTCTGAATTTCTCATGTCAAAAACCTTGCTACTTTTGGGTAACCACAGTTTTACACAGTTGAAACTTTGGTGTCTCATGTTTTCTTTGTAAATTATTATAGCTTATTTCAACAGAGACTTTCCATAAAAGGGGAAGTGATCTCAGTTACTAAACCAGGCATTTAACCATCCTACTTGGTCTTATTCAGCGAGCTGTTGTTTCTTGTGACAATGGCTCAAAGTAGCCTTAGATCCATAGCCTCAAAAAGAGTTAATAATGATTAATAAGGAGTTTATTATATGGAATTCATGTGAAGATGACTATATTAGGACAAACTTGTTTTAGACAATTTGTGTATGAACTTAAACTTAGTAATAGCCTTCATTTTTAAGAACTTAATATACTTATAAACCCAAACAAGCACCAATTAGGATTTTAAATCTTTTAATAGTCTGTAGATCCCTAGATTGACCATTTTCACATTTTTTTAAAGCTGCATTTAAAAATTAGCTGTATCTTTTAAGCATCTGAGTACATGTTTAGTTGAAAATAAATAACCTACAGAAGAAAAGGAAACAGTGTAGTAGGCATGCTATCCTACTAGGGAAAAAACACCAAAAAACAAAACTTGTTTATATGTATGCAATTTGTAAGCTAGGGCAATTCTGTCCATGCATACTGTGCTACAGGAAATGTCATCTTTATGGTGAGGCTTAACATAAATGTTTCAAAGAAATTCTGTGCAACTACACATTTTACTGCTTATCTGTGATTTTTCTTAGCTTCTCTATTTACTGATAGGCTCCTCATATCCACTCCTTCATTCCACCCTCCACTCCTAGCCATCTACTACCCTTGGTCTGTCCCCTGGGGAGCCCCAGGCCACACTGTGGTGCCTTATTCTGATCTCCCCTCTCTAGTAGTGACCATCCTGCCAATTTACCCTACTCCTTTTTTTCCTTTAACATTATCCAATCAAAGGAGGTCCTATCTTGTGTCCCTTATTCCTTTGTCCCATGTGTTCCTCTTAGTTGATTACTTACTTCTTTCTAAACTTTCAGTGAATGCCCATCTCCCATCAGATGGCATAGCCATAGCATAGTTCTTTATCCTAAAATATATATTGCTGTAGAAATTTTACACATTGTGGCAGTTGTGTGAGTCTAGTCTTTACTCCCTCAAATCTCTCCCTAAAAATATCCTGTGATTTCTTATATTTTTCATCACGTCTTGCTCTAAAACAAAAAACTTCAATAGACTTAGTCTTCTCAGGGTAAAACTACAACTCTTCAAACTTTTATGGACTGAAGCAATTCATTTGTAGCTTCTATCTCTACAAATCCCAGAAATAACCTAAATAAGATTTAGTAGAATATTTTATCATATTATGTCCTGTTTAAAGGACCTCATCACTCCTAATGCCCTCAGAATCAAGGTCCATCCCTTCATAGCTTTTCAAGTCCTTCAATATCTGGTGTCACTTGAACATTCTAACATTATTTTCCAAACTCTCCCAGTCCAACTGTGTCTTGGCCAGTTGGTATTCTCTTTCCTTTTATCTGAAATGTCCTTCCTTTAACTTCTCCTCCTTTCCAAATTTCCATCATACTTTAAGGCATAGCTTCAATCCCATCTCCTGATTAAGCTTTACCTGAATAATTGGTTCACACTAATTTCACCTCTAAGCAATTCTGCTTTTCTCATCTTTTTAACTGAATCAAATAGTATCTTTAATTTTTATATAATCATTCCATAACTAGAGTAGTGTATTTGCAATGTGACCACATCCAAGCCAAAATAAACCTAAGATGTGATTCCACAAGGGAACCTGATGCCTGAACACCAAGATGCCAGCTCAGGAAAGAACCATAAGTTATTGAGGGTCTTTAACTTGGGATTTCATAAGGATGTTAAAACTATTGCTTAGAGTGCATGAAACCAATCCTATAATTAGAAATGCAAAGTTTATGTATTTAAAATATCAATATAGGTACAATAAAGCATAGGCCATTCAACAGCCTATGATTTCATTCTCAAGTCTTATGTATGTGGAAATAATCCTTACCTATATCCTGCCGTGGGTGGGGCACTCAGCTGATGGATTTTCCCCTTTGAGTCACATCTCCTTTGGTCTACCATGGCATGACCATTCTTGCTTCTTGGCTCTTATTACTAACTGTAAGTAGTTCTTAGTCTCCTTTAGTGTTACTCCAGAAATGGCTTTTTTAGGGCTGAGTTCTGCCTTTCCATCCTGTGTGTGGATAGTCTGCATGCCTTGTGTGGGGATTAGAATTCTCTGACTCTGGCAGCTGTGTTCTTTCTGTGCTGTATGGCTGGAAAACATCTTAAAGCCACTTGTGGGAAGAACAGCTTTTGAAAAATATGGGTTTTAAAGTCAGACAGATTTCTAAGTCTAAATTTCCTGCAAAAGAGGATAATAAACAATATAACATCTCCCTCAGTTTTAAGGTTACTTCCTTGTACCACCTTACCCACTAACCACACTAAGTCAGCTTACTTTGTTTTAAAATGTCTTGGAATTTTGTTCCTTCTCTTTTGAATACTTATCTGGATACTTATACAGAATACCACAGAATAGTAGGTATTAGAGTTTAGGAATGATTAGTTTATCAGTATATTTCTTCCCTACCACAATGTAAGTTCCACTAGAGCAGAGGCTATACCTGACGTAGTTCACGATTATATTTCCAGCTTCCAGCACTGGCCCAGCTCCTCAAATATTTGTTGAATGGGTGGATATCTTATAAGGTTGGTGGAGAAGGAAAGGAGGCAAAGTGTATAAAACAGTGTATAAATACTTACAGATATGTGTGTGTGTGTGTTTATCAGTACATAGAGTGTTATGGTTAGCACATGGTAAGTATTTGGTAAATGTTAACGTTTATTTTTTTACTCTTGCTTGAAATGTGAACTGAAAATGGCCCTCTTTCTTGTATAGCAACACGGACACTTCTTGTATTATGTCATTGACCCTCCCCAACTAAAAGTACCTGGATTGATCTGAATGTTTATTTTCATCTTTTCTACTCAAGCACCTGGCTAGACCCACAGAGCTGGGAGCATTACCTCACAGTGCTTTCAATCTCCCAATACTCAGTTCACTCATTACACATTTGGTGATTTAACTCAGAGAATTGCCAAGATCACATTTCCAAGCTGGTCTTCTAAAACTGCCCATCTCTCCACAGACTAACCAGAATGGCCTCAGGGAAGAGAACAGACTAGTAGAAGGCTACACATGTTAGCAAAAATAACTGCATAGTGCACACTACAAGTTTCAACGGTGTTAAATTTCCATTTGACTAATGTTTTGCTTAGAAACTTAACAGGAACTTTAGCAACAGGACAGAATATAACATTGTAAATCAACTATACTTCAATAAAATAAGTAGATAAAAATAAGTAAATGGCTAAATGAAACTTAGATTTATACCTAGGCAATTGGGAGAATCTGACATTTTATGTGCCAGCATATAGTAGGTGCTCAATAAATAACTACTGAATGAATTTGGGGAGGGGAGAAAGCATGTCTCGGTGGCTCTTGGCATTAATTGCCTCCCCCTACAGATACTATAAATCCCATTCCTGTCTTTGAGCAGAGATTTAAAAACAGGACTCTAGTAAAAGCAGGCATATCTTCATAATCAGGACAAGCTTTTGCTTTACTACACATAGTTATAAAAAAACGCGGGGGGGGACAAAGTTTCCCGAATTTCTAGATGGGAAATGGTGGTTTCTGTACTGCAGGAGTGCAGACCGGCCTCGTGGTTCCTGAGGGCGAGATGTGTAACTCCTCTTCCTCCCCCACGTTCTTGGCTGAGACACGCTAAGGGTCAGTTTGTGGAAATGTAAGGAGAAGGCGATTTCAGTATCTTCGGGTAGAGAGACGCTAATGAGGAAGTCAGGCTGTAAAGGCCAGCAATAGGGAAAGGGAATTCAACTTAACTTGTAGTCGGGACTGTTTAAAAAAAAAAGGAGGCGGGAATAAAAGAAGTAGGAAAAATTGGGGGGAGGAGAGAGACTAGAAAAGGAAAACCAGAAGAGGAAGGAAGGAGTGTTATCTACGCAATTTGTTGTTTCTCCTGCTCTTCCTCTCTCACTCCCTCCAGAAGCTAGAAAAAGTTTGCATGCACAGCATTCGGAATGGGAGAGCGGTCTCTTGATTTGCAGACCCGTGAGGAGAAGCGCCCACTTCACCCTTCCCCGTTCCCGCCGCCGTTTTCCCCCTCTCCGGAGGATGGAGGGCAGTCCTCGAGACCCAGGGAAGCGGTAGCCCAGGCGGATCCCCCTGGATCCAGCAGGGCTCAAGCAGCGGGCAGCTCTCTCTCCGGCAAAACCTCCCCTCCCTCCTCCCTCCTCCTCCCGAAAAGGAAAAAGATCGAACCTCTAAACCGGCTTTACCCCTCCCCCTCTTCCTGGGGGAGCTAAAGCAGAGAGTACAGTTCTGTGATTCACTGGAGAGAAAAGAGGGTGGAGGCAGCAGAGAACTCCAGTGCCAAAACTAAGTAAGTTCTCTGACAAAACGCACGCAGCTTGCGGCGCCTCCGCCGGGCCACCAACCCCGCGGAGACCAAGTGGGCTTGGCGTGGAGCGTGCACGGGGTCAGGGACCCACTTCGGTCCCCGTGCGCTCCAGCAGCGGAGAGAAGGAACCGCTGCTCGAAATTCCTGCGGAGAAGAGGTGGTCAGCGGTGGAGGGAGATCAGTAAAGCGGGCTGTTTTTGTCATTTCGCCGCCTGGTGAGTGTCGGGGAGATTGGCAAACGCCTCGGAGAAGACCGAGAGAAATAGCTCTGGAAAAGTGGAGAGAGTGATCCGGAGGCCGGTTCACTGCATGCTGCTTGTTATCTGCATGGGTAAGAGCTCTTTTTCGGCGGTTCCACTTCCCAGTACTTTCCAGGTGACCGGACTGCCGGACCTACGGTCGACCCCGCAACCAACGGTGCGCGCGCCCCTGGGAGAACCTCACTCCTCCACCTCGAGGGCAAAAAGTTATGGCTACGAAAAGTTCCTGCCCAAGGTGATTATCAATTCCTTACTTGATTTTTTTTTTTCTCTTGAGAACTTTTGGGTGGAGGCATTAACTTTTTGTGTGGAAGCTACTTTGGGGAGCGAGGAGGAGGAGGAAAAAGTGCGATCTGATGGAGAAAAGCGACTCCTTGATCTCTGACACGTCCCATCCCCTAAGCCACCACGTGTAGAAGATTAAAGTTGTTGGACGTGTTGACAGCTGAGAGGAGCACGGACTTCTTTCCAGGCGGAGACCCCTCCACCTCCACCGCCTGTTGGTTCTACCCCTCCTGCGTGCATGTGTGCGCCAGCGGCGGCGCGCGGTGCGTTGTTCTGCCTTGGAGTTTCAGCCGGGACCAGAGTGAATGGCCCCCAGGGGCTGCGCAGGACCTCCGCCGCCGCCACTTCCTCCGCAGGCCTGGGTCTGGCCCGGAAAGATGCTAGCCATGGGGGTGCTGGCAGGCTTCTGGGTCCTCAGCCTCCTCACCTACGGTTACCTGTCCTGGGGCCAGGGCTTGGAGGAGGAAGAGGAAGGGGCTATGCGACCTCAAACTGGAGAGAGACCAGAGCCCAGCATAACTACCATCTCCCAGCCCCATCTCATTTTCATCCTAGCGGATGATCAGGGATTTAGAGATGTGGGTTACCACGGATCGGAGATAAAGACTCCCACTCTTGACAAGCTTGCTGCCGAAGGAGTTAAACTGGAGAACTACTATGTCCAGCCTATTTGCACACCGTCCAGGAGTCAGTTTATTACTGGAAAGTAAGTGTTACTGCTTCATATATTTATTCCTCGGAGATATATTAAGCACTTAATTATGATCCAGCTCCTAACTTACTGGAGTTGCAGAAGATATGGGGAACTAAATGTATGAATGAGTGAATGAATGAATGGATCAAATGCATTTAGTTGTGGTGGGAATTAAAATGGATGTCCTGTTGATGATCTTGAAAGTCTCATCACTAGTTTAGTCTCATTTTTCTTACTCTCAGAGCCTGCTGTGAAGGGCCTTCAGAGTTTTAAAATGAGATCAGAACTTGTAAACTCCCACCTACCAACCAGAGGTCTCCAGAAGTGTTCTCCTTTTCTAAATCTATTTTGGCTTTTGAGCATGTTCAGATTTTGTTTCAGGTGTCACAATAGAATTCACAGTCACCATCATTGATAAGAAAAACAGACCAAATTTTTTCTGGACTCTTGGTTTCTTCTTCTTTCTTTTTTTTTATAAATTTATTTATTTTTGGCTGCGTTGGGTCTTTGTTGCTGTGCATGGGCTTTCTCTAGTTGCAGTGAGCAGGGGCTACTCTTGGTTGCAGTGCGCGGGCTTCTCATTGGGGTGGCTTCTCTTGTTGCAGAGCATGGGCTCTAAGCGCGTGAGCTTCATTAGTTGTGGCACATGAGCTTCAGTAGTTGTGGCTTGTAGGCTGTAGAGCGCAGGCTCAGTAGTTGTGGCGCATGGGCTTAGTTGCTCCGCGGCATGTGGATCTTCCCGGGCCAGGGCTCAAACCTGTGTCCCCTGCGTTGGCAGGCGGATTCTTAACCACTGTGCCACCAGGGAAGTCCCTCTTGGTTTATTCTTAAATCTGGGACTGAATAATCAAAGCCACAGGTAATCACAGAGAGAAGAGGGGCCAAAGAAACGTATGGAAGGCAGTGTAAAATCTGACCAGTGTACATGTGACTCTATTTGGGTCTTTGATAAGTAATTTTCTCTGACAGGATCACTAAGGAAGGCAATGTGTAATTACCAGGGTAGTTCTCAAAATGGGAGAAGATAACAGTTGTAAATGCTCAGCATGAGTTAAACGTCATCTGAAGTTTTCTGCTGCTCCTCACACATCTGGGAATTTTCTGATTAACTCTAAGAAAAAGCAGATTATTAGGATGCTTAAGTAAGTGTTTTTAGTATTATCATTGCTTTGCTAAACAGCTAAATATTCTACTTAGGGTGTTCACTCATTTTCATATTTTTACTCTATCCTGTCAGAATGTAGGTTACTATAACTGATTTGCATGTCCAAATTCAGCCTGTGGAACTGAGATAAACTAGGAGACGCAGAGGTCCAGCTGCCACTGGACAGAGGTGGAAGGAAAGCCTGAGTGGTTTCAGTGTATGAGTCTTGTGATTTCAGTTCCAGGGGACCCTTGCTTCAGTGAAGTTGTTCTTGGAATTGGATCCTATAAGAGTAGCCAGTATCCATTGGAAAAATAAAGACTATTTTGTAGTAATCTCTGTCTTGCAGAGACTTTTGCTTAATATACGATTTCTACTGCTTAGCAAACTGTCACAAGTTAGCGTCACTGCCAGAAAAGAAAAAAAAACAGTCCTTTCCTCTCTTTAGTGGGAGAGTAAAGAAGACTCACTGTACTTCAGAGTCATTTTAAAGGTTAACTGTGGCATCAGAAAGTGAAGGGCATTTGGTATTTATAAAGGAGAAGATTGTTGGCTGGAAAATAACAAGTCCATTTGATGGCCTGTGGGTCAAGTTCTTCATGTCTAATCCAAACACTCTTATATTTGGTTTATGAAATAAATGAGTCATAAAGTCTCCCTGAACCTCTTAAACTAAATTTATAGAATTTAGATTTATTCAGATAACCAAGAGTAATTGAAAAACGTGTAACTAAATTGTATGAATTTATCTTTCACAATAGAACATTCGTTTAAGACTTTTCACTAAAGAAGTTCTTCTTTAGTTCCTAAACATTATCTTGCACTGATAAAATATCTGGGTTTTATCCTTTAATCTTTATGTTAATACATGAAGCAGACATGAGGGTGGAAATAAATCCTCCATTTTCTTTGCTGTCAAAGGTTGACCCTCCTGTCTTTTCAATGCAAACATCTCATGAGAAGATTTATTCTCCTTATTAAAATTTTCTGTTCAGTGTAATAAGTTGTATAACTGTCTTATAGACAAAAATTTCAAATAACTACTGTGATTTGACTTAAATTTCTGTTTGAATTAAACAGTTGAAGACATTTGCACTTTCAGTTCTCCTTTTAGACAAATTGCTGGAACCTTCCTTAAATGAACACAGATGTAAGAAAGAAAGTGGTTATAGAAGCCTAGTTCTGGGTCTAATATTCATAATGCAAGCCCAGAGAATGTGGTCATTTGTCCTCTCCATGAGTACATATCTATGATTTCTGGATCCTCTAAAGTTAAAAAAAGCAATAAAAATGTAAATGGACTGAGTTATATTAAGGGAAAGAATAAGTTATGTGGAATATGATAGAATTCAAATATCTTCACATTTATAAAGAGAGTTTTAAGTGATTGAAGCTGGAGCTACTTTTGATACTATTAACAAAACAATCCTCCCTTTATATTTTGCTGGAGTCAAAATGTAAAAATCTATTCCCTTATACTGCACAAATCTTAATAAATTCCAGATTCTTTAATAATTTATGTCGTATCAGTCTGGCAATATTGAACATAAGCCAGCCTGTCAATAAGCATTCATTGTGTGCAGATCCCTGTATTGGAACTGTGAGGAACAAATAAGTAAGCCCTAATCTCTGGACAGGGATTCTCAAATTTGCACAGAAGGAATTAGCCAAATGGTAGTAGCTAAAGTGCAGATTTCCAGGCCCAACCAATGACTCAGCTTCAGTGGTCTGGGGGTGAGCTCAGAAATTAATAGTAATTTAACAAACATACCAGGTTATTCTAATAATGGTACTAATATAAATTGAGTGTTAGTATTAAATGCTAGCATCTACTGAGCAGTTACTGTGTTCCAAGATAATGCATTTTTATCTCATTTAATCTTTATAACCATTCTATGAGGTAGTAACTATTGTTACCCCGTTTTAAATAGTTGTGGCAGTAGATTCCAAGAGAGGTAGTGATGCAGAAGTTCTGTACACTGGACTTTGAGAAACAACAGTGTAGGTGTTCAAAGTTAGACTGGTAATATAAAGGTTGATTGAGAAAGCAGCTGCCTACATTTGGTTTATTTCAAAGTAATTTTTTCACCTTTTTTTAAAAATAGTTTTTCAAATAAAGACATGTAGACATGACATCATTTCTTCTTAAAAGAGAATATAGTGAAGGCCTCAGAAAGAGAATTATGAGTTTTGCAAAATTTAGATGTGTTTTATGCAGACTTTAGAGTTGGAAAGATTGGCAGTCTGAGCTGAATTCATATCTTGGGCAATAATTTTGTGTTTTTACTATTTTGTTATTCATTTTTCCCACTTGAAATACCATGATGATCATTTTTAACAAATGCAAAGGTAACTCAAATAATGTGTATTTGTAATAGAATATTTGATAAATCAATTTCTTTTTACAAACAACCCCTGCCCCTTGACAAGGGTAATCACACTCCCAATTTCTAACACCTTAGATTAATTTTGCCTGTTTTCAAACATCATATAAATGGAATTGTAAAGAAGGTATTTTTTCACGTCTGGCTTCTTTCTCTTAACACTATGTTTGTAAAATTTATCCATGTTGTTGCCTGTAGATATAATTCATTTATTCCAATTACTGAATAGTGTTCTTTTATATAAATATACTGTAATTTATTCATCCATTCTGTTGAAAGACATGGGTTGTTTCCAGTGTTGGACCATTATTAATAGTGCTGCCGTAAACATATTTGCAAATGTTTTTTGGTGAATACAGGGGTACGTTTCTCTTGGGTATCTATCAAAAAGTGGGATTACTGGATTATCAGGATGTGTATGTTCAGTTTTTGTAGATACTGTCCAGCAGTTACCCAAAGTGGTTCCACCATTATACACTCTCATTAGCAATGTATGGAAAGTTCTATTTGCTTCACCTCATTGCTGACATTTGGCATTGTCTTCTTCATTTTAGTCATTCTGGTTGTTATGCACTGGTATACCATAATGGTTTGATTTGTGTTTCCTTGGTTACTAAAGAAATTGAGCATCTTTTCATATTTTTGTGGACTGTTTGGATATCTCATTGTATCTATTCAATTTTTTTGCCTGTTTTTTCATCAGATGCTGGCTTTTCCTTATTGATTTGTGGCAGTTATTTTTATATTCTATTCCTTTGTCAGATATTTGTATTGCAAATGACTTCTCCCATTCTGCGGCTTGCTTCGTCGCTCTCTTAATTAAGTTTTTTGATGAACAGAGGGTTTTAACTTTATTGTAGGCTTATTTATAATCTTTTTCTTTATGTCCTATTTGAGATATCTTTGACTAAATCATGATCATGACAGTGGCCTTTTTTTAAGTTTTATAGCTTTATTTTTCTATTTACATCTATAATTCATCTGGAATTAATTTCTAATATGGTATAAGTTAGGATTCAAGCATATTTTTTCCATATGTAAATCCATTTGATCCACACTATTTATTAACAATGTCATACTTTCTCTACCTCACTACAGTGTCATCTTTTTCATAAATCAGATAAATATACATGTTTGGGTCTGTTTCTGGACTGTATTCTGCACCATTAGTCTCTTTGTCTATTCTTGTGCCAATCCTACATTCTCTTAACTACTATAGCTCTATAATAAATATTGATATCTGGAATGTAAGTCCTTTTACTTTTTCTTCTTCCAAAATGCTTTAGCTATTCTTTACCAGTTCACTCACTTTAATATGAAAGAAGGGAGGGTATGGATGTACAGATTCAAAGAGATTGAAAGATTTGGTTTTGGAGAATATGAGGTAGTTCTCTTCTGAATTATTCTACTTTCTAAGTGAAATAACAAATGAGGTCATTAGATGAGAATGAGGATCTTAAGGTTTAAAGACAGAGATAGAAAATATTCTAGGAAAGGGAGAAAGTGAATTAAGTAGGGCAGTACTGTAAAAATATTGGGCAGCAATGAGAGCCCATCTGAGATTTGTGGTCATAAATTTAAACAGAGACGAGTCATTGCTTGTTTTTCTTGCGCCATGTTCAGGTACTTGTGTGCAGAAGAAGCGCTGTTGAAGAGGTGGATTTAACTAGATTTGGACCTTTGCCAAATGAATAGAGTGGGATTGTGGACTCTAAACTTGGCAAGAAAAAGGGGAAAACTATAAGGGGTTTATGTTCTCTAAAAAAGTGCCAGGGTCAATGGATTGACTGTCTGACTAGGGTTGAAGTGAGGATACCACAGTATACTTGGAAAGCTGAAAAGATAGATAATGGTAGTTGGAGAAGTGCATGCTTGGAATCAAAATTTCATAAGTAGTGCAGTTTTTAGAAATGATAGGGGAATAGTACTAAAGTGAGTTGGAGGAAAACATCTTTGGAAGTGAGGAAGGCAAGGTATTGGAAGGGCAGGAAGTTGGATGGATCACTTGGGTGGATATTTAGACCATTAAGAATAATGGGAGAAATTGTATTAAAGAGCATAGAGTGAGCCAGTTGCTGGAATCATCTATGACTGAGCGGTGGGAGGGCAGGGCCTGGAATTGGATAAAGGACTCTAACAGGAAAGATAGTGAGTCTCTAATCTGTTGCCTGACTTTTCAAAAAAGTTGCACCTTTAAAAAGAAACAGGAGGGCTTCCCTGGTGGCGCAGTGGTTGAGAGTCCGCCTGCCGATGCAGGGGACAGGGGTTCGTGCCCCAGTCCGGGAAGATCCCGCATGGCGCGGAGCGGCTGGGCCCGTGAGCCATGGCCGCTGAGCCTGCGCATCCGGAGCCTGTGCTCCGCAACGGGAGAGGCCACAACAGTGAGAGGCCCGCATAATGCAAAAAAAAAAAAAAAAAAGAAAGAAACAGGAGCCAAACTGTGTAGAAGTGCCAGTGAGGAACTAAGAAGATACCCAGTCCCTGCTTCAGACTCTTCGATAATTGGGGTATGGGTAGAAGACCAGCGCTAAGTTGAGAGGATAGCCAGCAATCAGCTAGAGCAAGAAGGTGGAAGAAATGTCCAGGAAAGAAATGAGATCATAGAGGATTTTGCTAATTACAGACTTTCAGTAACAGAAGGCTCCTTGGAAGGAGTTAGGGAGTTAGAAGGGGAGAAGGATTTAATTAGAGCAGAGAATGTACAGAGATATATAGAGATTAGAATATGAATGAAAGCAGATACATTGGAAAGATTGGAGTTAGGATGAAGATTCAAATAAAAAGTCCTGAAAAGTATGGTGGGATTTTTTCCAGATGATCTCTTGGGAAATGTTAAGTGTCAAGTTTTAATTATAGCTTCTTTCTAGAGATTGATTGAGCTGGGCCTCCTGCCTGTCCATAGCCAACCACTGCAGCCACACTGTGTACAGTCAGGCACATAGTCAGGAAGTCTGTGGGTTTGGTCCAGGAAGGCAAGGTCTATGTAGACCTCCTCTATGGACTGCAGTGGGCTATAGAAGCAAAGGAATGTGTCTCCCAGTAGTTTATAAAGTATTCTTTTTAGATATGAAATTATCAATTAACAATTACCCTAGTGTTGAAAACCCTGAAAAAGTAATTGAATTCTTTCAGTCACTTTCACAGGAGAAAGATTCAAGAAAGCAAAGGGGAGTAGGGTTTGATCATTCCAATTCATAGGCATGTGGTACATTCAGAAATATTACCCCCCCACCCCCACTTAGATCATAAACATCAAGGGTCATGCATGCTTCCTCTTCCATCCACTTCTGTTATCCAAGACCTAGTTTTAAGTAGTGTTCTACCACTTAAGAGTACACAATAAAGATCAGTTACTAAGAGTTCACTTATTACATTCATAAATATTTAGTTAATACATAAATATTTAGAAAAATGTTTATGGTTAGAAGTTTGGAAGAAACAGGAGTTTTTCCCAAGCCTCACTTCGGCTTTAGAAAATGAATGTAAGAGCAAATGGGGAGGGTGGCTTTAAAACTTCACATATCCATTTCAAAGAGAGTGGCTCAAAAGACAACACCATTCAACAAATAGCTGCCTTTTCCTATTTGAACATATGGATTTTTCTGACAGTAGAATCATGGTCAAGTAAGCTATTGGCACACCCTTATGATCAAAATCCCTACTTTTAAATGAGTCTTTTTAAAAAGACACCCTTTGAAGTGAATCCCTATTCAGGTAATTCTGGTGAGTTTCCTGAATAGCTGTCCTGAAAGGTGGAAATATATCCAGGTGCCGAGGGTTCGGATCATTTTGTTTCATCCGTATGGCCTCTCCCAGAGATCAAAGAAGGGAGGACCAAAAAGGCTTGGAGCCCCTGCTTCTAATAGGAGCTCAGCATGAAAACGTCTTATATTTCAAAGTTTAGTTTCATTTGGACTTTTTCCTATAGCAATATTATGGAATTAGTTTTTATGTAATCTTTTTCCGTACCTTACTTTGATATAATTAGAGTGTGTTGCAATGTTCTTTTCTCATTCCAGATATTAAATATTCCCAGGAGTGTAACTTCATTGAGACATTCATTTCCCTGTGTGCTGTATTGCAAAAAACACTTTTTGTGTCTTTTCCCTTATTCCCTCTGTCTTCTAATTCACCTAACACATTGGCTTTACTCAAACATGACTATCACTACATCACCACCCTCGGCAAACTAGGGAATTCCTAGTTCCCACTGACTACCACAGAATGGGGAAAGAAAGTGATTTTAACTGAGGGCCTTCTTGTGCTATTTGCTTTTCAAACATCCTGATATTTGATCTTCACATCCACCCTGAAGGTAAAATATTTTTATTATTTCAAAAAATATGTATCACACATTTAACAAATGTCCTCATTTTATGGATGATATATGAATGTTTTAGAGAAATTATACAAGTTGTGGGTGGTCATACAGCTTCTAAGCAGCAGAACTTATATTGGAACCTAAACTCGTGTGGCTTCAACAAAACCCTTGTTGTTTTCATCACCCCATTCCATCTGCCATGAAATTTGTAAGTACCTTAGTCCTGTCTTCAAAAAAATTTTTAGCCTTATCTTTTTCTGTCTTCAAACTCTCTACTCCAGAGAAAAGAATGATTCACTGTTTCTCGAGCACGGCTTATACTTGACTTTCTCCCTCCTTCTGCACATACCGTTTCCACTCCTTGGAATTCACACCCTATCTCACTTGGCCCAAATGCCAGCCACTCATTAAGTCATTAAGACTCAGCTAAAATACCACCTTCCCTATACAGGTTTCCATGATTCCTTAGCCAGAAATACTTATTCCAATGATGACCTTACATAATTATTTCTATTACTGTCATATTAGGCATGATTTTCCACCTGGTTCACACACTGGCCCCCTGAGTAGCAAGACTGATTTATTACCTCCATAAATCACGCAGCAGCCAATCTAGTGCTTTGTACTAATAGGCACAAAGAATAAATGTAAGGAACGAATGAATGAATGAAAAAATGAACAAACAATCATTTAAATATTTCCGTCTGGCAGGCAATGTGACAGAGCAGAAAAGACATAAAATATGTAGTGAGGAAATCCGAATTACAGTACTGATTCAGCAAATTTCTATGACCCTTGAATGAGTAATTTAATCTTTCGGAGACTCCATGTTTTCATCTGTAGGATAGGAATAATGATAATCTCAAAGGTTATAGCACTTGAGATAACATATATGAAAATAGTTTGAAAACGTTTAAGTATTACATAGTTTTTAAGTAAACATTCTTCTACATTTAGAGCTATAGCTCCATAATGTTTAATCACATACTAACTTTAAAAGAACTGACTACTTGTTCTTTATAAAAGCTGTGGGTATACTCATATCTCTTTTCCAGTTTCAATCTGTAAGCACAAAAAGTTAAATTCCATGTGTCAATTTTAATATATTTTACCCACCAGGATTTCTCGTATATTTTTGTTCTGAAATGTCCAGGAAGGTGATTAGGGGTATATTTTTTAAGTTTCTGCACTTGGAGATTGTGTGTGTTGTTGCTGGTTGTCACACTTGGCATGCTGCTGTCGTCATGCTTGGCCAAATCTGCTGGAAGCCTGCTAAGGCTGTGACAAGCAAAAGTAGATGTATGTTTAAACAGTGACATTAAGAGTACCACACTAAATGAGAAGAATTAAAAATTGGGTAATGGAAAGGCCAGTGATTAATTACTTCAAATTCCTTCAATCAACAATCATTTTAAAACATTTTCTTGAATATCATTACTACATCTTATTCAGCTTTGAATGCTGCTCACCCCAGGGACTACCACTCAGTAGGTGTGCAATAAAGAGTTTTAAAATAAGACATTGTTCTAGGCTTCATGGTGATTGAAATTTCACGTACTTTATGATCACTATTTCATTAACTTCCTAAATGATTATATTGCCTGCAGCATTTGAATCCACACTCCACCCTAAGACCTGAGTGAAATCTCTGCAGCACAGTCAAAATCATGCCACTCCCTGCTTTAAAATCTTTTAGAAACTGCCATTACCTGTAGACTAAAGCCCAGTTCCTAAGCATTCCATATAAGGACCTTCAAAATCTGCCCTCTGACAAGATTCGGGTACAATCTCCCAACACTTTTCCATTTATACCCTCTGTGGATTATCACTGCCAGGGTACTTATACTTTCCCACAAGGGCTATGCTCCTTAACCCCCCTGTTCCCTTCTAAGCAGAATTCCCTTTGCTAGAATGTTCTTCATTCTCCTCTGGGAAACACCATTGCATCCTTGCAGACCTTCTATGTCCCTCATCTCCCCTTCAGTACTTCCCTGATCATTTTACACCTTTATACACATTTTCTTGGGTATAATAAAATGTGGCAGCCAAAAAAGTGATAGAATTCTTAGAATTCAAAGGCATGTTGCACATGATTTTTTCCAACAAAGAACATTATTGATCATTTTAAAGCAATAAATGGGACTCTTCTCTCCACTGACCAGACAGAATCAGTGTCATGTATCCATCATATCACCAACACCAGTCTACTAACCACCTACACCTGGCAGGAGAAAAGCCAGAAAATAATTGCTAGGTCATTGTACCCTTGCTGAGGAGATACATTGATACGCTTTCTCAATACTTGGTCGTTCTCCAGCTTGCTGGAGAGAGTAAGGGAACCAGATCTGGATGAGAAAAAGGCTGGGGAAACTAACAGGACCCTGTGAGAGTACTGGGTTATTCCATGCACAGTGTCCATACAAGCTGGATAAGCATGGTTTCGCAACGTTCAGAGTCTGAGAAGGTCCAACCAATAGGTGGACACAGTAGCAGGAACCTGAGTGGCAACCAATACTCGATTAAATTAAATTCATGACCACAAATCCGAAATAGGCACGCATAAATGCCCCAGTGATCCTCTAACCTTCCTCTAGTATATGTCCAATTCTTCAGAACTACTATTTCAAGATTTCTCATCTCCTCAGATTGCCAATATCCCCTCATCAGCTCATTACTTTTCTTCACAATTCCACTGAGAGGAAAGAAGCAATAGTGACTTATCTCTTTCCTATCACCAGTGTAACATTTCCTGACCTACGGGCATCGACAGCCATGTCTCTGCCTTCCTTCCTCCAGTAGGGCATTGAAGTGTTCGAACCCGTCAAAGACACGTGGCTCCCAGAGCTCCTTCTCCCCTCCTCACGCTCCTGAGCCCTACAGTTTTACCATTTCTCTCCTTCGTTATTAATTTTTATGTCTCTACAAAATCATTTCCATCAGCATGTAAATGAATTTAAGTTCCTTCTGTCTACAAACAAAAGCAAAGCAAAAAAGTTAATTGACCCAATTTCTCTGCTCTCCTATCTAGCAAAAATTCATGAGTTATCTGTACTTGCGAGCTCCGCTCTAATTATTAATTTATACTATATTAGTCTATACTATAATTATCAATCTATAGTGTAATTTTGATAGTATAATATGATGCTATATTAATTGTATTATGTATGCCATAATGTATACTAAACATATATTATACTATATTATAATATACTAAACATATACTATATTATAATATAGTATATTATACTATAAATGTATACCATAAATGATCATTAATTTTAAGATTTTTAATAAATCTGTAATTTATTACAAATTTATAAAAAGATTGTGCCATATTCTTGAATCTGAAGAACTCAAGAATTTTTTAATTGTTTTATTAGACTTAAAAATTATCTTTGAGATTGAACATCATGAGGTTAAAGACAGTGTTATATCCTTTGAACACATCAGGTTCTTGCATAGATAAGGCCATAATAAATGTATAATAAATGTATGTAAACTGAGTAATTCATACTCATCAAATTAAAGTTTAATTTAGTTTAGATTTTTTAACACACTTAAAAATATAAGCTCAAATACTTGAAATCAGTTTTTTCTTTGATCCTTGTTTGGTTGTCTTTGTAATGCTATAAAATTAATTTAATTGTACATTTTCTAGCTAAAGCATTTAGTTGAAGATAAAATATTGGGAGTGGAGATGTACCATTTATGTGACACTTAAGGAATATATTTTGTATACGTATACTATTCTCTAATATATTTTATCTAATCTATTTATCTATATATGTATTATATATATATATCTCAATATATTCTCTAAGCCTCATAACTTGGGGATAATTATTAATATCCACATTTTACATAAGAAGAAATCAAGCTCACAGAAGTAAAGTGTCTTGGCCAAAATCCCATAGTAAGTAA
Source organism: Grampus griseus (assembly GCF_964374135.1). Lineage (NCBI taxonomy): Eukaryota > Metazoa > Chordata > Mammalia > Artiodactyla > Delphinidae > Grampus > Grampus griseus. The sequence goes on along the minus strand of NC_138997.1, from coordinate 117,947,051 downwards.
TGAGACTAGAATTCCAACCCCCAAAATTATGATTTTCCACTACATTATTCAGATGGTTGACAGGAGGGGTTAGGTATAGCTGCATAGCTTATCTTTAGAGTAGAAATAAATGAATATCTTATTTAAGTAAAACAACAAAAACCTAAATATAGTTATTCTAAGAACCAGAAACTCATTTCAAACTGGCTTTCCCATTCAATTTGGGAAAACTGGAATCTGTTCTTGCTGTTCATTTGTTTCACATATAAATTAAGGATAATGTTATTAGTTTACCTTTTAGAATTTGTAAGAATACTTAAATTATTAATAAAATTATCAACCACCTGGAGAATTTGTTAGAGCATTTATTCCTCTGGGCTCTTCCCCAGAAATTTGTTTCAGAAGGTCTAGGGTGAGGCCTGAGATGCCAGATCACTAACAGGCTGCTTGGTGATAGTGAAGTTGCTCGTCAGAAACCATACTGATTAACACTGCAATATACTTTTAGCCTTTAATGTTCCAAGACTATTTATTACCATCTTTATCTCTCTTTTTTTCACCATTTATTTAACACCTACTCTGTGCATATGACTATTTAATTAAGTACTATCCAAGCTGCAAGTGCATTTTTCCTCCTATGTTCTACAATTGAAAGCTTGTTTCAGGTCTCAAAGGTCCAACTTTTGAAGAGACACCTTCTCTATTAATGTGTTTCTGCTCTCCCATAGAATGAATGATAAAAAGATTCCTATTTTGGGCAAAGCAGTTGACTCAAGAGCAAAAAGCAACTGAATTTCTAAGGACTAAATCCTAAAATTAAAGATGCTAGGAGATAGACATTTTGGCACACTACTCTTTTCTTTTAGAACTTTTCTACTACAATGACAACTTGAAGAAAGTGGACATTTATTTCAGGGTCTTGTTTAAATTAAACTATGGATTTGATCTAATTTGCATCAGTCTCCTGATGAATACATGTATATCCTAATTTTCTATAGTGTTGTACATAGTCTGAATTAGCTGAGGAATTCATTGTAATTGTTTGCCTTTAAAAGAAAATTGGGCCATTTGGATCAGTAGTCTGAGAATTGCTAGAATAATTTAGTGATTTGGTTCCAACAACAGAACTTTTCAGGTCTGTTTTCTGATACGGCTCTGAATGATCTCAGATGTCAAAATAACAAAACAAAAAACATAAGTAACTTAGAGTTTTGTTGAGGCAAATGTTTATATTGTCACTTAATCCTCACCACAAATCTGTGAGGTAGGTGAATGTTACTATTTCTCATTCTTGTAAAGGAGATTCCCAAAGTTAAATGCATATCCTTAGATATTCTATAGGGAAGAAAACTATGCATTGACTAATTTGTCAAACTCAGTGTAAGCCTTCATGAAGCTTCCCATTACCATTTGATGGTTCATGAGGTAATGACCCTTGATTTAATTGGGCTTCTTGTTTTTGTTTCCTTGAAATTCATTCAGTATTCATTCATTCATTCAATACTGAGCACCTACTCTGCCAGAAACTGTTCTAGGCACTGGGAAACATATCAGTTGACACAACCTCCAAAAATCCCTGTTCTCGTGGGATTTATTCTAGTGCAAGGAGACACAAATAAATAAAATATATAGTGTGCTAGAGGGCAATATGCCCTGAGAAGGAAAACATAGCAGGAAACAGGATGGGAATTAAGAGGTTAAGAGTTAAGGGTGAAGAGAGCAATATCATGGAGGTCAGGGAAGGCTTCACTAAGAAAGGAGGTGAAGGAGGGAGTCTCGTATGTTGCTGCTCCAGGCAGACAGTAACCACACAGGCCCTGTGACAGGGGCACCCCTGGTGTGCTCAAGTACCATCAAGAGGCCAGTCCAGCTAGGCTGGATCAGAGAGGGGGTAGGGGAGAGTAGGAGGAGGTGAGGTCAAGGCAGTTAAGGGAGCCAGATCCTGTAGTGCAATGAAGGCCAAGGCAGGGAATCTTGACTTCCACTCTGAGTGAAATGGGAGCCATTGGAAGGCTTGGAGCGGAGGGGTGACATGACCCAACTTTGGTGTTAACAGAATTGCTTTGGCAGATTATTGAGGATAGATCCTGGAGGTAAGGTTTGCAGCAGGAAGACCTAGTAAAGAGACCATCGCACTAACCTGTGTGAGAAGTGATGGGGTGTGGAGAGGAGTGATGGAGAGGGGTCAATTCTAAGTACATTCCACAGGTAGAGCAGACAGAATTTTTGGATGGACTACAAATGGGTTGGATGGTTGGAAAGAAAAAGAGGAATCAAGTACAACTTCAAGGTCATTCATTCTGCTATAAGCAAAAAAAAACAAATCAAAAAAAAATAAAATAAAAGTGCTCACTCAAACAGGTAAAGTTACTACTGATCACAAATTATAGGAACTTCTTTGACAATTACATTGTACACTTCAAAGCCCATCAATGAAAACTAGCCTTTGCTTCTCCATTCTCCTTTGCCTGACTCCCTGAGGTTTGAAGGATTGCAGTAATATTTTTTTTCATTATATATATAATATATATATATTTCATTTCACAGTATAGTTTGGGGAAAGAGTAGTAGATGGGGGTCAGAAGATCTGCATTTGAGCATTTGATTCTGGCTCAGCCACTTACTAATATTTAAAAACAAAGACAAAGCAGCACAGGTAATTGTGGAGGAAGAGGCTTTTTAGGGCAAGGATGGCTGTCCATGGGCCCCAAGGCTGTCCCAGGATGGCATTGACTGGGTGAATTCACCATTCCCATCACTTTACCGGATTGGATTTACAGGCACAAACTCTGCACATCCAGAGTTTCTTAGATGGTTGATGAAAAAAGAAACCAACAAGAAGACCCGAAGTATGAACTCAACATTTCCCTCTATTTCCACCATGCTGAAAATGCTGCTCCTTCAGACAGATCAAATACCAAGTGTCTGCAAACAAACATGCACACACCTACACATATCTCCCTTTCTCTTGGATTAATGTCAGTGCCAAAGAGTCTGGACAGTGCTTTGTGGTTGGCCCTGCACCTGTAATTTTAGAGTTATGATATTAATGCTTTACTTCTTATATTACATTGTTTTTAATTTAAGGCACACCCATTTTGTTTCTCAGTTTAAAATGACTAAAAATAGAATATCTGCTTTTATTTTTAGAAAAACAGGCATTTTTTAATAAAACGTCCCCCTTTGGTGATCTCTTCTTTTTGTTCTTCAAGTTAGTAAAGCACTTCCTAAATAGCTTATGAACCGCCCTGAATAAGTTGTATTACTGCTGTTGTTTTCTGGACCAAAGAGTCAGTCAACAGCTGTGCAGATCCTGAGAAAAGGTTTATTGAGAGGAATGTTTGCTTCCATTCATTCACCTTAGTTACCCTCCTATTGAGATCAAAAGGTCCAACCTTGTCTGATGTAACGGCAAACCCACATTTTCCTTTTCTTGGATTTTAAGGACAAGCACTGCAAAAAATCTCTTACTGATGCAAAAGATATTTTTCAATGATTTATTTCTTAAAGAATGCTGAATCTAAAAGAACCTTTTGCAATTTCAGATCCCTCCTGTAAGTCTCTTAGTTTTAAATCTTTGTGTGAAACTGTAGTCAAGCCACATTCTCTTGTCACATAAGTGTTATTTCACTTCCCAAGTGCTGAAGGCCTTCCCCTGGTCTCTGAAGCAGGATTTTAGTATCACATCCCTGGCTGTCTACACAGGAACCACACTGCTGTCTCTTTCTCCATTACTTATTTTTGATCTCAAGGAGCTGGCCAGTTCACACATGTTTGCCTGCCATAGGTAAATTTGTTTATTTCCTTGTTGGACTTAAAACTTGTTCTGTGATTTACAAACTCCATTTTTTTTTTTTTAACTGTGGAACTTTTTATTCATGTGAATTTCTTTGATGGAATAGCCCAGTATACAAAACATATAAAGCAGAGCTGCTGGCAGGGGTTCCCACCCTCAACCCCTTCCTTCTAAGGTAGACTCAGGGCCCCTCTGCCCAGTCTCCAGGGCTCCTGGGTCATTGTTTGAGATACTCAGGCCTATTTAATCTACTCTGGGAGTAATTTTCCAACATGTCAAGGAAGATGAATTACTGACTGAATGCTACAAATGAGTACCTTTTCAATAATCTCTCTCAAGAATATAGAATACAGGCATCAGTGTATAAAATGTAAAAATAATGACACAGAAGGAGCAGCAACAAAAAGCCACCAATCTCTTAAACACATTTCTTAAAGAAAATGCTTTGATTACAGCATATTTTTTTTTTTTACAAATTATGATGTTCATTTTGATGCTTTTAAAGAATCGATAATAGCTTTTAAAGATGAGGCAATTCAGTAATAATCTTGAGGTATTATAATACTACAGTGGAGGGGGCATGCAAGACTTTAACACCCAAAGGAGGGGATATGGAGGTACGTGGAAAATAATAATGAAACCACAATGCCTATACAGCGGAAAAGGCGTTTCAGGTGTCAGACTTTCAAGATTTTCTCTTGTCATCAAATACCATTTCAATATCCCAGTAGAGAGAAAAGAGTAGGAGGAAATTGCTATTCAATAACTAAGTTGTAGTTAACATGTTGTAGAACAGTTATTGGGAACTAACATTTAGAATTTGTTCTCCTTTGTAGACTTTATAAAATGCCTACTATACTTCAAATGACTCATTATTATTTCTCTAATTCTACAGCAGGAGAATCAGTTGTTCAGATGAGAAATGAGAAGTTGATAAGTCAAATAGTAAGAGAGGAAAAGAGAACAAAAATTTAAGAGACAGTTAGTGATAGAATGGACATTACTTAATACCTGAATGAACATAGCTTGAAGTAGAGGAGAAACTAGACGGTTTTCAGAAAAGTTCTATTCAGGTGATTGGTAGATCATAGTAACATTAACCAAAATAGGCATTAATCAAAATTCAAAGTGGAGAATATTCTGACTTTAAGCCACGCTATTTGGCTTCATATTTGTACTCCATTTTTCAGAAACAAAATACTATTTGGTACTATGCAACCATATACAACATTCTGATGAAATAGTTAATCCTATGTTGATTGTAGTTGCCAAATGGTCTAAAAAAAATCAAGCTAAATAAATAGAAAGTGAAACATTAGCGAGTGTCTGTAAAATTTGTGTTTAAATGCTATACCTGATCGTTGTACCTATATAAATAAAAAAAGATAGCAAACTGAGGTTCCTCTAATAAATGTTGAAATTCATAAAAGATAAAACATGAAACATAAAAATTGTGAATCACTATATTGTACATCTGTAACATATATAATATTGTATTATAACATATATAACATCAACTATACTTCAATTTTTTAAAAAAGATATGAAACAAATGAAATGCTGTTTCTCTCTTACCCTGGCCTTTCATAAAAGTTAAATATTCTGTCTCCCTTGAGACTGTGAAATTGTTCACAAGTTCACATATGTCCCTGATGTTCTAACAGCTAAGTGTCTTGGCGAACTTTATTACTCTGACTCATGTTTGGCCAGAATGATTCAATATTAGGGAATTAATTCACTAGGTCAGGACTGGTCTGTGCATTTGAAACATTAAACAGAAGATTTTTTTTGAAGGAAATGTCATGCATATTTAGAGGTAAAGCTGTTAATGGGACGGAACACTGCACTGAGGGTAAACAGAAATCATTTCTCCATCACCCCAACCCCACAGTATGCTATTGGTTTATGAGGTATATGTTCTGGGTGAGCCATTCAAAAATATGTCTGCAGCAATTTGAGGCAGATTACTTAATTTAACAACATTTGCCTGCAAGGAAACATTCTTTTCAGACAGTTCTAGTTATTATTACAATTTTTATAGTGCTTTAAAGTCATTATTTTAAGAAGAAAGTCATCATTTTATCCCCCTCCCAAAACTCAAATAGTTTTGATTCTGCAGAAATTATTAAAAGAGTAAGTGGAGTATAAAAATAAAAAGAGTGTGTGCAACCTGTGTGACGGCTTTGGTCTTGAAAGAAAAGCAGGAGAGAAATAGTGTGGTAATTTAAAAAGTAGCAGGTTCAAAGACAGCGTATTTTCAAGATACAGACAAACACTTGAAGAGGTGGGTGAAGGCATAGCAGAAAATAGAGGGGAATTTAGCGGAAAGTAAGTGATTAAACAAAAGAGAGAGGTAAAATCGTGCCACAGTTGCCCTCTTCTTAGCCTATTTGAAATCTTATTTATCCTTAAAGATCCAGATCAGTGTTTTCCAAATATGCTATGCCTTAAGCCCTGTTATATATACATTAGTATATATATATATGTGTGTGTATATATATATATATATATATATATATATATATAACAGCTAAAGACAAAATATTCAGGTTAATATATTGAGAGAAAAAAGAGCAAATCTGTGATGCAGAGACCTGACATTTATCAAAGCTAATGATTTACAGACCTTCTTTAATTATCATAGGTGTCTGGTTTGGGGAATGTAGTACAAATAGGAAAATAATTAATGGATTCCTTAACCTCTCTACACATGGGGAAACATGAGACTGAATTCTGTCTTTAATCATAACCTTGATAACACTGTTCTTGGCTACTGGTTAAGCATATAATTTTTTATTTAGGACTAATTTTGCTTCTGTAACTCTCCCCAGTTAGACTGGATTTTCATAGTGCAGTGCTTTATGTACAGGAACACTAAGTAAGGTGGCTGATTTTTCATCTCCTTTTTTACTGGGCCGCCTCATTCAGTTCAAGTTGCATCAGTAGAACTGCTGTTCAACTTTCTTTTCCATGGTAGTTTGGAAGGAGAGAGTAAGATGAAATAGAGGCTCCAGGCATTGGCAACAGCTGGAAGGCATCCCTAATTAGATTCCAGGCAGACTTGGGCCATGTTTATAATTTTCCGTATGCTGGCTTACAGTTTCTTTTAAAAAGGTTCCCAAAACAACATGAAAATTTAAAAAGATTTGCTGCACTTGTATATGTCACACAATACAAAGCTGTTTTCTTGAGCACCTTAGCATGGAACATAGAATGGTAATCACTGACTCCTGACTTAGGGAATGTTGTCCAGAGAGGATGTCTTAAAAGGTCTGTGTGCTTGACCGATTTGTTATTTATGCATAAAAGTTTTACAACTGCCATTACATCATGAGATTAAAAGATGTATTTAAGCCATGTAGATGAAATTCTGTCTGACTTTTAAGGTTTTTCCTCACATAGGCAATTTGGAGTCTTTCTTGCAAGTTAATGTTACTTTTTTTTTTTTAAAGAAACGTAAAAGAAGAAAACCATTGTGTTCAATATACAGACAAATCAGTGGGCATGAACTATGAGAACATATGTTGTGCATTTGTGCGTATGGTTTTGTGCTCAACAATAGAGAGAGAACTTGGAGTTGTTAGGTTTTGTTTTTCAATGTTGTATACTGGAAAGATGGATTTAAAATTTTCCTACTCGATGGAATTAAAAGGCACATTTGTTGCAGAAGAACTTTAAAGACCCATTGCCATTCTCAAATAAATGGCTAGCTGACTTAATTTTACATTTTATTTTCCAATAAAATGTATTGCTTATTAGCTTTGCAGTCATACAGGATTTATTTTTGTATTCACTTTTCTCAGGAGAGGTTTCTGAAATTAATTTTTTAAAAGAAGATGTTTAGATATGGTAATAAAGATACATAAATAAAATGGAAATAAGATATGTAAATAAAAGCTATGTAAATTAAAAAATACCTTAGGCAGAGCTGAATATAAAAGAACTGTCATCATCCCAAAGCATCAGACATCACATTGAAGCCTTAATGCTATTAACTTGCTATGTAATGAGTCCTCCTCAGGCTGCCTCCATAAACCTAGCCTTGCCTAAAAACATTTCATAATTATGAGCAGCCCACAGTTATTTAAAACACTAATTATTCTAAAGTAAAATGTATTCTCTATGTACGACAAAATACATAATTATGTAGGTTCGTCTTACCTGTACAGTTGCAACAGCTTATGAAATGGTCCATGGCCACCATTCTCTTCGTTCTGCCATTTTTTTTCATTAAGCCACTGAAATTACCTTACTAAATTGCATATTGGATGGTACTCTCGACAATGGGGCGCCTACGTCTTGCTTGGCACAAAAGACCCCTCACAAACCAGCCTCTTGCTATCCTCCCAGACTCCTTTCTCATCACTCCTCCAAGACTCCTTTCTCATCACTCCTCCAAGTACCCAAGTACCTACTTACATCTGATCGTGTCACCATTTCATGAACTTATCTCTTTTTCATACTTTTATGCCTTTTCATGCTGTTCCTTTTGTAATGCCTTTTACCCCTTTCTCATCCTGTGATTTATCCTTCAAAACTCAAGTCAAATTTTACTTCCTTTGTTTATTCCTGCAGATGGGTTTCTCCTTTTTTATTCACACATTTTATTGACACTTACCAGTACTACAGATCTTCAAAGGCACAGGCCTTGTCTTAAAATTTTTAATTTGCCTTGTATCTGACATTACATGGCATATAGTAAACAGTCACTATTTATCAAGTGAATATGTGTCTTAATTGTTTCTAGTATATTTGTAATATTTCTTAATATTTTTGCTTTTCATAGCTTAGATCCTCTTTTTTTCTTAACTCTTTATGTTCTAAGGGAACAATATATTAACAACACCCTGTAAAAAAAAGGAGGCTCCTTTATTATTATGAATAATTTGGATCCTAATTTTTTTTTATTCTAAGTGTTTTTTTTTATGGAGTCGGCTTTATCTCACTTTCTTGCAAAATCACTATCCTCCCCAATATTATTCTCATATTTTTAGACAAAGAAATTTTAAAAGATATTTTAATTTTTTTTAAGCTTGGGCATATAGCTCAATGAATATTCAACTTCTCCAGTGTTGACTTGAAAAATTATTATATTTCAATTCAAGTCTGTTTCGTTAACTTGTCTCATCTACCCATTTAGTCTTGTTTAAGAGATGGGGTTCAATGAATACTTGGTTATAATTTAAATTATATCTTGTTCCAGATAATTAGAGAGAGGCCTAAGTCAGTTGGAAATATAAAGACAACGAAAAGAGAAAGGGAAAAAGAGAAATTATCATCAGACTATAATCCAAAGAGCTACCATTTGGATATAACTGGCAAAGAAGCATAAATATATATTGTGCATTTTCCAGATATTTTATATCCACTTGTATTTTATCACTAATATCAGTATATCCTGTGGATAAACAGTTATCTTATATCTCTACTATAAATTTCAAATCAAAACTTTTAAAGTTACAAGACTGTTTTATCCTTACTGAATAATTTAATTTTACTTATTATAAGTGAAAAGATTTTTTATTTTTTACATTTCTTAATATATTAATTTTCTGATTAAAATCAAGATACAATAGGGAGAGGCTGAATTATGTAATTTGTCTTCTCATAAGTAAGATGATGTGTTATTATCCCAGAACAACTTGGGAATGAGTTTTGTTTCTTTCTGTAGCAGCTTTGGACATAGTCAGTTTGCTTAAGTTGGAGTTACATGATAGCTAAACAATTTCCAAAAGGTAATTTTCATTAAAAAAAAAAATCCAGAGAAGAAAATCCAAATACTTCTCTGATTTAAAAAAATGATGGTTATTTTCAACCACATAAGCAAGAAAGTTCCCCTTCCTTACCAATTTTAAATTCCAGTTAAGCTTCTTCTGTCCTTACTTATATTCAGTGGGATTAGAATACTTACCATAAGCTATCATTTTCATAACTTATAAATACCTTAATTCATTCCTTAGCCTTATTTCCTTGAGCTTTTGTTTTGTGGAGTGTTTTTCTGTTTCATCATGATTGGGTTATACATGTAATAAGAACTCAATGTGAAGTAAATGTTAGCAAAGCACTTAGTTTTCATAAACTGTATAATGGTTTATATAGATATACTCTAATTTATATATAATAAATGTATGTGATTCAAAAAGAACATTTTGTGACAATAGCTAATTTCCTTACAAAATAAACAAAACTTATAAAATAATATAGACTAGATAAAATAGAATAGAATAATCCAACCAACTTGCATTCTTCCTAATAGAAGTTAATTTACATGAAATTTTTTCACATAAAAAAATACATCAATGAAGATAAACAGGTTGCATGTATATCTACTAGGCAGTATCATTTAAGTTTCTGATATTGGGACTTTTTAACCTATAAAAATGGCACTTTATACCTAATAGGTATATTAATAAAAAGATGATACAATGTTAAGAAGTCGTAAATACTATTAAAAAAATAAAGCAACTTAAGGAAAAAGAGAGTGAGAGGAATTGCCCTATTTCTATAGGGCACACAGTGTAGGTGTCTGTGAAGAGGAAACATTTGCAATTTGAATGAAATGAGGAATAAGGTAAGCCCACAGTTGGTCCAGGCTGAGGGAACAACAGGGACAAAGGGCCTGGGATTGGAGCCGGCTTGGTGTTGTTGAGAAATGGTCAGGACGCTGGTGTGGAGTGAATGAGCAGAACATGGTAGGAAATGAGAACAGAGGCAAAATCAGGGACCAGACCATGTATGGTCCTTAACCCGAGTGATGAGATGCCACAGAAAAGGTTTTGAGCAGATGTGCCATGATCTAATTTATATTTCAAAATGGTTTTTCTTGCTTTCAGTACCTCAGCCGGACTGTATGAGGCAGAGGACTCCAAATTCACAAAATAAGGTTAGTGTGTCTCCCAGGATAGGGTGGAATTTGCTTTCTCTTCTCATAGCCACTTGAATACTGGGCTAAGTCAAGAGAAGCTGGTCCACAGAAGTAAACGTTCATCCACAAACAAGCCTCTACTACAAAATATGCGCTCTCCCACCTGCACAAATGTAGCCTGACTCCCCAGGCTTCCAAGGCAAGCTTCCCCACTCCTACCCCAAACCCTACCCAAGTGTTCAGAAGCAGGGAACACCACCACACCTCACTGTAGTTTCCAGGAGCCTCCATAGCTTATTTATCTAATGCTGGCCATCTGGCAAGTGTAGGGCCTTGTCCTTCATCCCAGGCCACTAGTGGAAGAGTTTGGTGGAGTTAGGGCAGCATCATAAATAGGCAGCTCACAGGTCATTTCCAGTCCTTTCACTGAAGCACCTGTACAGTACTATCAGAGGATCAGTGAGGATCAAAGAGTCCATTTATTTTGGCCTCTGGACAAGATCAAAATCTCTAAGAAAGAGACTTGTTCATGGTATTCTTTGTTTCTATTAAAATTACAAAATTGTCATTTGCAATGTTTTTATAAAAAACACTCTTGTTTTAGCTGCTCAGAACTTCATAAACTATTCCCTATTCAGCTAAATATTTTTATGTTTTGCCCCAAGCAGAGTGAACATACTTGCTTTAAAATTTGAGCAATTGCCTTTAACTTTTTTTTGAATATTTCAGCTATAGAGATATTTCAGGCCTTTTTATAAAAAGTGTGAGCTCAAACATGCTTAATGTGAAAACACATTAACTTAGAGATTATATTGTCTAATTAAAGACATGGTTATCTATTTTTCCCTCATCTCAATGAATATATGTCCTTTATCTTTAGTTCAGAAACCTGTATAATTGTAACAGCACTTTAATCAAAGGTAATCAAAATTAGTGTGCTTTGAAACTTTATTTTCTTAACACATTTTGGTTAAATCAGTGCTCTTTATCCTGAGGCATTACATTATTCATGAGTTGTTGGCACATTTAGGTAAGTACTTGTCAGTAACCATGAGGATCCCTGGGTGAGGTTTTAGGTTTGCTAAGGCTACAGTCTACAGAAACTGCAAGTTTCAATACACAGAAAAAAAAATTCTGACCAAATAAAATAAAGTGGAACCGAGTAAGCATGTTTAAGTAGATTTCAATAACATTTCTAAACTTTTGGTTTAAAAAGACTCAGTTACCATACTACAAATGGCTTAGAAACATTATCTTCATAAAATGTTAAACCATAGCCCCTGTTGCTGGAAGATACTAAAAGGCAACATTTTCTTTAAAAATCACATTAAAAAATATTAAAAAATAGCAACATTATTGTTCCTACAATGTAGAATCTGTTAAAGGATTTTGAAGAAAGCCAGCACGACATTGTAGAAATAACACAAGATTTGGGATCAGAAAGTCTCATTTTGGACTTTGAAAGTTGTGGTTTAAAACACTGTCTTTCACTATGTGATCCTAACTAATTCATTTTACCTCCCTAAGATTCAGTTCCCTTAACCATAAATGAGGATTATAACAATTATGAAGTTTAAATAAAGCAATATGTAGACTGGAAAGCACTCTGCACATGTCATTATTATTTTCATGGTATTTACTGAGGTCTAGTCATATGAATTTGGTGCTTGGAAAAACCAAACAGATTGCAGCCTAGTAGTTTCTCTTATAATAAAAACTCTGGCACAGCCCCTGCAAGATGGCGTGGAACCTGGGCTTCTGAGTATTTCTGTTGATTCTTTTTTCCAAATTTTCTTTTTAATTACATAATCACTTAGATTACCATGAGTCCACGTAGATTTAGGACCTAAAAGAAGTTGGTTAATCGGTTGAGTTAACATGTAACTAATAACCAGTGTGTCCACTTATTTTAATAGATTTTAATGAGAATTTGGGGGAGGGGAGGGGGAGGTAAGTGTAATACATCTGCCATAACTGCTCAAGGACTTTCTCAAACTAGACATAAGTGCCACTGGATCTGACAAAACTCTGAGAAGTGGCTTTAGTGTGTTCCTGATAATGAGTGTCTCCGTTTTTCAGTTCCTGTTCTACCATTCCATTATCCCCTGCCTATGTTAAAAGTACCTTGATCTCCCTTTCCTCAGATTTATCCAATAATTAATTGCATCCATCTGGCATAGACTCAGAAACAGATGCTGTGTGCTCACATATGCTAAAGAAAACAGTCAAGAAACTGAGAGGGGGGATAAAAAAGAACATAGCTCTGTTTGTAGGGGAAAAGAAGGAGACCAGAAATAACATAAGACAGATAAGTGCACAGAGAATAATAAAGAGGAAGCATTACTGCATTAGAACAAATTGGAAATTATTTTTAAGAGCTTCCGGACATCTGGCTCCTGGGGTGTAGGTGTTGAATGTCCATGGACCTTTCAGAAACAGCACAAATTTAAAAGGCATGGCTCTATTTTCAGTAAGTGGGCCATTGGTGGATTGCTGGCCAGTATGAACTGGCTTCATCTCTCTCGCTACTATGAGATAAACTCCCACCTATTGGTAATACCTGTACATCAAAAAATGCCTGTAACTATGGAAATCTTTGTCCTTGGGACAGTTAGTGCAGTGAGAGATAAAAGAGATAGATGTGTGCTTCTAAAGTATAATCTATGTTGAACTTTAAGTGAATGAAGATATTTTGGTTTTTTGAAACATAGAGCTTCCTAAGTATTTTGTTTGAGGCAGAATTTGAAATAAACATTTTATTTATTTTCTTTTATAAGTATTTGAAATCTATATCCTCATTAAGGATGAAAACAAGCAAATAATATGAAATATGGGTTTATTTACATAAGCTTGAAATTTTGTTCTATTTCATACTCCTTTCAGATTATACTTTTTAAGATCAGAGAAAGCTACTGTGGAAAACTTATATATTAATTTCAAGGAAAAATCTGTATTGATTGCAAGGAATATTTTTTATTTGCTGGGAAGGAGGGAGGCAAAGAGAAGGGAGACCACTGTTAATAGATTTCTGTATATTCAGATATGTAATGGATATGTTCAGCTATCTAATGAGATGTCAGTGACTCTAGGAAACCAGAGGACATCCTTTCAGAAAGTCTAAAATAGATTTTGGTTTTAATATATTATTTTAATTACTTCTTTGCTGAGAAAGCCATTAGAAACCCAGAACAGTAAAGTTATAAAGAACCATACTCATTTACTTAGTCCTAAAGCTTGTTGTAGAATGCTTTCAATATATTTAAAAACATTGCCTTTTTGAATCTCACATTTCTTGAAACAATTTTATTTTATTTAAACATGTCCCGCATCTTTGACATCAGTGACCTTATCATCACTTCTGCTACTTTTTGAATCTTATTTTCTCCCCAGAGCACTTAATCTTCACTTCCATCTAAGTTATTTAACATTCAGCAGTTTTAAAATCATTTCTTATGCTATCATTAATAATTTTTTTACAGATACTAAAATTGGAAATACTTTTTTACCTCTTTAAATATTTCCTCCCTTAATTAATTAGTATGCATTTTCACTAGGTCCATCTGGTGCTGCATTTATGTGGATAATATTTGGGGCCAAAAGGTACAGGTCCTATTCGAAATTCAAACTATTACTGAGAATATTGCATTAAGTTTGTATTAAATCCATAGAACTAAAAAAAAATGGTATTTTATGTTTACAAAGTATACATATGCCTCAAGACTTTAAAGAAAATAGAATGTATTTTGTTTACAGTCTCCTTGGAAAGCAGAATGAACTTCAAACTGTAAAAGATTGATGAAATATGATTACAATTACTGGCAAATAGAAGCCCAAGATAAATGAGAAGATGTGTCCACTCTCCACAAGTTCTAAGAGAGAAGGGCAGGTCTTTGAAGCAGATTGTCATAAGTTTTTGCCATACTCTCTTCCCAGAGTTCTAATTATTGAATCAGGATACTCTACAGTCTTTCAGCATAGAGAACACATGCTTTGGAGCTCAACAGACCTCCATCCAGATTCCAGTTCTTCCACTTAAATTTCTTAAACCCCACTTTCCTTTTTATGAAATGAGGATGCTATTACTTTCCAAAGGCTGTTCCAAGAATGAGAGATATTGTTGGTTTATTGCTAGATATATGGGTAGACACTCAATAAATTGTAGCTGTTATGGCTGAGTCTGTGCTATTTTGATCTTAGCTTTGAATACAGACTTCAACCATGACACCAAGATTCCTGTTGTCAAGGATATTTTCTGACATTGATATCAAACTTCTAAAAATGTGTGTCATTGCTGTATTCTCCATCTGAGTGCTGACTGGCAGATCCATCTTGATCATGTCCCAGTTTTTATGTGAACCATGTATCTAAACTGGAATTTTTGGATAAGACTAAAAGATATGCCTCTCCTACCAAGTGCTGGTCTTCTCTAGCCTACAGGTGTCTTGGCCCTACCAGCTGTCACTCAGTCTGGTACCTATTTCTCAGCCCTCTATTGCCCTCTAGTGACTGCTTTCAGCACTACCTCATCCAGGGGGTTAAGAGATTTTAAGAACAGTTAGCTGAATTGAAAATCCACAGTGGATTAAATTACCTGCCATATTTTGAACATTAATACGTGTGTGAAAAAATTGAAAAGCATCTATTGAAGACTCCTGAAAAGTAAATGTATCAGAATATTGAAGATGTGTAGTATCCCAATGTCAAAAAGAGAAAAGTCTGGATTTTAGGAACAGGACTGTTTAATTGATTATGGTGCCCTGAATAAAAATTCTACTTGACTAGGCAATTGATTATTATTAAGTTAGTAATCAGTGATCATTAGAATCTACCTCAGATTCATGGAGAAGAAATCATGCCCCCCAAATATCACTTAATTTTCTTTTGGCATGCCAACATCAGGGGAAGTTATAGGTATACAATAGCTCAGTTTCAACAAAGTTTATAGAAAAGTCAATCCTTTTAAGTAAAAAAAAAAAAAGACTTAATGGTAAGTAAAAAGTTGAATGAGCCATTCAAAGTGAATTGAGTGATAAATGAAAGTTAATCTGAGGGCAGGTCTCCAGTAACATTTTATAAGACTTTGCTCTGAGTTAGTGCTGTCCGCTCAAAGTCTTTAACACATGATTCAAGTGAAGACATATTTACCAAAATTAACAGAGGAGGAATAGCTAACATACTGGATGACAAAATCAAGTATCTTCTGGGTCATTAAATGGCAGGAAGAATGAGAAAAAAATCAGGAAATGGGAAATTCTCTGTGTAGATTCACCAATTAAACTGTTCTTCTGCAAAATGCAGGAAACCTGGCTTAAGACAATTATACATGAAAAAAAATAACTTAGGGTTTTAGCTGCCTGTGAACTCATCATATGCCACCCACGTGAACTTCCAAATAAACTGATGTGAATCCTCACAAAGTGTAGATCGCACATCAAGGAAGGTAATAGTCCCACTTGAACTTTGCACTGTTCAGACTACATCTGGAGTATTAGGTTCAATTCACATGCCAGCTTTTCAGAAGGACACCAACAAACTGGATTGCGGGCCAAGGGGAGCTCTGACAACCGCAGAGCGTGAGGATTGGCTGAAATAGCTGAGACAACTCAGAAACATGGTAACTGTCTTCACATATTTGAAGAACTATAATGTAGAAGAGAGTCTGCATTTATTAAGACTCCAGACAAGTAGAGCCTAGATCAATCCAAATAAGAACCTTCTATTAGCAAACTCTTCAGAAATAAAATGAGCTGTCTGGCTCTTTACAGCTTTACCGTTTGGGCTTTTAATGCCTTTCTCATATATCTTTAACTTCTGTGATTCTGGTTCCTTTCCCTTTTTTACATTTGTTTCTTCAAACATGGAAACCTTCATTTATTTTCTTTTATTCCTCGATTCCTTCCCCCAGACTTGTGCAGAGTTGGACAAGAGAGTGCCATAAACAGAATTACATAGTATCCTGGCCAAACCAGTATGCCAGTGCTCAACTGTATGCAGATTTCTTTAAGAATAGGATGCCATCCCAGAACAGACTCCAGAAAAAAATAATTCTTATTCCTATGCCTAGTTATGGATAATCAGAAAAGCATAGCCTCTTAATACGCAAGCCTTTATAATCAGTGACTATAAAAATAAAGAGAACAGGGCTTCCCTGGTGGCGCAGTGGTTGAGAGTCCGCCTGCCGATGCAGGGGACACGGATTCGTGCCCCGGTCCGCGAAGATCCCACATGCCGCGGAGCGGCTGGGCCCGTGAGCCATGGCCGCTGAGCCTGCGCACCGGAGCCTGTGCTCTGCAACGGGAGAGGCCACAGCGGTGAGAGGCCTGCGTACTGCAACAACAAAAAATAAAAAAAAATAAAGAGAACACAATCACTTTCACCGAAGCCTAAGGAGCTGGTGAGCAGCATTTTGATATTCATATTACAGAACCAAATAGAATTCACATAACTCCAGAATTTGTAGGCCTTTTGAAACAAAACCAACCTCTCTCTCTCTTTCTCTTTCTTTTCTTCCCTTCCTACCTTTTTTCCCCCTCTTTCTTTCAAGATTTATCTCACAGCTGTTGCATAACGTTTCTCAGAATGATTCAGTGTCCCGTTCCTATGTTTCTCTTAGGAATAAGCTGTTTCCTTATTACCAAACCAAACCGACTGCCAGGTCCAGGGCTCATCTGGCTGGTGCTTCCTACATCTGCTGTAGGAATAGCTTTCCCTTCACCAGCTGGCAGCAAAGCAACCATGAGGGTGCAAGAGGAGGCAGGTTTAGGGGGAGCATAAAAAGAATGGGGAGGATGTAGAATAGAAATGTCCTTTCCTCTCTGTGATGGATTTCCTTCAGGACAGCTCTGGACAGCTGAAATCCCTTCAAAGGGAGGGAAATAGAGAAGCTGTTCTTTCAGAAGCAGGTTTCTCCTTTCAGACAGCCCCATATTATTATTCCTGTGTAATCACTTTTCAGTACGTTTTATTAGAACTTCTTTTTATTTCCTGAAAAACCATGTAGTTTGCATCTGTGTAGCACGCATTTCTGTGGACCCCTAGTGTCTTGGCATTTACAATGTCTGATTCCCAGACATTCCCAGGTTAAAAGTAGGAAAAACCTAGGAAAGAAAATCCCTCCATACTTTTTTTTCCTCCAAAGAGCCTTTAAATATGAAGTGGAGGAAAGGCTTTGAGCCATAATAACAATGATCTTCATCTGCTCTGCAGGCTTATTGGGAGGCATAAGGAACTAATATGATATGTATAGAGTAGGGTAACTCTATACATTTCAAAAGTGTTTTATTAGTGATGAGAACATCTGCTTCATCTCTTTATGCCTTCATTTCTTCATATTTAAAATGACAGTAGCATACCTAACCCATGGGGTCATTATGAGAAATACATAGGAAGAAGGTGGTAAAGCCCTTAGCACAGGGACAGGCCTAGAGTCAAACCTCACTAACACTCGGCTGTTAACATCATTCCTGTCTAAGTTGGACATTGAAGGGGCCATCAGTGAGTATCTGTGGAATGACAGTGGGTCATTGAATACCAGTCCTAGTTCACTGTGTGCAGATCATGAACTTTGTTGAGAAATGGCAGATTCTAGCGTGTGCTTCCTCATCTTTTGTCCATATGCCTTTTTTCCCTCCTCTGATGAAAGTCAAGCATAAAGGAAAGAGATGATCTCTGGTATTCACTGTATCTTCACTTCTAGCCAGAAAAAAAATGGTGTCATAGATGAGATCACACATTTCTTAAAGGTGGACTTTAAGAAACTTGTTGAACATCTGTTGCAGTGAAGAAATACAGAAAATAATAAGAGCAAAGCCAAATGAAGAGATACAGAAAATTCTAAGAACAAAGACAGATATTATCCAAAAAGCCTAGAAGAGGATGTGGAACAGCACTGGGCTGCACTCCTCCCTTTGTGCTCCTGCAGTAATGTAATTGTTATGTTTCCTGGAATATATATATCAGTGAAGCACAATAAAATTCAAGGCTATAAGGTTAGCACTAATGATATGCTTGGAAAAAATCCTAGAATACAGCATGCTTGCAACTATTATCAGGGCATAGAAAGTTTTAAGTGGTTGGTTTTAAAATAAGTAAAGCTGCCTAGACATTATAAAATATGACATTTTGTATAGCTTTAGGGTTCCAGGGAATGTTCAAATCTACAATGTTAATTGTAAAGAAGATTCCAAAGTAAAAAGTAATAGTTTTTAATTTTTTCCTGGTTCAAATTTCTTGGTGATTATAAACCATTTGGATTTGCCGATTTATAGTTATGAATGAATATAAATCTCAACAAGTAATTTCCTCTTCAGGCTCTTATAGATAAGATAGTATTTTAGAATGAAGTCATAAATAACTCACAAGCATATTACTTCTGTAGGAAAGGAAACATTCTCTTCTACCATTTTTGGGTTTTTTCCATAACAGTTATCACTACTTGAAATTTCTTATTTGTTAATTGGTGATGTTGACTAGGCCATATATTTTCTTCACATATCATATATATATTAGCTGTACCCAAAAGTTACCTATTCTAGGCTATGATGGAACATATATCTTGGGTGCTATTTAAATAAACATGTAGTAAATATTTTTTTCATAGTTTTATGACTTTTCCATTTTAAGAAAAAACTCAAGTTCTAGCAGCACTGCCCATTGTGTATATACCAACTTAAAGATCTAAAAAGATCACTCACAAAAATAAAAATACTGTAAAAAGATCACTCATATCCACTCCTTGACAAATCTAAGAACATTCCCTAGTCCTTGTTGATTGTATTCTACTTTGTGTTTGAAGTAGAGAGGGAAACTCCATGGCAGAGGTGGTATTTGAAATGGGCCTTTAAATATGGAAGTGGTTCCAGAACAATGATTCATTTTGAATAAAGTCACAGGAGTGATGTTGTTTGGGGTTTATTTCAAACAGTGACAAAGTGGGCTTATATTCTGCAGTGTCTATACTATGTGTACTTTGTAGGTAACTGGGTTTTTTTTAACAGCAGGATTATGTCATTGGGCTTTATTTTGTAAAATATTGATCCTGAAGCTGCTTAATAAATTAGTCTGAGTAGAACAATATGGAAAGTGAGAAGAAGGGGTGGAAGCATGAATTCAGAGACTGTTACCATCATTTTACTAGGTCTTCAAGTCTCCCCAGGATCTAATCTTTCTTTGCCTTTATTACTCACTACTCATCCCACATTTACCTAACAAGATTCCTTGTAACTGGTATCCCATCTTCCTCCTTTAGCATCTCAACAGTTTAATCGTATTTCAGGGAAGTCAGGTCCCTGACACTTTCTCTATCCTGCTCCCACCATCATCCCTGCAAATCCATGTTCTGGAAACATGACCTTTCATACATTTCTTACCTCTGTAAACCTCTAATTTATAATCTGTAATTATAATAATAATGTCTATCTCAGAATTGTGCTACAGTCGATAATGAATGATAATATTTTGAGTGTTCTTGTTTTTGAATTGCAGGTTTAACTTGGCAATGTTAATTTAACATTTTGTCTTGCTTTCAGTAATTCATGTATATGAGTTATTGCTTCATGTAGATTATAATTTAAAGTATAAATTGTATATTATTTTTGTTTCCACCATAGAGTTTCATGTACTGCCTTATATATTAGGTATTTAATTCATGTTTTTAACTTGAATTAAGTGACAATTTATAACTTTTAACAGCACATCTGTTTTGAATTGTGATTATTTGGGGGCTTCTGGGGAACACACAAATATCAGATACTTTATTTCATTGTAAATCATTTGAGGGCAGATAGGCCATGTCTTCCCATCTTTCAAATGGTAGGAACTAAATAAATACTTGGTAGGAACTTCTTCCAAAATGGTAGGAACTAAATAAATACTTGATGAACCAAAACATGAACACAGAAGAAGTGACGCTTGTGTCATTTTAAGTTCTCTGAGATGCCAAAGAACTACACGTTGACTTGCTTATTTATGTAACTGAAAAGTGGCTTTTTTGTTTTACAACTTTCAAAGTCCTTAGAAACTCTGACTAGTGCATCTTATTTTCAGAATATAGAGGGTGTTCTCATGTTGCTGTGTACATCACATTTACATCTGGAAAGATGGCGTTCATTCTTTCTAGAAATATTTATGAGCCTCTACAGTGTTCCCAACTCTGTGAAGAGCAAAGAAATTCAGATGTAGAACCAAACGGAAAGATCTGTTTATCTATTAATAAACCTTCAGAGGCTACTTAGCGGAAGGCTATCTCCTTTTCCTCTGAAACCTGGAGGTTTACTTCAGGATGGCCTTGTAGAAACTGGAAAAGAAAAAGAAAATCAATTGTGTAAGGGGTCCCTAAGAACCTTACCCCAAGAATAGTCTGCTTTAAACATATATACTTAAATTCAAAAAGTATGTATACAGCCTGTCAAAATATTTGGATTTAACATGAAAAAAAATTTTTCTTTTATTTTAAATTTGTAATCCATTTTGAATTTACTCTTTAATGTAACTTTTTCTTAGAACCAATTCTAGGCCAAGTTTTAAAGTGGATAAAATCCATCTTTGTTAACTACACCTCCTTCTCTGAGTTCTCTTTCTTTACCCCTGCTTTCTAGGCATTCAGCATTACTCTGTTGCTTAACCCAGCAGGACCTAATTCTCACTAAGTTTTCCGTGTCCTTTAGATGCCTTAATATTCTTGTGTTCACAGACTTTGATGCGATATAACTAAAAGTGGGGATGTGAACATATGAACAGAAGATATTAAAGACACATTAATATTTCATTTGAAACAACCAAATACTTATTGCATTCTTAGAGGTATTTTTTTTAATATATATAAATTTATTTATTTATTTTTGGCTGTGTTGTCTTCGTTTCTGTGTGAGGGCTTTCTCCAGTTGCGGTGAGCGGAAGCCACTCTTCATCGCGGTGCACGGGCCTCTCACTGTTGTGGCCTCTCCCGTTGCGGAGCACAAGCTCCAGACGCGCAGGCTCAGTAGTTGTGGCTCACGGGCCTAGTTGCTCCGCAGCATGTGGGATCTTCCCAGATCAGGGCTCGAACTCACGTCCCCTGCATTGGCAGGCAGATTCCCAACCACTGCGCCACCAGGGAAGCCCCTTAGAGGTATTTTTTAAATTTATTTTGCTTCATTATTATTCTGCTTTTATGAGCTGCAAAACAAAAATGTTTTGGTATTTGAGCCCTAATAAAATATCTTCACTTCTATGATTAATGAAAGTGCCCTTCTAATTATTTTTAGGTTAAAGCCTACAGAGAATCTGATTCTAATTCTAAAAGAATATGTACTAGTTTTTTTTGTGGTTAGATTATTTCAGCATAGTATAAAAAGTAGAAACCAAATTATTTTTTTAATTAGAACATTATTTTTAATTCTAGCTATTAAAATTTTCTCTTCTTTATGTAGTAACATTCTCTGAACAATTCTCTATGTCTAATGAAAAATGTATTTTTCTGTGTTTATGGGTTATAGTGGGGAAGATCATATTACTGTCTTCATTTTATGAACAGAGGGTAAAGACACTATAATTTTTTATATTCCTTGCTTGATTTTTAGTGTATAAATCCCATATAGCATCCTGCCCAATGTCACACAAGTTGTGAATATTCAAAAAGTATCAGTTGTTAGCTATGTGTCCATTTTTCAAGTCAACTTTCCTCATTTGTAATAGTTAACTTTATTGCCTTCTTCACTCTGCCACACCCCTATGCTAAAACACTCATGCTGTACTATTTCAGTCATATTATGTATCTGGCACTTTGCAGTGCACCAAAAATACAATGATGAAGAAGTCAGAAAAGGCCCTCACCTGCATGGAACTTATATTCTAGTTCCAGTGTGCAGTATATAGGGAACAAATAACCCAATGAGTAAGATAACTTCAGATTATGCTACATAGAAAATATACAGGTTGAGTTGATAGAGAATACTATTTAACATTCAGCCTTCACTTATGCATGTATTCATTCAATATATTTAGTTCTTTTTTTTTTTTAATTTATTTTTTGTCTGTGTTGGGTCTTCGTTTCTGTGCGAGGGCTTTCTCTAGTTGCGGCAAGCAGGGGCCACTCTTCATCGTGGTGCGTGGGCCTCTCACTATCGCGGCCTCTCTTGTTGCGGAGCACAGGCTCCAGACGCGCAGGCTCAGTAGTTGTGGCTCACGGGCTTAGCTGCTCCGCGGCATGTGGGATCTTCCCAGACCAGGGCTCGAACCCATGTCCCCTGCATTGGCAGGCAGATTCTCAACCACCGCGCCACCAGGGAAGCCCTATTTAGTTCTTAAGTAGCTATTGTGTGCACCAGAAATTACGAACTCAGGTGCCTGTGTGTGAAGTGTGAAGTGTGAAAAGCAGCTACCTAATGAAAGTTGTAGATGTGTTTTCTGAATGTTCTTCAAATTTTTTTTTGCTGACCAAACCAGATTGCCCTTTGGAATACATCTGCCCACTGTTATCTACCTCTACATGCAAATGTCCTCTTTTTCAGAAGGTAGCAGATACATTCTCTTTCTTTTGAATGTCAATCTGATTCAAGTACACAAAATTCATTCATTTATTCATTCACTCATTCATTCAATAACCTTTAAAGTAAAACCTTTATTTCAGTGTTCTTGTATGAAGTAGAAAGCCAGTACTCAGACTCTACCCTCCAGTAAATTGTAAACCATGTGACATTCTTTCTGTCTATCCAGCCAGAATTAATTTCCTCCTCTTCAGAGCACACAAAGAATTTTTTGTCTTGCATTTATTTCTATATATGTCTTGTCTTCCTTACTTAGCTCTTTATTTCTTATATATTTTGGCATTATTCATGACATCAAAAGTTGTGCCTTATCCACAGAAATTGCTCAGTACCTGTTTATTACATGAATGAGAAAAAGGTCAGACTAAGTCAGAGTTGTTACCTGTGTGATCAGTATGTGTTTTCTAGGTTAAAGCATCATATTTTGCATTTATTTACATTGTGAATTATGGTGAGGATATAATGGGCAGCACGTTTCCTAATTATTTGGTTTTATCTGACATTTAATTCCCTCGGTTGGTATCCTTAATTAATTACATAAGATTAGAAAGAATGTTTAAAATTCATTTTAAGTTTTCAAAGGTACTGACTTTCAGAAGAAAAGTAATATGAAACCCAGACCCTATTAATTGCTATTTTAGGGGAAGTTTGAGAATCATGTTATATACTTAGGATAAATGGGAAAGCAGAGAAAGGGTTGAGCATGCACTCAAAACAAGGACATAGAGAATCCCTGAATTGAGTTTGCACCAGAAAACTGGTTTTGTTTGCTCTTACTTTCTTGGATCAATTCATATTCCGGTTTAGTAAAAGATAAACTCCAAGGTTTAGAATGCACAATTTTAAATTGTTTTGTTTTTGTTTTTTAACATCTTTATTGGAGTATAATTGCTTTACAATGGTGTATTAGTTTCTGCTTTATAACAGAGTGAATCAGCTATACATATACATATATCCCCATATATTCTCCCTCTTGCATCTCCCTCCCACCCTCCCTATCCCACCCCTCTAGATGGTCACAAAGCACCGAGCTGATCTCCCTGTGCTATGTGGCTGCTTCCCACTAGCTATCTATTTTACATTTGGTAGTGTATATATGTCCATGCCACTCTCTCACTTTGTCCCAGCTTACCCTTCCCCACTCTGTGTCCTCAAGTCCATTCTCTACATCTGCATCTTTATTCCTGTCCTGCCCTTAGGTTCTTCAGAACCTTTTTTTTGTTTTTTTAAGATTCCATATATATGTGTTAGCATACGGTATTTGTTTTTCTCTTTCTGATTTACTTCACTCTGTATGACAGTCTCTAGGTCCATCCACCTCACTATAAATAACTCAATTTCGTTTCTTTTTATGGTTGAGTAATATTCCATTGTATATATGTGCCACATCTTCTTTATTCATTCATCTGTCGATGGACACTTAGGTTGCTTCCATGTCCTGGCTATTGTAAATAGACATTTCTCCAAAGAAGATTTACAGATTGCCAACAAACACATGAAAGGATGCTCAACATCACTAATCATTAGAGAAATGCATATCAAAACTACAATGAGGTATCACCTCACACCAGTCAGAATGGCCATCATCAAAAAATCTACCAAAAAAAAAAAAAAAAATCTACAAACAATAAATGCTGGAGAGGGTGTGGATAAAAGGGAACCCTCTTGCACTGTTGGTGGGAATGTAAATTGATACAACCACTATGGAGAACAGCATGGAGGTTCCTTAAAAAACTAAAAGTAGAACTACCATACGACCCAGCAATCCCACTACTGGGCATATACCCTAAGAAAACCATAATTCAAAAAGAGTCATGCACCACAATGTTCACTGCAGCTTTATTTAAATTGTTTATTGTTTTAAATCAGTTATGTCTTTTGAGGAGGGAGGTAAATAAAAAGTTTGATTTGGTAAGTATGAGGCACATATTAGAGATTAAAATGGAGTTTTCAGGAAAGCAATTAAATACAAGAAACTGGGGTTTGGAAGAGAGATTATATATCTGAAGGTATAAGTGAAAGACATTGAGAGCCATGAGATTATATGGGATCCAAAGTTGAACCTGGGCACTCCAGAGTTAAGATGTCTGTTAGATTAAGGGAATCAAAAGGGTACTATTTAAAAAGAAGCAGCCAGCAAAGTAGGAGGAAAACCAAGAGAGTGTTCTGGAAGCCAAGCGAAGAAAGTGTGTAAAGGAGAATCAAATGATCAAGTTGCCAGAAGCTACTCATGGACCAAGTGGGAGGAAGACTGAATATGGGCCATTGGATTTAACAACATGGAGGTCAATGGTGATCTTTTAGTGGAGTTGTGGGTAGAGAAACCTATTAGAAATATGTTCAAAAGGGAATGGGAGGGCTTCCCTGGTGGCGCAGTGGTTGAGAGTCCACCTGCCGATTCAGGGGACACGGGTTCGTGCCCCAGTCCGGGAAGATCCCACATGCCGCGGAGCGGCTGGGCCCGTGAGCCATGGCCGCTGAGCCTGCGCGTCCGGAGCCTGTGCTCCGCAACGGGAGAGGCCACAACAGTGAGAGGCCCGCGTACCGAAAAAAAAAAAAAAAAAGAGAGAGAGAATGGGAGAAAGCTAGGTGGAGACAAGTGTCAACAAATATTTCAAGGGGTTTTGATGTAAAAATGAAGTTAAAAAAATGGGGCAGTACCTGGAAAGGGAAGTAGGGTCAAGAAAAGGTATTTCATAAGATGGAGTAAATAACAGCAATAGCGTTATTAAGCTGATGGGATTGGTTCAGTAGAAAGGAAGAATTTGCTGATGCTGAAGTTAGAGTGGCAGAATATCTGGAAAGATGTTCCGGAGTAGACAACAGAGGATGAACTCTAATGTGTAAGGTGGAGGATTGGCCTTATCCATGAATTAAGAAGGAAGGCACAGCGTATAAGCACAGAGGCAAGGAAGTGGTAGATTGGGGTGGGTCCTTTGTGGAAGTTAGAATCTGAGTCATTCTGTTTCCTTTGTGAATTAAGAAGTAACTTTATGCGCTGAGAGTGAGGATGACAGTGGAGCTGTTACAGAGTTGAGGAGAGGAGTATGGTATGAAAAGTTTGTCTAGGAACAAGGAAAATAAAGTAGGATTGATGGCCAGCACTAAGGGCCCACTTGCGATTCATGATCATGACTTTAAAGTGAGACTAGTACACGTCATTTTAGGTTTTTCTTTTTTCATGGAATGGCTTAGGCAGAGAGTTGGATTTAGGCAAAATTAAACTTTTACCAAAAGAATGTGATAAAGTTAGAGGGAAGGAAAGAGAGTTGCATACATATACAAGGAAGTAATTACAAAGAATGCACATGGGATTTAAATTAGGCAATGGGTATAAGGATAGTGAAAAGAATAAATTGATTGCTAGTCTCAGTGGGCACAGATTTTTTTTTTTAATTAGGTACTTGAAGGAATGAGCAGGGAAAAAAGGAGAGTCGGTGATTAGAGAATGAGGTGCTTAAAATTGTGATTAGAGTGGGGTTTCCATAAATGGTAATGATAAGATCTTCTAGGATGTGATCACAGGAGTTGATAGCTGGGGAGACAAGATCATGGGAGGAGAGGATGTCAAGGAACTGAGTTCAAGGCATTGGAGAATCATTCATCTGGATATTGAAGTTGAGTTGAAGAGTGTTTTACAGTAAACTAAGAGCCAAAATCTTCAAAAACTGAAGAAGAGTGGTATGAAAAAATGAGATGCAGTATCTTCTGTAGTCTGATAACATGGGATTCAAAGTTCAGGTTTACACGGAGGAGAAAGAGAATTGGAAGTAGTTATGTAGTGCAAGTTTGGAAGTAGTTATGAAGTGCAAGTAGGGTATTTAGCCCACTTCCAGGCCCAGCGTTATGAGAGGTGTGGAAGAAAGAAGAGCCACCTCTTGAGAGAGCTACGGGGGAAGGAGTGTTGTCAGAAGAAAGCCAGTTTTCAGTGGCAACAAGAAGATAAAGATCACGTTCAAGAAGAGATTGAAGAGTGAATTAACTTCTCTTCTAACTGCTCCAAGAGGACACAGTGTGTTAGGGAGGAGTTGGAGATGGAGGAGCAAAAGGAGGAATGAATATACAGAGCCTTTGTGCAACTGGAGATACAGATTTGAGGAACCCAGGTTTCACCTGGGGTGTGACTTAAATAGGAATAAAAGACCAAATGGGATGGGGGCTGATCCAGGGTGTGGTGGGAACCTGTCCGTGTTATGGGGGAGGGTCTTGCCGATGGTCTGCAGAGCTGAGAATATATTATCGGAAAGCAAGTGTGTTTGACAAATGAGACTGTAGTTTTGATGTTCATGAGTGGAAAGGTAGAATGTGAGTAAGAGTAGAGTCTTAACTTTTGCTAGAAAATTCTGCTTTGGGCCGTTTATAAGTTGATGATATTCTGTAGAAATTTAGCCTAAGCTAATTCTTAGCTTATAAAAGAAAAAAATTGTTTAGGGAATGATTTTTATAGGTTTTGCCAGATCTAGGCTGATACTGTGGTTCCAGGAATTCATATATGTTTGGTCATTAACTTCTTGGGGAAAATCTGGACTTTCACATAATATGATTTATTAATAACATCCTTTTCCCCATATTTCCCTTCAGTTGCCCAGAGTCTAAGCTTCACTAATAATGTTTAGCTTTATCATGGTTATTACAGGGACTTAGTATGCTGAGTGAACCAATTTTCTGGTCCATGCATCAGCTTTAATTATTTAAAGATACATTTACACTCTTAAATCCCCTGCTTAAAAATGAAAATTAGATAATTGCCAGCTATCTAAGTAACAGCAAATTGTTGACGTCTCTGAGCTATTTTCTTTTTCTCTCATTTCTTGCATCCTTTCCTTTTCTTCTGACCTTCAAGTGGATTCTCCTCATTGCCGCTTTTGAGGCTGTGTTGTTCAGTTCCAGTCTTGGTTTGTTTGTTGGTTTGTTATTAATTCTCATCATTCTTTCCTGATTGAGATTAATAATCTCATTGCCCCTATGTTTACATTTCAGTGTATTTTGATTCAGCAGTTAAACTGTATTTTAATTTCTCCTGGATCAAGATGTTTCCTGCTTTTCAATTCAATTCTAATTTTTATTTGTTTATTTGTTCTTACAGTTATTACTTTTTTCTTGCAGGTATTCTGAACCCCTTGACATGAGTTCTTGCTTACATGTAAAGCTTCCTCAAAGGAGAAAGATATTTAACTTCTTCCATTCCAAAATAATCCAAAAATTATTTTTAATCATGACCAGGGAAAAATAGTTGATTGGATACATTTACTTTAAATTAATTTCAGTAACAAAATAAAATGAGGAATGGAATAGGGGAGAATACAACTATTCTTTCTTTAAGGTGGCTTTCTTCTCTTCTGAGCAGGTGGAAAAAGTGGCTACTCCATTTATAGCTCAATTGGCCTCCTTCTTCTCTACCCTTCTTTGCTTTGGTTATCTCATTAATTGCTTTTGCCTCCTCTTTTCATTTAATCTTGGATCATGCTAGGTCCAAGAGGAGAGTAAAGTTGTTAATGAATAGGAAAAATTCACTCATTATTTTTCCTCTTGCTCAAAATATATTGAATTTGGGCCAAAGCAAAGGAAGCTGAGCCATTGACAGTCTTTATTTTTATGCATATTTATTTATACTTCTACTGCTTACAGTTAGTAGATTCAGAAACATGTGCGGACCATGTTGAAAAATTACATTAAAGAGCAGTATTTAATTGTTGGTACTTAATTGGGTGATATTTAACTTTTAAGTTTTCATGATTCAGAGTGTGGTATTTGAGTTTTCAGCCACTGCATGGAAAATGGATCTTTTTCTTAGGAATATATACTTAGGGGCTTCCCTGGTGGCACAGTGGTTGAGAGTCTGCCTGCCGATGCAGGGGACACGAGTTTGTGCCCCGGTCCAGGAGGATCCCACATGCCGCGGAGCGGCTAGGCCCGTGAGCCATGGCCGCTGAGCCTGCGCGTCCGGAGCCTGTGCTCCGCAAGGGGAGAGGCCACAACAGTGAGAGGCCCGCGTACTGCAAAGAAAAAAAAGAAAAGAAATATATACTTAGTAGCTGGCATCATAAGTACATAGACCAAGTAAATTATTTATTATCCTAAAATACAAATTTTCATATGGTATAGAATGTTATTGTGTTGGCATAACCACTGCATTCATTCTCCTGTTGAATGGAAGCCATTCTTACCTTTTATTTCAGGACTTCCCTCTCTTATAGCTGGGCTCCATTTCCCCATTGTACAGTGCCCTCATTGCCTAGTCCTGACCTTTGTGGACAGCACCTGGGTTCTCTGCCTGTCTCTCCCACAGTCAATATTTTGAAACTTTATGGTTCTGCATTCCTTAGTAGAGGAACTTTCTCTTGCTATAACTTGAGAGCTAGAATATCTTGAAAACTATAGAGTTCTACTGGCAAAGTCCTATCAGGTGACATTCCAGTTAGCTAGTTTTAGCTATCCTTTAACCACACAAAACCCTTCCCAACATCCTCAACCCTGGCTCTTGCCTGCCATGTTGAGCTACTTAAAATTCCACCATTGTGCCTGTTTACATCATTTAGCCTCTGCTAGAAAGGTTTTTTTCCTACCCTCTTCACCTTTCTATTCTATATTCGAAACTCAGCTTAAATATTTCCCCAGGGAATATTTCTTTGAACTTTCTTGAAATGCCAACCTTTGAGTTTCCATATCACACTGTCATCACTTCTATATAAGCACTTAACACGCTGAATTGAAATTACCTAGATCTTTACCTTATCCTTTATTATTTGGCTGTAAACTCCTTGAGATAAGCCACTACATCTTGTTCACCTTTGTTTAGCAGCACACTGTTTGGGATGGAAGGGAGGGAGGGAAGGGAGGAAGGAGAGGGGAGAGAAGGAGAAAGTTAATTATAGAACTGAAGAAACCTAAAGAGCTCTGGGTCTTCCATCTTTAAACAGACAAGTAAATATTTGCTGGAAATCTTTCATAATATGAAGGATAGGGACATAAATTTGAAGTTTTATAGTTATGACATAAAATAAAAACAAATTATCTTTCTTCCAAGCTATTCATCTCAGTGTTCCTGCCTAATTTATATCTTATGGTGCTTTTAGAATTTTATATCACTTTGATATGCAAATTTCAAATATATACATTGCTCTGGGAATATATTTCATATTTTATTGATTGTAAGATGACATTATAGTAGAGAATCCAATATATTAAATAATATCATATTAAATATGTAAGTTAATTATATAATACTAAACAATTTTTTAATTAAGTTATGAAAAATGTACATTTTATTAGAATTGGGGACTATGGTACTATTACTAACAGTAAAATCTAACAATTATTGAATACTTACAAAAAAACCAAGTACTTTACATAAGTTATAATACTTAATTCTCAAAACAACCCTAGGTGGTAAATTCTACTACTATTATATTACATATGAGGAAACTAAATGCACAAAGTTCATATTGGTAATAAGCCCTGGAAGTAAAATTTGAATCTAGACAGCCTTACTCTGGAGAAATGTGGTCCAATGGAACTTTTATTCAATGATAGAAATTGTCTATATCTGTGCTATCCAGTATAGTGGCCACTAGCCATATGTGACTATTGAAAACTTGAAATGTGGCTAATATAAATGAGAAAGTGAATTTTAATTTAGTTTAACTTAATTACTTTTAATATAAATAATTGCAGAGACAGAGATTTATTTTAAGGAATGGGCTCATATGATTGTGGATGTTGGCAAGTCCAAAAATCTGCAGGATAAGCCAGCAGGCTATAGACCCTCCAGTTCAAGTCCAAAGGCAGTATACTGGGAGAATTCCCCTTTCTTCAGAGGATGTCAGTCTTCTTCTATTAAGGCCTTCAACTGATTGGAATATGCCACTCATTATGGAGGATAATCTGCTTCACTCAGTCTGGTGATCTAAATGTTAATCTCATCTAAAAATATTTTCACAGAAATATTTAAAATGTTTGACCAAATATCAGGGTAGCACGGCCTAGTCAAGTTGACACAAAAATTAATCATCACATAGTTCACGTAACATTTTTGTACGCAGTTCAACAAATTACATCATTCTATGGAGTACACTGGAAAGGAATTTAACCAGTACTAAATTGAATTGCTTTCATAAAATCAAACAAAACTAGCATGTTTAATAAATCATCAGATAAAGCATTCTAATTTAATGTTACTTGTTTCAGAGTATTCTAAAATTCTTTGATGCTATCTAATTATTATCAATACTACTTTCTTGTTTTCTAGAGTATCTGAGTAAAAAGTATGAAGACTGCTCTAATATTATCATTTTCCCATAGTGAAAATATCACAGTGATTCAGGGGAGTTGAATCTACCATTACTTCCATCACACAACTATAGAACATATCTAATATATTTGAAAAAAAAGCATAACGATAGAGCTAATGGGATGATACTATGTAACACATGCCGTAATTAAACATGGACCAATAGCTAATCCTAAAAGAATAATTAAAATACTTGTTAATAATCCTTCTATTTACATTTCAAATATGAAAAGTAAGTGTTAAATTACATTTCTTCGTTGATTACAAACTCTTAGTAATTGGAACTATTTAAAATGAATAACAATACTTGATTTGGTCTGGTTTTTAATTTCATACCAAGGATTTCAGCTCAGTACTCTCCTAACATAACATCTTTGACTAAGTCATGAGATTTTACTTAAGCAAAGGGCTGCCTTGGGAAGAGAAGTAGACACAGAGATATTTCCTGCATTTTTAAGTGTTCTTCCCTGTAGTAGACATTACTTCCTTCACAAACTATAATGTTTACATTGCTCTCTTTCATATTTGAATGAGGAAGATGGATCACAGGGAAGAAAACATCTGCCCTGTTCACGTTGTACAGCATAGTGATTGTTATTTGGTTTTTTCTTAGAACTATATGAGAATTCATTGATTTTTTTTTTTCTTGCGGTACGCGGGCCTCCCACTGTTGTGGACTCTCCTGTTGCGGAGCACAGGCTCCGGACGCGCAGGCTCAGCGGCCATGGCCCACGGGCCCAGCCGCTCCACGGCATGCGGGATCCTCCCGGACCGGACACAAACCCGCGTCCCCTGCATCGGCAGGCGGACTCTCAACCACTGCGCCACCAGGGAAGCCCGAGAATTCATTGATACTTAGACTCGTTGTCCACCTGAATTTTTCACCAAGGTACCTCATTTCTGGTTGTTGTCCACCAGGCTATCTGCATGTGGCTATTGTGAAGATGAAATTTTATGTTGCATTTGGATTAAAAGTGGCTGGAGGCAGCCTTCATTTTAGTGATTTGCGAAATGGAAAGCTGAACTCAAAGTGACTGTAGCTTTCTGACTACGAAGAGAAGCTATGCCATGTGGTGAGTTTAATTAACACAAGGCTGGTGAGATTATTCCTAGAATGATGGGTTAATAATCACTTAGCTGGTGGCTTTGTTTACAGCCTAGATGAGCAAGGCTTTTTTTTTTTTTTTCTTTCTGCGGTACGCGGCCCTCTCACTGCTGTGGTCTCTCCCGTTGCGGAGCAAAGGCTCCAGACGCGCAGGCCCTGCGGCCATGGCTCACGGGTCTAGCTGCTCCGCAGCATGTGGGATCCTCCCGGACTGGGGCACGAACCCGTGTCCCCTGCATCGGCAGGCGGACTCTCAACCCCTGCGCCACCAGGGAAGCCCAGAGCAAGCCTTTTTAATAAGCTTTGTGGTTGACCTAGCCTCTGGGTTAAAAGTTACATTTCTGGTAGATTAAACAGATTTTGTAGTTTCAAGTGAATAACTCTGAGAACCTTTGCCCCCCTCAATAAACATTAAGCACGGGAGGGCTTCCCTGGTGGTGCAGTGGTTGAGAATCCGCCTGCCAATGCAGGGGACACAGGTTCAAGCCCTGGTCCAGGAAGATCCCACATTCCACAGAGCAACTAAGCAACTAAACCACAACTACTGAGCCTGCGCTCTAGAGCCGGTAAGCCACAACTACTGAAACCCACATGCCTAGAGCCTGTGCCCTGCAACAAGAGAAGCCACCGCAATGAGAAGCCGGCGCTCCGCAACGAAGAGCAGCCCCTGCTCTCCGCTACTAGAGGAAGCCTGGGAAGCAACACAGCCAAAGATAAATAAATTAAAACAAACAAAAAAATTAAACACAGGAACTGTCATTCAAGATAATAAGAAGAAGAGTGTGTTATAAACTAAAAGAATCTTTCTTAAATCCTTTGCACACACGTCCCAACCCCCAGTCTCCTAACAGCCTGGTTCTTTGTGCTCTTCCTTCTGTTACTGGAATGAGTAATACTCAGCACCATTTATGGAAGTTGGAAAGCAATTGTGTCAACAAGATTCTTTTCTCTCAAGGCTTGTCATCAAATACAGTGGTTTTCTATAGTTTCTTTTCATTTTAACCAAAGATAACTCAAAGTTTAAAGCTTATAATTTTTCTTTCTACACTCAGGTTTCCCAGTGGTTTCACAGTTATGATCTTTAAAAATGTGTATCTGTACATCTATTTCAGATCATTTTATTTTTGGCTGCACCATGCAGCATGCAAGATCTTAGTTCCCGGACCAGGGATCAAACCTGTGCCCCCTGCATTGGGAGCACTGAGTGTTAACTGCTGGACTGCCAGGGAAGTCCCTATTTCAGAGAATTTTAAACAATATTCTGCTCTTTCTCTTTGTTTGATGAGTCGAATTCAACTCCATACAATGCCCACACAGTCCAGTCGTCCCATTTCGTGCAGTAACCCTAGATTTAATGCTCTAGGATGTCATTATTGGTGCCATTGCTTTTTATCGAATACCTTCTTAAGCTTGTCAGTGGCCCAGATTAAATTGTTCAAGAATGAGAATGTGACATTTGTGGTTATCCTGGACCTCAGGACTATTCAAAAAATGTTTAACTTCATTCTTATTCTGAAAGGTGATTAAGGTACGTTAAGTACAGATTGACTTTCTCATAATAGGCATTCAAAACAGGCCATCGGGGCTTCCCTGGTGGTGCAGTGGTTGAGAGTCCGCCTGTTGATGCAGGGGACACGGGTTCGTGCCCCGGTCCGGGAAGATCCCACATGCCGCGGAGCGGCTGGGCCCGTGAGCCATAGCCGCTGAGCCTGCACGTCTGGAGCCTGTGCTCCGCAATGGGAGAGGCCACAGCAGTGAGAGGCCTGCGTACCGCAAAAACAAACAAACAAAAAAAAGGCCATCGTCATAACTCATGTCCCACATGGACTTACATTTGATGTGGACTTTGATCCTAAGTCTGTGCCTCTGAAGAGACATAGAGACCTCTAGATACTTTATGATTTTTCTCCTTAAAGTTTTCATTTTAGGAGAATTCAGTTCATCTTCCAGCTTCTAACTACTAGTAAAAGTTACTGATTCATAGACTGCTAGAACAGAAAGGCCCTGGAGACTTCCTAATTCTAGACTCCTTATTTCATACAAGAAGTTTTACAGTTTTGTGGAAGGGTTTTCCTGATGTTGGCTAGTATAGTTCTTAAAGTGTATCACCAATTGTTATTCTAACCCATTTCTGCAAATGTATCAGTAGTCTGCAGTGTACAGAGGTTTTGTGAAGTGATCCTGGATAATTTTTATTCTTGCTGCGTTGTTTTATAAATGTGTACTTTAAGTCTGTTCACCTGTACCTAATGGCTACTGAACACTTTTCTAGAGAATGTTTTATGAGATTTGGACATTCAGGTAAACATGAACATTCTATGGGAGTCTTTTCGTTCATACTGAAACTGCCCTGTTATGAGAGCTAGAGAATAATTATGATCTTTGGCAGAATAGTGGTATCATTTTTTTCTAACTCTCAGAAACTAGCTGTTGGCTTTTATACAAGGGAATATCAAGTTACTTCCTCTTTTTTAAAATTCAAAGGGGTGTGGAACAAAGTATTCAGTACACAGAAGGAAGTGCTTCCTTTCCATAGAACAGTATGTTTCTAGTTCCTACTAGAAATCTTTAATAAAGCATCACAATATTCACTTTACAGAGCATGAATCCTGTTAGATACAAAACTATTTCAACACCCAGATTGTATCTATGAGCGGAATCTACAGGACTCTGTTTTGCTCCTATCTTACTTAATAATGATTACTAAACTTGTATTAAAGGGCCTCTATACATATTATCTCATTGAACTTTCACAGCAACCTGAAGAGAAAGGCATGTGTTACAATTCTGACCATATTAAGTGAAAGTCAGATATCATTTGGAACAGTGATTTAGTTAACCATGATTCACAGCCCTCTTCCATAGTCAGGCCTGGCCAAGGCCATTCCCATCATTTCTTTGGCTTTCCGGGCTGCATTCCTGCATCTGCCCATCCTTCAGCTTTCTCCTCTAGTCACACTGAGCTATGAACCTCTGCCCCCTCCTTTTGCCACAAGATTCCCAATAGTTTTCTGAGGCATTACTGACTTTTCTGAAAACGTGGGGTCATGTTGCATAGCAACGGGTTTCTACCATCTCTCTGGCTCTCGCCCTCACTAACTACCCCTTCCCCAAACCCACAAGAATCAAACATGTCCCTGCCCCTCATACAGGAGGGGAAAGTTAGGTTTAGGAGGGGTTAGTGATGGATCCAAATGATGGAACATGACCTGAAAACCATGTGTTCTGATGACAGATCCAGGGCTCCACTTGTTACTTTAAAAATATCAACATTAACCGTTGTTTAGCACTTTACAATTTACATAGACATTTTACTTACGTTAACTCATTTTAATGTCTTTAATAATGCTGTGAGGTAAGTATTATTGTTCCATTTTGAAGAAGCATACATGGTTACATAGAGAATTGACTTACCTTAGGCAATGCCTGTTTGTTAATGCTCAACTTTACCCTTTCCTTTGAGATTTCATTTACCTAAAATTGATTTCATCTCTTTGTGGCAAGTCCCGTAGTTTCCCAAGGATTTCTGTTAATTACTAGTCTCATGGTCATCTCTTCCTACAGCTGAGCCCTTGCTCTCAGCTAAATCTCACCTTTCCCTAGGACAATATACCTTTCAGCTTCAGTGCAACCCAGATATGAAAAATAGTCTTTTATTTATTTATTTTACTTTTTGTAAAAACCAAAGCTGGCTACTCCAGAAGTTGAAGAAAGCAATACAGAAATTTCTCACCACTGACATGAATTTTGCCAGAATTGGCATACTATTTTGACTTTAAAAAATAATTTTTTCATTTTGCTGGAGAGTTAACAATGGATTCAGTATTGGAATTTTTACTCCTAATCTCATATTCTTTGTACCACAAAATACTATTTCATAGAAGTATTTGTTATTTAGATTTGGTAATTATTTATATATCTATTCAGAAAATTTTAATCAGAGTAATTCAGAGAATATGAAGACATCAGTGGTTCTCAAACATTTTGGCCTCAGGGCCCTTTTGCACTCTTAAAAATCACTGAGGACTCCAAAGAACTTTTGCTTATATGAGTTAATACTATTGGTTTTTACCATAATAGACATTAAAACTTGAGAATTTCTTAAAATATTTATTTAAAAATGACAAACCAATTACATGTTAACATAAATAAGATCTTTTTATGACTATATCAATATTCTTTTTAAAAAATAGTGAGAAGGTTAGCATTATTTTTAATTTTACTATCTCTTTAATGGCTAGCTTAATAGAAGATAATTGGATTTTCATTGTTGTTATGTTTGAAGTATGTGAAGAAAACTTAGCTTCATAAAGGTATATAGCTGGAAAAGGGAGATGTGTTTGAGTCGTGTTTTCAGATACATGTGATACTCTTCTTGATTACTATACCAAAATTTGTCAAGTGGTAGTTATTTAGAGATTCTTACTCATTGTTAGGTGAGACCAGACAACAACCAAAGGTTGGAAAATGTGTTGTCTGCAAAACTCTAGTAACCCCATTGAACTCTGTAATTTTTTCTATTGTGTTTCTATGTTCTGGACACTGTTCTAAGCACTTCGCATATATTAGCTCATTTAATCCTCATAATAACTCAGTGAGAAAGGTGCTAATATTAACTTCATTTTGAGGTTACTGAAGCAACTGAGTAAACTGAGGCATAAAAATGGAAATGAGGAAACTGATGCACAGAGATTCTCTGAAGTGAATTTGCCATTTTAGTTTTCAGCTCTGTTGTTTTACAAGATAGTAAATTCAAAGTAAAATAACCCTAATAACATGGACAAGTAATAGAATTGCAAAGTTATTGATAATCTTATGACATATTGAACATTCTAATAATAAATTGGTAAATTACCAAGGGAGATCACACAGTCCTCCGTTAGTAGGCCAAAATCACTTATTATTCCCTTAGTATGCCTCCAGTTATATTGTCGTTAATGATCTATGTTTAACTTGTTTCTAATATAATTTTTTCTGAATATGACTTCTAAGAACCACATTAATTCAGCTTCTGAATATAATTTTTAGCAAATCAATACATGTTTGCATGCACTTTCCCTTATGTTACTATAAAAATACCATTAAACTAATTTTGAGAATCTGTATTTTGGATCCTAGTAGAAATACAGCTAAAACAACACTTAACAGCTTTTCAGGATTACAGAAATTCAAGAACATGGGAGTGACAGTTTTGGCTCTTGCAACACAAATTTTTAGAGGAGTTGGCAGGTATAGCTTAACAGGACACATGATTCCTTCTGATGGTACAGGAAAGTGGGCAACGGGCAGTAAGAGAAGCAGCAGCTTCAAGAACAAATTTTACTGCCATGAATTTTTAATGGTACTTTCTGGGAGCTTTCCAGGATACATTCAGCTGAGAAACCTATGATCAGTAGTGAGTATGCTTTCCCAGGGTCATAGGTGCAGTATCTGTGTGATATTTTGGAAACCTATCTGTTATGGTATGAGTAAAGAATAAGAAAAAATTGGATGGAATAGCACAGCTGAGATTTATTTGTCAAATCTTCCCTCTGGTAGACAAAATAAGCATCACTTAATAATATTAAAGCACTCCAAAGAAAGTTTTGGGGAACAAGTTTATTTCCATGTCTGAAATATAACAAGATCCATATATTAATACTGGAAAGTATGACTCAGGCAACAAAGAGATCAGGTGGGTTCTGCTAATATGTCATTACAGCTCAGCATACCATAAATATTCCTATAGATTCAATGCCTATCCTTCTTTTTACAAACCGTCTTCATTCAGAACATTTATTTTTTTTAAATAAAGCTGAGTACTTGGCATGGGTCTCCCTATAGATCAATGTGTTATTTCTTTGCATTCCTCCATAGACATGTAAGTAAACTGACACGTAAAAGGGGAAAAAAGCAATTGCATGGCATAAGCTTCAGTTTGACAACTGGAAATTCCAATCTGACTGCCAGGAAGAAAGACAATGGGCAAGACACTAATTCACTAGTCCCAAGTGATGGCATTATGTTTTGTTTCGCTTTGGTTTTGGTTTCATCACTTGCACACAACAGAGCAGTAGGAGAAAGACATGGAGTTAAAGAGATGATGGATGGGAAGGGCACAGAAGAGAGAAGATGTAGTAATAAATAGTTATAACTAGCATTTGTATAGAATTTTACAATTTACAATATGTCTTCTGTATTTTATTTCATATAACCCCAACTAAAAAAGAAAAAAAAAAGTCCTGTGGAGGGATCTTCAGGGCATATTTAGTTCTCTTTTTTATTTCCAGTTTTTTAAATTATTATTATCACTGTGAAATATTTCAAACATACGAAAGCTTCTTAAGAATAATTTAACAAATACTCTGGGTATTTTTCTACATAAAGGAGAAAGTTGAATGAAAAGAATTATTATATAAAATTAAGGCAGTTGTGAGCTTCCCTGGTGGCGCAGTGGTTGAGAGTTCACCTGCCAATGCAGGGGACACAGGTTCGTGCCCCGGTCCGGGAAGATCCCACATGCCGTGGAGTGGCTGGGCCCGTGAGCCATGGCCGCTGAACCTGCGGGTCCGGAGACTGTGCTCCGCAACGGGAGAGGCCACAACAGTGAGAGGCCCGCGTACCGCAAAAAAAAATTAAGGCAGTTGTAACTATGCTATTGTACATGGGGTAGAAGAAAGATGATCTATGATAATGATTTGGACAAGGATACGTTTAAATTTGCTAAATTTCTTTCATTTAACTACTTATATAGTTCAACAGCTCAGAATATAAAATATCAATTCCACATTCTTATCTGCCAGCATTAGTTGCTTATTAATACTGTCATTTTAATAATAAGTTCTAAGCTATTTAAAATAGTTCAATATCTGTATTTAGGACAGAATCAATTGTCATCGCTATTAGAATTTAGAAAAGATACCAATAGAAGGGCAAAGTCACAGATAGATTAGAAGGCCATG
This sequence comes from Grampus griseus, assembly GCF_964374135.1. NCBI lineage: Eukaryota > Metazoa > Chordata > Mammalia > Artiodactyla > Delphinidae > Grampus > Grampus griseus. The sequence continues at coordinate 117,907,551 of NC_138997.1, read as the reverse complement.
AATTTATCTTTTGGGAAAGAAATTATTTAATACATGTCAGTTGGTGCCTATGTTCTATTTCTAACGATGCCTACATGAAAAGGCATGGCTCTAGCCTTGAGAATTTAGTCATACCAATTAATACAGTTTTACACAATAATTATCTTTAGTTGAAACTGCTTTATAGCATAGAATTATAAAGTTCCTTTACAAGTAATGCTAATTAACTGAAAGTGTAATAGCCATCTGCCTTGAGGAATAAGCAAGTATATTCTTTTTGCAACTTTCCCTAAAACATAAAAATTATTCTCTACTTTTGATACTTAGTATATCACAATATGCCCCATAGATTTATTTATCATAAATTCTTACTATCTTTTGTGTTCCCCACACAGTACAGTGCCTGGAATATTGTAGGTTCTTAATAAATGTAATTTTTATTAAATTGAATTTGTAAATTTTTCTGGAGACTGCCATCATTTTCCCTACTAAGCCGTTGAGTTTCAGTTTCTTTTCACATAGCTTGCAGCTAAGACACTGATGCCTTCCACATGAGTTTGACATAAAGTACTTTCACTTATGTGTGGCTAATTTCAGGTGCAAAGATACTCAGTTATTTGAAAGAGAATTCCTAAGGACAGGTAGGAGGAGATAATCCTGCTCAAGAATGCAAGAATGTTACCACTTTTTTGTTGGGCTAATTTCTAGAGAAGACACCTGGTGAACAGAAACGTCAAGCTCTTCATAATTTTTTTTTCTTCAAAGTCAGAACTACAAAGAAAACATTGGACTTTTCCACCATTTGAAAATATGGCAGTCCTATTTCTAGGGGAATTAAATAAATGATGGACTGATGCATACAGAGGAAAATGAATAGATCGTATTTTCAAAAAAATTTAAAGAATTTTTTCCTAAGGAATCTGCACTTTACATTGATAATTTTAACTAATATCAATAGAATATTAGCTAAGAATATTTTTCGTAACACATCCTGTCTCAGGGCAAAGTTGGTAATGTGAAATGTGGTTTAATATTTAAGCTGCTCTCTGTTCTACACCTCAAAGCACATTTTCTGTTTAGAATAGAAGAGATAAATCAAAATTTTTCTAAATTGATTTAATAATACTCTGTGGTAGTAGTAAAAATAGCAAGAAAAGTAGAAATTTTATTTTGGCAGTATGGGTACACTTTGCTTTTTGGAATACATGTGTCCTTGAAAAAGTCTAAGTTAAATCATTTTAAATGCACCTCTGGAGTTCCCTCTTAAATTTTACTCTGTAAATAATTTTATAGATGAGGAATCAGTTAACTATATAAGTGAATGTTCATTTAGATAGATGTTTGGTAGTCTTTAATTTATGTATTAAACTTTATTTTGTTTAAATAATGGAGTGTAGAAAGTCCGGGTCTTTAAAAGGAATACTTCCAAAAGATAACATGGAAAAAGGGGGTCATGGCAAAGTCCCTCTGGTTAGGGACTAAACTTATTTTTTGATGGAAACTACCAAGAATTTACACACACTATAGATGAGAGTAAAAAGAATGTTTTCAGAAAGAAACCACTTACCGTGTGATTTGCAGCCATGTTTCTTATGAGACCAGGAAAACTGTAATCAGTGTAGCAAAATCTTTGTGGATGACAAAGGCAATTGCAAGGATAAACAGCAGCCTCCGATGACCAGCAAAGACCATTCAAAGGTAGGAATTTTTAAAATTATGTGACAAGTTATCTATCCTTTTGTTTATTTAGTGAAAGGAGACATTTTCTCTGGCTTTTAGGGGATAATTACAGAATTAATTTAGCACATTCCATCCCCTTTCTTCTGGTCTAAAGGTAATCTTCCGAGTAGACGTCCTTACTAGAAAGAACGTTCCTTGATAAGATGAATGAGTTTTTTCGTTCTGTTGGCATTTAGATTTGTTTTTTTATTTTAAATTGCTAACAAATTGCCTTGGTAAAATTAATCCCGTATTAACAATTAGTCTGAGTAGAATAAGCTAGTTATTTTGAAACCCATTCATCTAAATTTCATCTATATATAAATTTATATAACAGAAAGTGAAAGCTTCCTCTTCTCCCACAATTGTTATTCCCCTGAAAATAATCATGTCCAAGGGTTTGGTGTATATCTTTACATTTTTTTCTTTCTCTTTCTCTCTCAGCGAATACATGCACACTCACATTTATTCGTTCATTCATTTAAAAAATATTTATTGATGTCCTATAATGAGCCAAATATTGTTTTAGGGGGTGTGGATACAGCAGTGACTAGTCCCTGCCCTTATGGGACTTTACATTTTTTATTATAAAGAGCTAATAATAAATAAGATATTCTGCCATAGCCAGATGTCCTTCCAGGCAGCAGTACATCATAAGCACTTTTCCGCATCAGCACTTAGAGCCCCACTATACTCCTTTTTTATTTTCTTTTTCCATTTATAGTCTTGAAGTAGTCTATGCTCACCATCTATACATTTTCACTTTCCAATCATGTCTCAACTTACAAAAGTCTGGGCTTCTTCCCACACCGTTCTACTAAAATATTGTTTATCAGTTCCCATGTGCTTGTTGTGAAATCCAGTTGACACTGTTCAGTTCTCACCTTCTTTGGCTCCTTCACAGTATGGGATACAGGCCACTCTGTATAACTCCCCTCCACTGCTCTAGTTCACACAATAGCTGTTTCATCTCAGACTCTTTCGCTGGTGCTCCTTGCTTTTCTTCTAGATGATGGTATTATTTCCTTGGCCCTCAGTCTCCATTCTGTCTGTAGATAGTGTCATGTGCTCCCGTGAATTCACATACCACCTATATGCTAAGTAGTCTCAGATCTTTATGTTATGTCATCCTGTACACCTCCTGATGGGTATCTCACAGGTGCCTCCAGCTTAATGCAGAGCAGGATTCATTGTCTTCCCACTCATCCCTTTTCCTCTTCCTGAATTTCTTAGTGCAAGAAGCCTCCTTTTACTCAGCCACCCAGACCAGACATTCTGGCCTCATTCTCAACATTTCTCTGTCCCATGCTCTTCACCTACAGTCTGTAACCCTATTAAATGTCCCTCTTTATAATCTCTAATCCCCTTCTCTCATCCTTACTGTCACCCATCTCAGTTTTGACTATCAACATTTATCTCTTAGATTAGGGCAAATCCCCTTGCCTAAGTCCTGTTCCATTCCAATGCATTCTTCACACTACAGCCAGAGTGCTTTCTCTAATGCAAAACTTATTATGTTATTCTTTTTTCAAAAGCATTTCTGTGGCTTCCTGTGAGCTCTACATTAAGTACAAAAACCTTAGTAGAGCTGTAGGCTGTAATACAGCTCTCTGTAATTTGGCACCTACTTGTCTATATACTCTCATCTCTCGTCAAGATATGTCTGAATCTGTGTTCTGAACTGTTGATCCACAGAGGGCCAAACTCTCTCTCCCTTTCTGTATTTGAACATTCCACTCCTTACTGAAATGCTCTTTGCCTTCCTTTCAGCCCTTTACCTGGATGGCTCCTCCTCCCTCAAGAATCATCTCTGATTCGTGTTCCCCTGTGACTTTGCTTTTGTCCATGTTGTTGCAAGTGTTTGAAATGTCTGTCCTTTTCCCAGATTCACCCAGATACTCCTGTGAATGCATTCACATCTAACATGGTCCCTTCTGAGAGCATTTCCTGATCCTGCTATGAGCACTCAGAGAAGGCTGTGGTTGTCTTTGCTGTAGCATTTATTCCTGTCGTGATAATCCTCTGATTGTCGTCTGCATCTCACATAGACTGAGTTCCTTGAGAGCAGAACCCATCTTATTCAACTTTGTGACCCCCCCAAAGCTAGCAGTGTCTGACTCGTGGTGGATGAAAGAGTGTTAAATAAGTAATTCATTCTAAACTATGCCTAGTTTGCATCTCATAAATGAGTGGATATTTGTTCATGAGATGAAAAACTTGGCATAGACTTGGTATGACAACCCTCCACAACCTCCACCTCCCACCAGAATATATAAGTACTAAATAATGAAATTAAGGCCTACAAATAGAATTATAGTCTTTGAGATAAAAAAAAGTCTTTGGAAGAAAGTAATAAAGGAACTCCTTTCAGCATATGGAAAATAAGTTATATATTTCTAGCTTATAAATATCTGTATGACATTTGATTCGTAAACTATAGTCAGTTATACCTGTTTCCTTCCCTTCAAACTATCAGTTTCTACTGCACTATTGGCTGCTTTTGTACCCTGTAACCATCCTGGATTTTAGAGCCTGAATGAAACTATTAGAATTCATTTTTTATCCTTGTAAGTGTTTGTACTTACAGGGATACATTAAATATGTAATTGGATTAAAATAATAATATTGTATTAGATATTATTAGAAAAAGGAGAATTCAAAAACTACCGCCACTGCCAGCACTCAGTAATATAAATTAATATTTTAAAAGATTACAAAACTCTTCACATGTTCTAATGCCAAGCTGAAAGACTCACTTAGCTTTTTTCTTCTAAGTTGGCCAGAAAGTGAGAATGATAGCTATTGTTTTAAGCAGATTTGGCATCAACTCTAGTTTTACTGTTGTTCATATGGAATTTTCTTCACATGGTAGCCAGATGGAGACCAAAAAAATCCACTAAATTTCAAAATTAGTTTATTTTTTAGCAAACATGATTACAGTATGTATTCAGAATGCATTATGTGAAAAACCTATTTTTTAATCTAACTTTACATTATCAAAGAAAGAAGTTAAATATATGTTGATGCATTGTGGAAACCTGTTTATCAAATACTTGTACATAAATATTATAAACTTGGTTTTGTAAAGCTGCTCTGAGGTCGTATGGAGTTCTTTATGGAAACACCAAGCTATAGTCCTTGACACATGAATTTTTATAGAAGGAACCTTAGAGGTCATTTAGTACTTCTTTTCCAATTCAGGTATATCTTTTACAGAATCTTTGGTAGATGATCATCTAACCTATTTTTTTGTGGTCTTTGTTTCTTTTCTTTTTTAGAATTTTTTTTTTTTTTTTTTTTTTTTTTGCATTGAATTGAAATCTGCCTCCTTGTAATGTTACCCATTAGTCCCAATTATATACTTTGGAATAAAACAGAGACCAGCTGGTCCATCTGCTATTCACCGAATGATGAAAGCCACAAATCTATAAGTCATTATTTTCTTCCCTTTCCTCTCTCATTATCCTCCCTCCCCTCATTGAAATTGTCCTATCAGTTCTAAGTCCAAAGTGTACATTTGATCCATCCACTTACTTCCATTTTTACTGCCACTAGATGGTAGTCCAAGCCACCATCATCTTTGACCCAAACTACTTTAATAGCCTTAAAAAAAAAACCTCTGTGCTTCGATTTTCATCTCCCTACAATCTCCTTCCTATACCAACGATCTACAAATTGTAGTCCTGACACCTTAGGACAACACAAGATGATTCATTAGAATGTAAGAAGAGATACCAGAAGTTCTATTTATATTTATTTTTATCTCATCTGTCTTAATTTCTATTTTTGTATAAGTTTCTATAATGTTTATAAATTAGTACAGTGTATATATTTTAGCTCTTATTTTTCTTTTTTGCTTTTTATTAAATTCATAGTCTGATAGATCCAACTTCCCACATCTATTTACATAGTCTTATATAACTAACATGTAAAGAGTTGATTTTTTTAAATAACATGTAGTGCCTTTCGTTTAACCCATTTAGATTTTCTTACACATTTTTTTAAAATTTTGAAACTATCTTATACCTACAGAAAAAATTCAAGTACAGCACAAAAAACATTTTTTCCTGAACCATTTGAGAGTTAGTTGCCAACCTGATGCCCCATCATCTCCAATACTTTAGTGTGTATGTCCTACAAAGATATTTTCCTACATTAGCCACAAAAGAACTATCAAAAACAGGAGAACATTATTATTCCTATTTAGTCCTCAAAGTATGTCCTTTATTGTAACCATTCCAATTCAGAATCGCGTTATTACATTTATTCATGTCTCCTTAGTCTCTTTCAAATTGGAAGAGTTCCTCAGTCCTTCTTTGACTTATATAACCTTGATACTTCTGAAGATTTTAGGTCAGTTATTTTGTAGAATGTCCCTCAGTTTAGTTTTGCCTGATATTTACTGAGAATTAGATTCAGATTGTGTACCTTAGGGTGGAACACTGTAGAAACAATGCTATATTCTCATTGCATCCTATCTGGTGGCACATGATATCGATTTATCCTGATTACTGATGATGTTAACTTTGATCACTTGATTAATATGGTGTTTATCAAGCACTTCCAGTGTGTGGTTACTCTTTTCCATATATATAATTAATAAGTGTTTTGTGGGGAGGTACTTTGAGACTCTATCAATATCCCATTGCATACCAAACTTTTCCCATTTACTTATTTACTTATATTAGTATGGACTCAGGGTCTCCTATTTTATTCAGCGGGTGTAATTTATTACTGTTTATTTTGATGCTTGCCTTGTCCCAGATTTGGCCAGTTAAGAGCCCCTTAATTCAGGTTTCTACGTCTTTTTGACATATTCCCTTTCAGTCTTTAAGCCCTTCTTTAACTTTCTATGTACATTTTATCATCTGTTTCAACAACATTTCGGGTCATTTAGATTACTTTGAATCTTCATTATGCCGCTTTTCACTATTCCTCTTACATAATAAGCATGTCTTCTATATCTTTATTCAATTCGTGGATAATAATAATCAATGAGTTGAAGCCAAAGAAAGGGCCCAGTTGTGCTGCTCCAGAAACTTCTTTCCAGATCGGGGATTCTCAACCAGTTAATCAGTTAATATTAATTAATATACTATTTTTTAGTTTATTTTGAAGAATTATCTGATTAGTCTTCCAGCTAGTTGCTGCTGCCAAGTCAAGGTCACTGACAAGCCAAAAACTCTATCAAGATTTTCCCTAGAGCCCAACCATCTCCTTCCTGAAAGAAAAAATTTTTTTAGCATTTTTAGCATGCTGCTCTTCATGACTGACAGCACCATCTCCGTCTGATCCCAGGGTTCAGAGAACTCTTAGCTTCATGTCACCCTCATTGCCAGTAGGATCTTTACTTACAACCCACTTTGTAATATAACAGCTCTGGGGGCAGGGGGAGAAACAGAACAAAACAAAAACTTAATTCTTAGCACATGTTATAAACTCAGTAATATAACTTAACTACGGAAATGAATAAATACTGAAGATTAATGCAAATAAATTAACCCAAACTTTACATGGGTCTAACTGTTCAGTTAGCTGTGAGTGTACAATGTGAGTCTCCAAAGCCAAAAATCTGGATTCCAGTATAGAACCCAAGACTTACAGCTGTAAAACTTGGGAAAGCCACTAAATTACTCTGAGTTTCAGTGTCCTTTTATTGTTGTTGTTAGATGGAACTAATAAATGAAGCCCTCCTGCCTGCTCCACACTGTTGTAGAAGCCAGAGAATATCATGTAAATGAAAAGTTTCTGTATGCAATTAACTGGTATGAAAGTGTAAGATTATCATTCTTATCACAAATATATAGTGCTGTCATACAGTTGATTTTCTGTTATTTTATAAGAAAAGAATCATGGGCAGCCTTTTCAAATGCCTATCATTTTCCTAAGCTATTCTCCTAATTCTGATCCTTTTTTAAAAAAGAAAATGAAGCTAACTTGGCAGGACTTTTCTTTTGATCCTACCTAATTTGTGTGTTTGTTTGTTTAATGCTCACAAATTATCTACTTAAAAAGTTCTCAAAATTTGGGGAGGTCAGCATAAGCCTCACTATTTGGTTTATAAATTCTTCCTATCTTTAATTAGAAAGTTAGAACAGATTCATTTCTCAAGACTGACGTGGCATCTTTCCTCTGCTCCTTGATTTTTCAAGAAGTAGTGGAATTAACTCTTTAAGAGACTAGAGAAAGCATCAGGCTTAGCCCTTGTTGTTCAGGAACATGTTTCACAGCCTGGGGGCAGGTTGGGGAGTTGGGGGACATCTCTATGTCTCTATCTTCCATCTATAAAATGAACGTAAAGAATCCTACTTCTCACTGTTGTAATGAGGACTAAATGCAATAATGCATGTGAAATAAGGCCTATAAATGATAAAACTTTAAAGAAATGTGTTAGTAACATATGATTCAGAACTCTGGGATAATAATAATAAAAGCTATCATTTACTGAATGTACTCTCCTTACCAGACTCTGTGCTCTCTTTTGATGCTACAACAACCCAATATGTATTATTATCCCTATTTTACAAATGAGGAAGCTGAGGATCAGAGGGGATAAGTACTGCCCAAAGTCACACAGCTAATTCGCAGTCGAGCAAATTCAAACCCAGTTATGTCTGGCCCCAAAACCTATACCCTTAACCCTTGCCTCCAGTTTTACCTCATACTCCCTCCTATTTGGCCCTACAGCGTTGAACTCATTTAAGCAGGAGCTGCCCTGAAAAGCTCTCTTCTGTTAGGAACTGCTGCCAACCTTTATACTGTTGATGCTAAATTTTGCAATATGAAAACCATTCTATTCTGGAGAAGACAGAAACCACATAGTTGATTAATAGCGCTGAACTCTCTTATTTATCTGCTAACACTGTACCATCTTCTGAAAGCAGCAGCCCTCTTCTTTCGTACTCTTTTTGTATGAACATTTTCTCTATTTTACAATTTCAAAAGCCTCAATTCCCTTTGCCTTTAATACTAGGTGCAAAAATGCCCAATTTAATTAGAAAGACTTTAGTTGGTTACCTGTTCAATTACTTGAATAGATTTCTGGCCAAGTACATTTTCTGCATAAGGTAATTAGTTAGTAACCCATGCCCACAAATCCTCCCTCAAATTCTTACATCATACAGATTTCTCCTTTTTAAATATCCTCAATGTTTATATTGATAGGTGTTACCAATTTGTCATGTGCTTATACAAAACTTAGTGGTTTCAGAAGTGAATGATCCTGAACTGAATCAATAATTATCAAGAGCAATAACACTTTATGAATTTAGTGCTAAATAATACATATGAAAAGCTTATTTCTTTGGCAATTTATTACTTAAATTACCACAAGTGTGTTAATTGTGAACTTTGACAGCTAAATGATCAGCTGTGTAGACAGGACCCATATGAATGCTGCCTTGTGTTAGTGACCGGACATCCCTACAACTTCTATGAAACCATCAGCCTGTTACTGCTGTTGACACTTTGAAAGAACTCTCAGTTGCATTATACTATCATTTGAACATTTGAAAATAAATTGAACTATTCACCAAAGACATGTGTGATACGTTGACCTTTCAGGTTCAATCGATTTGGAAAAAAAAATTCTTTTTGATCTCAATATTACTCTTTGTAATTTGATTCCAAGAATATTTTTACTTTTACACTAACACTCTCTAAAAACTTCATTTTCTCAAAATCTCTATAGTTCCTATTTAAAAAGTCTTTTTAAACTTATGTAATAACTATAGATATTAATCACTTTTAAAATGGCATGAACTAATGGGTACATCTTGACCCAATTGAAAATTCATACCATTCTCTGGAAAAAAGTCCCTTGGCAAAATATCCTTGGGAAGAGAACAATACCAGAAACTAACAACTGCTTAATTTTAATGTATAGAAAGAGTTACCTTGTTTTCTTAGACTACATTGTAAGTGAATATAATTTTCTTAAAAAGGAGACACTGTGGGAAACATATGAAAGGATTCATTTCCTGCTGTTTTTGGAAAAATGTAATTCTTCTGTAGCATTAGCTAAAAGATTTACCTAAAATGGCTTTTCAACAATAGTGTATTGTGAGTCAGAAATATTTTCTTTCTCGTTACAGAGATTTAACAGGTTTTGACAATCAAACAGGAGATTTTTGTATAATTTTTGCATGAATGTTTAGTTCTTCCTACTCGGCTGGAAATTATTTCAGAAAATGATTTAGGAACTAATGTGAGGTCCTTAGACCAAAACCGACAACAACAATAACAACAGCATGTTACCAAAGCAAACTTGAGTCCACTCACCTGTGCGCAGTGCCCAGTAAAGCCAGTCTACTGCCACCGGGTTGTGGTGAAGGAAAGTGCAGCATTTATTGCAGTCCCCAAGCAAGGAGTCTAGGCAGCTAGTGCTCAAAAGACCCTGAAATGGCTTTCAGGGAAAGGTTTTTAAAGACACAGTGAGGGAGACGGTTATGGGGTGTGTGATCAGCTCATAGACATTCTTCTGATTGGTTGGTGGTGAGGTAACCAGGAGTCAACATCTTCAACCTTCTGGTTCCAACCAGCCTGGAGTCTATGTGCTTGTGGGCAGCATTCAGTTAACTTCTCCCACCTGGTGGGGGTTTCAGAATCGACAAAATAGTTCAAAGATATGGCTCAGAATATTATCTCTAGCCCTTGAGGAGGAACTAAAGGTCCTTGACTTTGTTTAATGGCTAAACTATTACTATTTTGTCTTGCTTGACTGTTTTCCTTTCTTTCTACATTTTCTCACTTCTCTGATTAAATTTATTCTTTGGAACTTGGGGAAGGCCTCGGAGGCTAAAGTTTTTCTGAGAACAAGAAGCAGACAGAGGACATGGCATGGTGGGAGGGGGCTGGGAGGTGGGGTCTATCCTGAGAAGGCTCCACAGGATCCTGCTGGGTTACAAACACTCTGAAATTTATATACTTTCCTTTCTCATGTTAGTTTGTTATGTAATTAATTAAAAGATTAAAGTTTATTCAGATTAATTCTGTTATAAGAACTTTAAAAAGATTTTGAGATAGGTGGTGAAACCTTAGTTTCAAAAGTACTGATTTAAATGCATTTCAAATGTTAAACATGTAGCTAATTAGGGTAGGACTTTTGAGCAACAGTAGAATACTGAATTGGTCATATTTTATTTGGGGTACATTTCTCTTCATAGAAACATTGTTTAATTTAAGAATCATTGTTTTATGTGGAATCTATCTTTTATCCTGCACTGACACAATTTTTACTCTTTTGTCAAGGTATCAGATACATACCGGACTTCAGCATTCTATCATAAGACCTACACAGCCCAACTGCTTACCTCTGGACAATGCAACCCTACCTCAGAAGCTGAAAGAGGTTGGATATTCAACACATATGGTTGGAAAATGGCATTTGGGTTTTTATAGAAAAGAATGTATGCCCACCAAGAGAGGATTTGATACCTTTTTTGGTTCCCTCTTGGGAAGTGGCGATTACTATACACACTACAAATGTGACAGTCCCGGGATGTGTGGCTATGACTTGTACGAAAATGACAATGCTGCCTGGGACTACGACAATGGCATATACTCCACACAGATGTACACTCAGAGAGTGCAGCAAATCTTAGCTTCTCATGACCCCAGAAAGCCTCTATTTTTATATATTGCCTACCAAGCTGTGCACTCTCCACTACAAGCCCCTGGCAGGTATTTTGAACACTACAGGTCCATTATCAACATAAATAGGCGCAGGTATGCTGCCATGCTTTCCTGCTTAGACGAAGCAATCAACAATGTGACCCTGGCTCTAAAGACATATGGTTTCTATAACAACAGCATTATCATATACTCTTCAGATAACGGCGGCCAGCCCACAGCAGGAGGAAGTAACTGGCCCCTCAGAGGTAGCAAAGGAACCTACTGGGAAGGGGGGATCCGGGCTGTTGGCTTCGTGCACAGTCCACTTCTGAAAAACAAGGGAACGGTGTGTAAGGAGCTTGTGCACATCACTGACTGGTACCCCACTCTGATTTCACTGGCTGAAGGACAAATTGATGAGGACATTCAACTGGATGGCTATGACATCTGGGAGACCATAAGTGAAGGCCTTCGTTCTCCCCGAATAGATATTTTGCACAACATCGACCCCATTTATACCAAGGCGAAAAATGGCTCCTGGGCGGCAGGCTATGGGATCTGGAACACTGCCATCCAGTCGGCCATCAGAGTGCAGCACTGGAAACTGCTCACAGGGAACCCCGGGTACAGTGACTGGGTGCCCCCTCAGTCATTCAGCAACCTAGGGCCGAACCGGTGGCACAACGAACGGATTACGTTGTCAACTGGCAAAAGTGTATGGCTGTTCAACATCACAGCCGACCCCTACGAGAGAGTGGACCTTTCTAACAGGTATCCCGGAGTTGTGAAGCAGCTCCTCCGGAGGCTCTCACAGTTCAACAAGACCGCGGTGCCTGTCAGATACCCCCCCAAAGACCCCAGAAGTAACCCTCGGCTCAATGGAGGAGTCTGGGGACCATGGTATAAAGAGGAAAACAAGAAACAGAAGTTACGCAAAAATAAGACTGAGAAGAAGCAGAAGAAAAGTAAGACAAAGAAGAAACAGCAGAAAGTGGGTTCGTTTACAAATTGCCGATTGGGTGTTCCTCGTGGATAGGTACAAATTTTTTCCTGTCTGGTTAAACTTAAATCAGTACTTAGTCTTTCACCAGTTTTCTAGGTGAACCAGCATGTTTTTGGCTCAGTAGGATTCCTGCCATCAGCCTCGCTGTTTTCGTGTTGTGCTACTCCAGAGACTTCTGCCACCTGGAAAACTTGTGCTCAGTGCCAAAGGTGCTACTCTTGGAAGCCATGCTTAGAGCAGAAAGGAGATGTTTGTTTCTCTTGGTGGTTTATAAAAGGTGGTCAGTGACGAGTCCAGCTGTTGTGCTTCAGTCAAGTGACCAAACACTATGCTTTAAATTATAACATTGGACTGTAACCTGCAATTGATGGACATGCTACTTTGATGGAAGTTACAGAGCAGCATGATTAAAAACCACCTTTGATGAAGTGTAGTCAAAGGTTGCATCACCTCAAAGGCCTTGAAGAACATTTTTTTCTTAGAGAATTTTTGTATATCTATCATAGGGCACTTGGGTTTTTTTAATTAATTCTATTTCATATATCATTTCCTTTCCTGTGAAAATAAGCTGTTTTTCTCACATGTGAACAGCTTGCACCTCACTTTATCATGCATAAGGGAATGGCAAATAAGAAAGTTTGAGCACACTGCCAAAACGTGAATGTAACTATTTTCTAAACACTTTAATAGAATGATGTTTCAGAATAAAGTACATAATTTATTTTTACAGAAAAAATATTAATTATTTTGTTTTCATAAATAGTTATACAAATGACTTTTAATTATTTTATTTTTATTTTCTACATACCATTAGAAGAATTTTATTTCATATTATCAAGATTATCAAGCACTGTAATACTATAAATTAATAGTGTGTGAATTTATAGAATATAAAAAGAAAAAAATGATAATCATCATTGTTCAACCATTATTTTGAATGTAATAAGATGAATATATTCCTTACAAATTACTTGGAAATTCAGCGTTTGTACAGAATTGAGAGACAACTTTATTGTTTCTGTCATAAACACTTTATTTATGTATCTTAATTATTAAAATGACATATTTTATAGCACCAGCAGATTGTGTGGCTTTTCTGATTTAACATCTATATAGAATTATATTATTCATTTTAACAAATCTTTACAAATAGGCAAATAGGCAAATGAAGGTATGATTTGCTAACAACCATAGTAATATAATATGGATTTTGCAAATAAGAGATATTTCCACTTGGCCACTGCATGGAGAAAAGTGTTCTCTTGTTAATAAATAAGACTTGTAATGACCCTACTCTTATACAAAGTGGACTTGGTGGGGAGATACAGAGAAATGAATATATGGGTCCTATCTGGCGTTGTTAAAAATCGAATTTGAAACTCACGCATGCAAATGCCATGAGGAGGATTAAAAGAACGTGATCTGTAATGAAGTTTATCATTGGTGATCAGTGAGGACAGGTTGATGTGGTTCCCATGGGCCCTGGAGTTTTCTTTAAGGTGCCCTCTCCTAATATTACCTGTAAGTCTCATAGTTTGCACTCAAAAAATCACAGAGGGCTAGAACTGTGATATGTGAAGTTACAATTGTGATCAAAGAAATGTACGTGGCAGTATGGCAGCATACTATTAAATACATTTATATCAGAATTCAGAGGATAGCTTCTCACAGTTCATGGAAATCTATAAAAGAATTGATAGACTGTTACCAAAATTACTAAAATGGACAAAAATAATTTAATATTTAAAAAATTTTAATATTTCAGTTCTAGAATATATATCTCCGTTTCATTATATAGGATTAAGTACTACTTCCTGAGTTTGTGTTTTGTCAACTGTATATTTAAATGGGTCTTAAAAATCAAAGGCATACTGTCAGTGTTTTCCTCTCAGTGGCACATAAATTAATGAGGTGTCATAAAATAGATAGTATCTTATAATTCAAAAGATAGTTATTATTACATTAAAAAAGAGTTCTGAGGAAAAATGAGTTCAGGATATGTGGAGTTAAACAAGGTTAAAGGGTTCAGTTTATGCAGACTTTCTTACAGTTTTTAAAATCTTAGCTTGCCTTGTAAATCTCTAACAGAAGGAAATTTTTATATAGTGTTTTCTAATTTATTTCACCATAAAACCCTTGTCTATAGCACATTACACAGGACTAGGCAAAGTATGGAACAGACCTCAGAAATTTTTAGTGTAAACATAGAATCTTCTAGAAATCGCTAGCAAAACAAAAAGGAGAAAAGAGGCAAATTAGGATCATGAAAATTAACTCACATTTGAGGCCAGTAGATATTATGTAATATGGTGTGATTTTAAATTCTCTGTAAATGACCATAACTTTCTCAATGAAAATAAATTAGCCCACAGTTTTCTACCTGGAAATGACTTCAAGGACCTTATTTACTATTTTTAGGAGAGTACCTGCCCTCCCCCCCATGACTCTGGGTAGGCGATTTAGGAGAAGTCTGTGTCTTGCCCTTAAGAAACTAAAATCTAATACAATAGTCATGTATAAATAATGAACAGAAATGTTTCCAAAATGCTGTCAACAAATCACTAGGTGTTTCAAGATGTCCAGGGAGGAAAATACTCTGCACTTGACTTTTATGCCTTAACCATTAAAACTATGTTCACGTGGGGCCTTTATTCACAGTTCATTTTCCTGAACTGTGATTCTCAGGTTGCATTTCTTTTGCAACCTGAGAGTTGCCTGTGGCTTTTTCAAGTGTAAATAGCACCACTTTAAAACCTCTGATCCTTTTATTAGGACACCAAAGGAAACCCCTGGAATGAAATATAAGTATCCCCCTTGCTTTGTCAGAAAATAAATTGTGGATGTGGCTTATGTGTCTTGGATGGGAAAGAATCTAAATCATTTTATTCAAACGACAAAACAAACAAAACTCTGTGGTACCTTTCAATCAGTGAAAAACAGCCACACCATGGCTGTCAAGTCTTGTTTCATCTGTATTTACATACTTTTCCCTCACTTTTCCCTGTTAAGAATCTTAAGAATAGAGGAGAAACTGTCCCTTTGATAGCTGAATGAGTAGATAGTTAATACATTGTAACATTTGATATTCCAAGGTACATGCATTTGGCATCAGGATTAGCTTCTTAAGCATTTTATTCCTGGGATTCTTGAGTACATACACTGTGAATTTGTCAGTAGCCATCAGAATGTGTGTTGTTGGCAGGAATAAACTGGCTTGCCAGAAGCAGCAAACAAAATTCTTGTGTCAGAAGTTAGTAATTTCATTGTTTCCTCTTAGCGAAATTACTTATTAAAATTCATTCGTTCTACAAATGTTTGTTAAATCCTACTGCCTGCTTGGCAGGCAATGTTCTTGGTGCTTGAAATCCATCAGTGAACAAAATAAAAATTCTTATTAAAATTCTTATTCCTTGTGCAGGTGATATTCTAGCCAAGTGATGCAAACAATAAGTAATAAACATAAATAAATAAATTATATACTATATAAATAAATTATATACTATATAAAGTAGTGTGGAAAAGAAAGAGTAGCTCAGGATAAGGGGAGGACTCATTCAACACCAAGTTTACCCATCCATTTGTTCAGCACTTGGTAAGTGCCACATATGATAGACGCTGTGATATGGTGACTAGCAACATGAGACAGAGTCCCTGTTTTCAGGTAGTCTGCATGCTCCTGGGAGACACAGCCATTAGTCAAATAACCAAACACCCTCCTCTTCTCCACTCTCTTCCCCTACTTGATCTTTCTCCATAGACTTATCACCCTTTAATATATTTCATATTTTACTTACATATTTTATTTATTCTCTGGCTCTTCCCACTAGAGTGTAAGCTTCTTAACAAAAATAGTTTTATGTCTGCTCTATCTACATCTGTATTGCCAGTATGTAAAACAATGCCTGGCTCCTAGTCAGTGTTCAATATATATTTATTTTTTGCATGAATAGGTAAGATAATCACAAATATTCATATGTTCAGCTACATTTGCTTGGGTTTCCACTTTCCACGGTTGTATAGGAATTTCACTGTTGAAAAATAGAACTAATCATCCCTAATACCATTCCTCATAATAATAGCATTGTTGTGAAATGAAGAAATTTCTAGCATTAGAAAAAACTAACTTGAGTAATGTATAGTTATAGGAACAGAGTGTTAACAGCAAAAACCAAGCAAAAATCATACAATTCTGAGAGCAAATTTTATCTTTATTACCTAACAGAGTACAACATAATTATTCTAACACTACTTTGAATGTAACAGAATACAGTATAAATGAGAGTTTCCAGAAAGGAGAAATGGGGATTAAATTGTGAATAATTTTTGTAGCAAGCCATAGAAGGGAAAAATATAAATAGCAAATAAACCTCTGTGTCTTCACAGAATTATGAAGCCAAATGGACTATATCCCACATCCTTGGGTATCTTATTACGAAGCTCTCCAAATTGGCAAAGAAAGAAATCTGTTTCTTTAAAGGTAAGTTTTTCTTAAGTATTTTATTGGTCGTAGTATCTCTGTGAAGTCCATTGATTCATTGATTAGATATGACATTATAAAACACACGACATGAAAATGTTGTCCGTGGGAGTTAGGTAGACTTGAACATATTTACTTAACTTTCCATTTCATATCTATGATTTGAAATTTCCTTCCTCTCAAATGTACTACAATCCTATAATATTCTTTGTCAATTGGGTTATGCAGTTTTGGATAAAATCAATCCCACCGACTTAAAAGGTCCAAGAAAATAACATATGCTCATTAAAAATGTGTATTGATTCTTTGCAGAAATTCTTTAGCTGTTAATTATAAATGGAGGGCATCTTATCTAATGAATCAAATAAAAGTAAAATTTATCTTTCAGAATAAATATCCAAAAACAATTTTTAATATGACTTTTTTTTATAAATTTATTTTTTTTTTGGCTGCGTTGGGTCTTCATTGCTGGACGCGGGCTTTCTCTAGTTGCGGCGAGCAGGGGCTACTCTGTTGCAGTGGGCGGGCTTCTCACTGCGGTGGCTTCTCTTGTTGTAGAGCACGGGCTCTAGACGCATGGGCTCAGTAGTTGTGGCTCGCGGGCTCTAGAATGCAGGCTCAGTAGCTGTGGCACATGGGCTTAGTTGCTCCACAGCATGTGAGATCTTCCCGGACCAGGGCTCGAACCCATGTCCCCTGCACTGGCAGGCGGATTCTTAACCACTGCGCCACCAGGGAAGCCCAATATGACATATTAATGCTCTGGAAACAATACTTTAATAATTAAAGTTTCTTCAGCCTTAAGAGTTGTGAATGACTGGGGATTACTTTCGACTGAACATCTAAATTCTAAACAACTGTGAGAAAGAATATTTTCATAACAAAGGTTAAAAAAATAAAACCTTGATTTTACTTAATAATCTGAAACTGTATCTTCTTATATCACCATCACCAGAACTTCCAGAGGCTCCTTTTCAACAAAAGTGATAGCATAACTCATCAGTCATGGAGACTCATTCTGTCTCTAATACATGTCCCACTAACATTTCTCTATTTTAAGGTTTCCCTGATTGGAATAATCAACTGTCTCTAGCATCAAGAAGGTAGGGAATTATAAGCATATAACACCACATAATTTCTACTACACATTCAGACTTAACAGCAACAAAATGCAGGGGTTCAGAGCGTGTCATCCCAAAATATGCCCCCTTGGAATATTGGTTATTTTGAGTGAGTTAAAGGCACCTTAAAAATAGCAGATCAATCAGGACACCTTGACCTTCCTTTTTCTTCCTGAAAGGAGGAGATAAAAATCCCAAGTGAAAGGTGCCCTCTCTGTATCAGGAGGAAAGAAGACATTCTTATCACCAGAGATGGGAAGTCAAAGCTGAGAGAAATCTGTACAAAAGAACTTGTTAAACTAACCCTCATCTTTCTAGTCACTTTTCCACAATTCACTGTCCTAGCCCAAACCCCTTTGCCTTGTCACATCCTCAATGTTTACTATACTTTGTCCAACCCAGGACATAAGCATCCAGCTCTGATTGCTTCTTTGGGTCTTCATTTTCCTGTGAAGGTGCCCATGCATATGTAAAAATAAAATATACAGTCTTTTTATTAAACTTGTTTTTCTTTTCTTCAAGTTTTGCTCAAAGCCCTAAGAGTTAACTTAGCATTTCAAAGATTACAGTCACAGATGCCAGGGTAAGCTATTATCTCCCTACTGGGACAAGTGGCTGCAGTGACAGTGTAGTGAGGGGGATAAGCAGAGAGGTTCTTCCCTTGTTTTTTTCTTTGACTCCATGCCTGTGCACTTCCCAGCACCTGGGCTGTGGCTGGACTGTTTCTTTATGTCCTCTCACATAGAACCATGGCTTCACATTTTATTCTTGGTTCCTTTATTGTCCATCTCTGAGTCCCACACCCCTTCCTGCCCCAGAACTAGGCACATAGACACCTGTGTCCAACAGATTATTAACATTTAAATCCCTCCCCTCCTGAAGTTCCCTGGAATAAAGAGGTGGGTGTGTAGAGCTACCCCCATCTGCTGGTGACAAGAAGCCCTGAGCGCTACCCCTAAACTTAAGTCAGCCAAGATCAAGGTAGAAGGGGAGTGGGCCATTGGGGGAAGCAGATAAAGTGTTTGTGCATGCATAAGTGAGCTATATCTCCTTTCAGGTTCAAAGAGCTCAACAGCTGCAAAGCCCAAAGACTTGCTTCAGTTTGGGGATCTAATTAATGCTTTCTCTCTATTGTTTCTTACCTTTGGGAATTCCTGCTCTTTCTCATGTAGCATAGAGGAGAGAGCAACAGAGGCTTCTAACATTCTCTGCCACCCACAGCCCAATTTCGGGAATGCCTGGACCCTTTCTTCCCTTGCCTGGAATAGAAAGCAAAAGCCAAAAGCACCATTTAGACTGCTCGTTCCAATCCTACCTCACAGTCCTCAGCCAGCAAATGTCTCAGTCCTTTCAACATGTCTGCTACTGATTTCTGTGGACTTTTCTCAAATCCTGCCAGCCTGTGAGGATCTCCTCCGTCTCTCTCAGCAAACCATGTTTCAAACAGGAACCCATCTTTGTCAGCAAAAGTGATACATTTTTACTCTAGTTCTTCATTGTTATCCCGAAAGCAACCATGAAGCTTCCAGAGCAGAGATCAGAGTCATTGTCATTGTCATTGTCATTACTGAGTATAGTGACTTGCACCAGTTTCCCTCCTTCAGGGTTACCAGAATCTGTGTCTCCCGAACCGCAGTTCTTAATGTTACTGAATCTGGACTTGGGTCTTAAGCGCAGCAAAGCCAATGTACTGACACTGGGTTGTGGTGAAGGAAAGTAGTGTTTATTTGCAGGGCACCAAGCAAGGAAAATGCGCAGCTCATGCTCAAAAGACCCGAACTCCCCAGTGGCTTCTGGGGAAGGGTTCTCAAAGGCAGTGTGAGGGAGAGGGCTGCAGGTGCCTCATTAGCTTGTGCTCAATTCCCGTATTGGCTGACATCAAGGTGAAGTTTCCAGCATCATCAATCTTCTGGTTTCAACTGGTCTGGGGTCTACATGCTTTTGGTCAGCAATTTTCATCTGGTAGGGGTCTAGTTCCTATAAAAACAACTTTGGAATGTGTGTCAGACCTTTATATCTTTGAGGGAACTGGGAGTTCGGTGACTCTGCTATGTGGCTGATTTATCGTCTAAATTGTTACCTGTTTCCCAGCTCAACAGCTATTCTTTGTTTCTGCATCTTCACATTTCCTGATCATTAACTCTTGAACCAGCTTTTGAGACTCGGGGAAAACCTGAGAGACTAAACCAAAAGCCTTTTATTTCAAAAGATGGGGACATAGGGAGTTGTATATGGTTTCATTAAGACCCCAAATAAACTCTTTTCTTATCTGCAGCATCCTGCATTATTTTATTTTGGTTGACAGTAGGAATGTCTACTACATGCTTACCCTATGACAGCAATTCCACTCCCAGATATTTACCCAAAACCAGTAATAAAACCATTACATACCTAGCAAAGTGTCTTGTACACTGTAGTATTTAATTAACATTGAACACAGAACAAAAAAGGCCTAATATAATCACTCGATATTTTAATAATTTTCCTACCATGTTAACTAGCATGTTGAAATTAGTGGAACCTAAATAAACATCTCTCCAATTACATGTTACAGATGACTGCCACCAGGTGTCATGTCAACAGGTTTCTTTCAACTGGCTGAAACTGTATGTAACTAATTTTTAATTATTTAAATCTACGTCCTTTAAAATTAAACCATGAAACTGAGGCAGTGTGAATGATATATTGAATGGTAAGTGCAATTAAATCTGTATATACATTTCATTCACAATTGATTCATGTCTAATAATCACAATTAAAACTCAATTCTAACCAAAATTGCTAATAAATATAAACTGAAATTAAAAGGCATGCATATATGCCTTCCTCTGATTATATGATACTCTACTAAGAAAATGAGAATTCCCCTCAAATTCCTCTCTGTCGTTCCCATCTTTGCAGTGACTATCCTTCTGCTTCTCTGCCCTGCCCCACTCCACCACTGCCACTCTTTCTTCTGCCTATTTGTCTATCTACCACTCCTCTTTGGCTCTTTTCCGTTTCTCATGCTTACCTTTCCTTCCCCATCTTTCAATAAATATATTGTATTTAATATCTCTAAAAACTAAACAAACCCACTTGTTGAAATTTAATATTAACTTATGTTAGTTCTGTGCACCTATCTTTAAAAAAGTCTTTGAGCAAACTTTCACATTAGGATATGCTATGCCAAATTGCCACTTATGTTCCAACCTAATCTAAGAGTGACAAAGACTACTGATTGAAAGTTGTATTTTTACCTACAGTCAAAGGTAGTAATGATATTCAAAAAAGATAACTTTATTTACTATTGCCAGATTTACAAATATCTTTGTGTATATGTTTGTATATTTAATTATAATCATATAATGTTTGCTTGAATTATGGTTCCAGAACTAATTATAGCTATTACTGACCATTAAATGAGGAAATGCATTTGCAGCTCAAAAATTTGTCTTGTTAGATTTTCTAGTGGAAAAAGGCATATACTAACAGGATATTAACTAGTTTTAACTGGATTCACATTATTACCCTGCATAATAAAACAATAAGCAAGTCTCTGCTTTCTAGATTATGAATTGTTAAATATTTGTTTGCCTGAATTGTCAATATTTTTATATTTATGATCATTTTTGTAAGTAAAATCAATGTAAGATTTAAGTACTTATGAACAAAAAGATGAATCACCATTTTCTATTAAGCTGCATTAATTCTTTCCAGCAAGAAGTAGTTTATTAAATTATATCCTACTGACTTCCATCATGACACATTTGTCAAATTACCTAATAGGCTGTGTTATGGGATAATTTCAGTAGAATATATTTTGAATTATTCTAAACTGTCTTAAATTGACTGATAAATTTAAAGAAACCATAGTTATTTTATGAATTACCTAGTTCTACCTCTAAATTTCTCCTAAACCTTCCTATTAAAAACAAAGTTATGGTTTCAATAAACTTCAGATTATTAATACATTGTAGTTCTCCTTTTCCCTCTAAACATCATTTGACTATTTTTTCCACCATGAATTATTATTTTATTTTTTTTGCGGTATGTGGGCCTCTCACTGTTGTGGCCTCTCCCGTTGCGGAGCACAGGCTCCGGACGCGCAGGCCCAGCGGCCATGGCTCACGGGCCCAGCCGCTCAGTGGCATGTGGGATCTTCCCGGACCAGGGCACGAACCCGTGTCCCCTGCATCGGCAGGCGGACTCTCAACTACTGCGCCACCAGGGAAGACCCCGCCATGAATTATTTTGTTTCCTTTAAAATTGTTAAATAATTTTGGGATTTTGGGTCAATATGGAAATATTCTAATTTCCTTATAACTTGTTATTAATGCTAATTTACTTCTTAATTTATTTGCCCTTTATAACATCTTTCTCTTTTGATGTCTTTAAAATGTCTTTGTAAGATGCCTTTGAGCTGAGACATTTCATCAGCTGATTTTGATGCTGTACATGCTTGTGAAATACTAAGTAAATCCTTGAAAATTTTCCCTATCATTACTTGTCTTTCCTCTTATACTAAAAAAGTATTTTGTATACTATTTACATGCAAAATATAAATTTCTGAAATCTGACTTCCAAAGTCTAGTATCTCAATTTCAAGGAGTGAAGGAACTTGAACAAATAGATTTCAACTATTGTTCAAATGTTCTAATATCTCTTTATCTTACAAAATGTACTACTGATACTCTTACTATTTTAAAACCTTGAAGTATCCTTTAAGATTGAGTGTATCTTATAAATAATAAGCAATATGATCGAATTTGCCATGCTAAAACCATTCACCTGTTCTCACCTCACATTCACAATATATGTCATCTTAGAAATTCTCCAGGAATCAAAAATTTAACCAGCGTTACTAAATGAACTTCCTATAATTGTGTGTGAAAAGAGGGGAAATGCCTATTTCATAAAAACGTTGGTAACTTCATTTTATTTATTTTACTGCCTTCTCTGAATGGGAAAACCAACCTTGATACGTAAGTGGAAGAAAAATAGGTAGCTAGAAGCTTCACATTGCTGGTGTATGTCCTCTACAGAGAAAAGACACAACAAAATTACTACTCAGATCCAGTTCTTTAATTTTTTGGTTTTTGGGGGTTTTTGCAAGATGAAAAACATGAGAACTTTGTAGGAAAGCTGTGTTCTCTTAGACCAACCATTCGTACAGGGCCTTAATTTCCTACAACAAGAGAAGTTTGGACTAAATCAAAGTAAGACAGTAAAAGGCAAAACTGATTTTTCACAGATCATAATGTTTAAAAATATGTTTAAAAAATATGTTTAAAAATGTTTAACACTAATTTCCTTGAGCTTGACAAATCCCTCAGGAGTCTCATCTGAGTCTCATCTCATCCTTTAGCTGTAGGTAGTTAACAGAACATTAAACAATAAAAAGTCTGAAATCAGTCAAATGATGAGTTCAACCACTCTTCTCCTTTCAGTACGTCACACTTATTCTCCAGCCTGGAGAGACCCACACGCAGGGAATGTTGCTGTTCCTATTTGTTTATAAAATATAAAGTAGTGTGTGCCTAATAACAAATCATAATATTATTATCATTATTATAAATAAGAGAAGTATATTCTTCTTATTTATTATGGTTAATAACAGAAGTACGTTACTAGGAGGCATATCATTGTTAGGCACATTTTAAGAGGCATTATAGGGACTTCCCTGGTGGTGCAGTGGTTAAGAATCCACCTGCCAATGCAGGGGACACAGGTTTGAGCCCTGGTCGGGGAAGATCCCACATACCGCGGAGCAACTAAGCCCCTGAGCCACAACTACTGAGCCTGTGCTCTAGAGCCGGTGAACCACAACTACTGAAGCTTGCGTGCCTAGAGCCCGTGCTCCACAACAAGAGGAACCACTGCAATGAGAAGCCCGCTCACCACAGTGAAGAGTAGCTCCCGCTCGCTGCAACTAGAGAAAGCCTGCACGCAGCAGTGAAGACCCAACACAGCCAAAAAATTATTAATTTTTTTAAAAAATTAATTTTTAAAAAAAGAGGCATTAGCTTAAACTCACTCATTAGAGCTCATGACTAGATTAAAATGTTTTTAAAACTGCATAGGTGACTCTCTAAAGCAAACCTAGGACTAACAGACTGAAATTACTGAGAGGCAAGTGTTAGTTCAATATAAGCAAGACCTTTCTAGTACTAGTGCTGCCTTCAGTGGAATGTGGTAGACTCAAAAAACACTGTGTTTCTGCTATTGAGAGAACTCTAACAAAAGTGGAATCATTACATGCGAGAGACACATCCAGACTCTGTGTGTTAATTAGAGCCGGGAGAGTCGCCCAGAGCCCAGACTGCTACAGTAGTTTGGGTACAAAACCACCTTACACAGACAACCAGAAAAATGACCTTCCACGGTTTCCCAGTCCAAGGTTCCTTCCCAGCAGTGATTCTAATGATGTGAATAGGTGTGTATATTATTTATTTTCCCTGTCTTCAACTGAAATCAGTAGGAAAAAACAACAGGTTTGTGCTACACTCAGAAGCTTGTGAGCATACAGGCTCAACTTCTCCCCCTGGAACATCAAATGTTCACTCTCATGATTTCATCTTTAGTTGATGGCATACACCTGCTCCAAACTCTTTTTCCAAACCTATTTCCAAGGGAGATAGGGTCACCTCTATTTGTAATTCACTTTAAGTTCATGTGATTTTCTCATTATAATGTCTTGGCATAAGAAGACACACCTGCTGCCAGGGCAACCTAAATGCACAATTTGTTTCCTTAAAACAGATGCTACCTGGTCAAATTCCTTCTGTATTCTTGTGGCCTCACTTTTGTGTTATTAAAATGCAAGCGTTCTGTAGTTTCTCGCTTATTATTTTTCCTATTTTTTACAGGGTCTTGTTGATCTATACTCTTTTCCTTTGATTCGCTGACATTTTATTTTTACTGACTAACTCAAATACATTTCCCCACCTTGAAAGTGAGATCGTTTTCCCATCTTTTACATACGTCTGTCTCAGAATTTTTATCTCCATTAAAAAAGTAAAGAGGGATCAACTTCTGTAATTTAAAAGCTTATATTTGATCAAAACTTCAGTGTATGTCTCAAATAATTGAGGTTAATATATTGCATTTTTATAGAATCAGTGGAAGCCTATATGAGCATTACAACCACTTTTTAACTTGTGCTGTTTTAGTTTCATCACAGAATCATGTCTTCTTTAACATACTTAACATGGTCAAATCGACTGTAATCATTTTTTTCCCTTTTGATTTTTGATGTTTTTGATGTTAAATTTGATATCCTGGGCATGGGAAGACCTCTCATAAACTACCCTCTTTGCCTTTTTTCATACTACCTCAGATATTTCTGAAAGCATCCTTGTTTTTGATAACATTAAGATATGTCAAACCCATTCTTATTTTTCCAATCTTATGAGGTAGAGTCATCTATATTTCAAGAAGTTCTGGAATATTTTAGAGAAAAAGAATATCAGAAGCCATAATGTTGACATTAGATTATACATTAAACTATTCCATGTGATTATAAGAGACAGGAAGAGTGACACCAGAGGACCCCAGAAGTGTCTGCTTGCATCATTAACGCATATTGAATATTGGAAGAGAAAAGTATGTTCACAAATAACATAATGAAGTATAATATTTTAGCTTATTCAAAATGATGAAAATGTTAAAAGGGCAAAAATAGCTTACAAAAGTGAAACTTTATAACAGCAAATTTTCTTAGCATATTGAAACAAACCATTCTCAGCAGTAGAGTTTTCTCAAAAAGAAGGGACAATCAGAAACAATAGTTCTTGCCAATAAAATATTCTGCCTTTTCCTCTCATATATTCAAAACTGAAGAAGCAACTTAAGGAACTTTAATTAAGGTTAGCTCTTTTCTATAAATCATAGGATTTTTAAATAGGTGGCTTGGGAAAGAGGTCAGAGGACATATTCTTTCTTATGCATCTTAACCAGTTAATTACTTTTTAAAAATAGTAAATGAGGGAACCATTTCATTTATGTTTGTTTTGAATCGTTATAAGGTAACAGACATTTCGAAAATGAAGTTCTGAGAATATATCTTGAAGATATATTTCTTCCATAAAATGAATTTTTTTTTTTCAGAGAGTGGCTTTGTGGATTTATGAAAAGTATTGCTCTTTATTTTAACTGTATATGGAAACATTAGGTACAGACCAATTATTGCCAAATTTCATTCAGCCAGCTGCCATTCATATGATGCAGATGTTTGTGATCAAGTCTCCCTAGAGAGCTCAAGGTGTTGCAGCAGAAAAGAGTCAGTTCATAAGCCTTAGCTGTATTTCTAAGAGCCGTCATTTCTCCTAATCACATCAACTACAAGTGTGCTAAATTCATTCATAGGCATATGCTGAGCATTACATCAGAATCAATCTTCATTCATTACAACTACTCTTTGCTTTTTAATTATTAAGAAGCGTATCAGTGGATAAGCCTATTGTCATACCTTTAAGTTAGGATTTCTTAAATTGTTTTTTTCCCTAAAGAAATATAATGGCTTTGAAAGAGGCTAGATGTGACAGGGATTTGAGTTTTTCTCAAAGGACAAAAGTCTGAAAATAACTGTTAGTATAAAATCAGTAAGAATTTATAAAGAAATAAATATTAAATAAAAACAAACTCAACTGATCTTTGACCATCAGATGAGAAGGCAGGGCCTTGGCTCAACTTTTCATTTAATTATACCTTGGCTGAATATTCTGGGTAGAAAGAACTTGCCTTTTTCTTATACTAATTTATAGAAAGACTAGATTAAAACATTTTGCATAGTCACCCCAGTTTTTTATTATTACTGTACTAATCTGACTAAGAATAGAGGGAATAGAAATGAGAATAGAAAATGAGTTTGGAAGTGTTATGTAGGTTAGGATTCAGAATAAGTCTCAGAAGTATGAAATTGAATTTATAAAGGAAATTAGTACCCTGAAAGTTCTCAGGTTGAGTAGCTGTGTATAGTATTCATTCTGGACAATTCTGCAAACCACAATGCTTTCTTATCCATATTTACCTGCACATGCTTTACCTTCATTGTGTATTTCTAATGCTATTTATAGTTTACTGTTATCACCAAAAACCACAGTTGTCCATATTTTAAAACTTGTACTGTATCACCACAAACATTAATTTCTAACGTAGTGCAGAGAATTCAATGATCTTCAATGATGTTTGCATAATATTTATGCAAAAGACAATTTCTGTCTTTGATGATATGTTGTTATAACATGGTGTTGGCAGAGCGCCAGTTGAAAACTTTCTTACTGTCCCAGGATTAATGCCTTAGGGTCCACAGTGTAACACCAAGTAATGCAAGCATATCTTCCTATTTTCCCAGAATTAGTGCCCAAATCCACATTCTAATGTCAAGTAATGTCAAATTCTAAAATCAAAAAACTATGAGTTACTAAGCTACTGAACCAGCAGAGCATTTGGTATCCTAGATTTAAAGCTGCTGATTAGAGAAGAGAAGGGCAAGAGACATAAAGAGGAGAGAACCACAAGGGGGCACAGCCTGTACTCCCACTGTGTGGTGTGAAAAGGATATCTTTGTTTCCCACAGTCACTGTGAGTGTAGGTTAGACATTGAGTTATTTTACTAGCACTCCCTAAGAGAACTACAAACTAGGATAGGAATCCCCAACCACAAGAGGTAATGAAGCAAACTTCCCCTGGCAGAAGTGAGGGATAATAGGTGGTTAAGCATCAGCTGACTTTCCCAAGCCAGACTACAAAGGCTAAGAGTCCCTCAGAGCCCTTCAGAGAACTAGCAAATACCTGCCCATTAGAAAACCAGCACTTAGATGCCTGCCACAGAGAAGTGGCTGCAAGTGACAGAAAGTGAAGAGCAATCCACCCGTGGAGGATTAGTTTAAGTAATGGGAGAGCAGTTTCAGCTAACAAAGTAAATGTCAGCCAATTATCCGTAGGCAGTTACGTATTTACACATTTTGACTCTTCCTCCCTGCCTCAACACCAGTGGACAAAGGGCTTGAAAAGACACAGGGTTATGAGAGATTTTTTCCACTCCCATCATTAAGCACAATTTCTAAGTCGCTGGACTCTGGGGAAAGGAGAGCTTATATTGATTACAAGATTTATATTCTAAAGTAGATAAGACTTCATATTAACAACCAGTAACTTGTATTCTTTTTCTTATGTAAAATACCTACGTACATCTCATTTGTAAAAGAAAGTTCTGCTTCATCTGTAATTCTATGGTACCAATTATTTTTTCTCAGTATTTAGAATATATTATTTCACTATTTTCTGGCCTCAGTTTCTACTGCTGAGTAACCAATTTTTAATCTAATAGTTTGTCCTTTGTGATTATTCTATTTTATTCTCTAATATTTTAAATATCTCTTCTTCTTCATTAATATCTTAATTTCACTACGTCTAGGTGTATGTTTGTTTTTATTTACCTCCTTGGGATTCATTGAGTTTCCTGAATTTGATATTGGTGTATCTGAAATGGCAATTATCTCTTCAAATATTTTCTTCTCACCATCTTTATATTTTATTATTCTGGAACTATCATTAGGAGTGTCTGGGAACTCTTCCCTCTGTCCTCTCATATTTTCCTTTCCTTTTCTTTCTTTGCTGCATCCTGGGTAATTTCTTTGTATCATTTAATGATTCTTTCTTCAACTGTGTAATGTGTTATTTTATCCATCAATCAGGTTTTTTAATCTAATTTTATATTTTAATTTTTACAACTCTGTTTGGTTCTTAATTGATAGTAATTTGGTCTTTGTTTATATTTTTGATTCACTCTTTTTCCTTAAGGAACTAAAAAGTACTCATTTATATTCTTCTGATTATTACAGTATCTACAGGCTTTGCAAATATGGTTCATAACATTCTGTTTCTGTTAACCTTGCTTACGGCTTATTTCTTCACGTTTTTAATATTTTTATTAGGGGATGATATTCTTTGGAACTCTGAGAAATGTTTAAAAATTGTGTTTTCTTTCCTCCATAGCAGATTTGTGCTTTCTTTTGCTGGGCTCTTGGGGTCACTGCCAAACCAGAATCACTTTGACTTAATTATTGGCTTGGGTTTTAAGTCACACAGTAGTATGAATTAATGCTCGATATCCATGGTCTTGGGGTGATTTAGGGCAAAAGGAATCTTAACTTGGTATGTGAGAGTTACCTAAAGGAGGTGGCTGAGGATATGGACGCAGGATTATTTGTTTTGCATATGAAAGGCATGCTCACAGGTAGTTGCTAACTCTAGGAATTAGTTACCCCTGGGTAGGGCAGTCTCTCCCAAATCAGCAAGGCCCCAAGATATAAAAGCATCATAAAATATTAAAAATCATAATACACAAGGCTAGACAGGCAAGTACTCTCAACATCTTCCTCTGAAAGGGGATTTCGCCTCTTTTTTTCAGTCACTGAGTGTATTGTCCTCTGGGAAGTGGCGTCTCAGATTTTTGAGGTTATCTCTGACCCAGCCTTCTAGGACACTCAGACCCATGCTTTGCCTCCAGCTCCGTGGGTGCACGGGACTTTAAAATCCAGGCCCAAGTTTACTGACAATTGTCAGGTTTTCTCCAGGCAAACAGTGACTCCAGTGCTCACTTACTGCTCTGGATTTGTGTTTTTTGTCAATTCTGCCCTCTAATGGTTTTTCTTAATTTACTACCACATTAGCAATGATTTTTAAAATATTTTTTAACATTTAACCCATTATTTCAGGCATTTGATGTTAGGAGGGGTTTTTCTGCTTGACTGGTCAACCATTTTGCCAAAATTAAAGTCTTAGATTTACACTTTAATGTCTCTTTGCGTGCTGAAAGTTATTCAATAAACTCTATTAAAAGCAAGGGGAAAAAATCCTAAAATAGTATCTAATGAAATTTTAATCTTGAAGTTTTTTAGGGTTTTCAAACAGTTTTGTACATTTTGAACAATTGCCACAAACATATAAGCTACTTCAAAATTTTGACCAAATGTTTTGTAATTATTATTTTCTCTAAGAAATTTTAAACCTTTCCTGTAGTTATATATGTTGCAATCTGAAATCTAATTTTAAAATGTGAGAACATCTGTCTTCCTTTTTCAATATTGAAACTATTTGTGTGAGGGATGTAAATATTTCTAATATACAGACTAAATTTTCTCATTCACTGATCTTAAAATACAGAAGTTATCGACCCTATCTTCTGAAAACTCAATATCCTCTAAATGGGTGGTAAGAAAACATTTTAAAAGCCAAAGAAAACTCAGTATGCAGTAGACAAGAATATAAATGTGTAGGTTCATAAATTATACTCAGAAAATAAAATTTGCATTGCATAGTATATTACCTGCAACTTAAATATATTAATTTTGTCACTTTGTTTTAATTTTCAAGTTCTGATAATACAAAAAAAATTTTTTTAAAACCCAAAGTTGATAATACAACTTGATTATCATAAAAGACAACTAGTCTTGATTTTTCAATAGAGCAGTTTGAGTTTAATTTATTGTCTCATTTTTAATTATAATTAAACTAGCTGGAAGTTCATAAGAGTCAACGTGTTTTATGTTACCAAATAACGTTGGGAATTCAAACAACTGTTGTCACTAATTAATCATTATTTCCATTTTCTTATGAATCAAGCCAGATTTGAGAACTAACTAGTAAGCAGGAGGTTTGGTAAAGACCTGTTTAACCAAAGGAATATGAACAAACATGTTTTGTATGTAGTGACTACTCCAAAGTTATTTGCCAATTAAGTTATGTACCTTGTAAGAAATATCCTAGTGTTTATATCAAGATTAGCAGACCGAGAAAAGAGGAAGGGAAAAGTTCTGAATAAATAAATTTTCCTTTCATAAGAATTGGCTCAATCTCAATAACAGTCAAAGAAATACAATTTTAAACAAGATATTTTTCAACTGTCAGATTACCAAAGAAAACAGTGTATAATACCAGGGTTAGACAAGGGAGAAGTGAAATCAATGTTTTATGCACTGTTAGTTTAAATATAAATTGCTCCCAGCCACAGGGGGACATATTGACACTGTGTGTCATTAAAAACCTTTTTTAAAATGTGTATATACTTTAACCTACTAAACTTTCAGTACTTTTTCCTAAAAAAAAAATTTTAAATATGTGTAAAGATGTAGATACACAAATGTTTATCACAATTTTGTTTATAATTGTGAATGTTTCTAACAAGAGTGAGCCCCTGAACTAAAAATATAGGCTAAAGAATTTGCATAGCTCTGCTCTTTCAGGAAGGAAACACCTTCTGATGACTCAACTTGGGAGGTCACCTCTCAACCAAGCACCTGTCCTAGCTAAGGGCTCCTTTTGCTAGCCTGCCTACAGCGTGGTTGAGTTATCTCCCTTAACTAAAACTGATGTCTGTGGTTCACCACCTCAACACTGACTTAAAACTTATTATTAATACCGCCTATGATGTTTACTCCTGATTTTTTTTCTAATTTATTTCATTTTTATATTTTAGATTTTCTGCTTATTTTTTAACTTAAACACTTATTCCTACATTTTTAATAAACATAATTTAACTTTATTTTGTAGTCTTAAAAAACACTTTTAGTCTTAATAACCTCTTTCTTAACTTTTTACCATTTAGACCTAGCTTCTTTGGCGTCTCTTTTCAAGTTTCATTTTCTTAACTTACTTGCTTTTTCCAAATTTTAAAATTTATATGAGTCTTTGGGATAAATTCTCTTGCATTAAAATTATACCTTATTTCTGCCTTTTGGTTAGACTTCACCTACTTAAATGTCTGGTTTTTCATTTATTATTTCATTTTAACTTTTTTTCTGTTCTGTTGAACAACCTCATTCCATGGCTCATGTTCATGAGGAGAATCCTGGCCCTGCCCACAGATGACTCCTTAGCCCATCTGCATGAAGCAGTAGGATGGCTCTCTGCTCTGGCACCGTGCTTGCTAAGCTCAACTTGCACAAGAGAACGTGAATTCTGCTTGCCAGGTCCGTTGAAACTTAACTGGCAATTAACTTCAAGTGTAACTGGCAATGTGTCGTAAAAGCAATCCAGTTCTTAACAAAGCCTTATTTGAAAGAAACGTGGTCGCTTAGACTGCTTAAAAGTTGTGCAATCCTTCCATGTCTCTCTAGGTGCTCCATCAGAAAGCTTGTGATCAGCTGTGCTGACTTCCTTAGTTACATATTTTTATTTTATCTGGATACATTATATGCATTGTTATACTGCACTGTAAAGAATTTGGAAAACAGTAACACTCTGAAAGAGAGAAAAACAAAGAAAAGTTCAGCATTATAACCCAATTTTACACATTAAAAAAACCAGGACAATGTGGTAATTATAGGCATCCAGTCAGTAGCAGAACGGAAATTGGAACATCCACCTTCAAGTTATGAAATAACTTAAAATTCAAGAATCCAAAGCCATCAGACTCTGTTGCTATAATTGCCAGATTTCCATCAACACTGGGGATCAACCACCAGTCAGAAATAATCAAATTCCTTGTGCTGTTTTCTCTACTTTATTTTGAGTAATATTAAAGTTCCAGAAGTATGTCAACCCAGGCAAATCCAGTGAGTATAAGTAACAAAGTGTTAGCTCCCCACTTTTTGCCATATGGTCAGAAAAATCTTAGACAAGTTCAACTTGATGTTTTGTGAATACCCATCTAGAAACACTGCAGCTTTACCGGGTGGGGTTTTGTGGCAATTTTAAAGTACACATTTAGTCAAGAATACATAGATGAGCATGATATAAAGATTCATTTGCCACAAAGATTTATTTTTGCCATTTAATATTAAACAAAATATTTAAATAATACTGATAAATATTTCAGGTAGTGAATAAATATTTCCAAGCCACAAAACTTTGAAACTCAACCTCTACTCCATGGAACTTTGTATTTGTTTTGGAGCTCAATATTAGATAAGTACCATGCAGAGATTTTTCTCCAAGACTTTTTGCTTTGCTTTGTTTTCTGATTATAAAATTAATTATTCTTATTGTAGAAAATGAAAGAAGCAAAAAAGTAGACAAATGAAAACTTCATAGAAATAACTATAGCTAGCATTTGTTCAGCGCTTACTTAGTGTGAACACAAATCTAAGCATCTTACATACATTTTCTCTACCTCCCAACAGCACTGCACAGTAACTACACTGCTTACCCCTATCTGATAGATGAAGAAAACAAGACTAGTGAAGTTACTTAAGTGATTAAGTGAATGGACCACTAATCATAAAAGGTGAAAGTGGATGTATTGCATCTCATTTTTTATTCACTTATTCATTTTGATAGATGATAGACAGCAAGATAAAGAGATAGATGATAGATATATAGATACATAGATACATACATAGATAGATACATAGATAGATATACTTTTCTTATTGTTAGGACAGCTGTATTTGAAACCTGATTCAGCCACGTACAATTATATCATGCATTTTTTCCATGCCTTGAAATTTTACCAAAAATTTAAAATCCTGTCAAGTCAGTTTAAATTACATTCAGCTAGAAGGGACAGCAAACCTAACAGATAAGTTTAACATTTAAACATGTAATTGCTTCTTCAAGTACAAGAATTCTAGAGAGAGGCAGATGTAAGGCAGGATAGTAGTTCAAGGATGCCATCAGCAGTCTGGCTCTCTCCATCCTTCTTCTTGCTCTCCTTAGCATATAGGGCTTCATCCTTATACCCGTCACCTTGTGGTCATATGGTGGCCGCTGCACCTGTAACTGTCATGTTTCAGGAAGGAGAAAGAAGGGGGGTGGGTGGGAGAAAAAGGATCATACCCATGGCTCTGTGCCTCAGAAGCCCCTCTCATCATTAGCCAAATCTGGTTCATATAGTATTTCAGTTAACTCAGTACTGCATAACAAATTATCCCAATACTTAATGGCTTAAAACAACAATGAAATGGCTGACAATTCTGCCTTTTGGATAGGTTTCACTAGGGGAAGCTAGTCCCTGCTCCAGGTGATGTTAGCAGAGGCGGCTCAGCTGGGGCTGGAGGATCCAAAATGGCTTTACTCACAAACCTGGCACTCAGCTGGGCACTCAGAATGACTGGGGATTGACTAGGTCTCTCTCCTTTCCTTCATAATTTCTCATCCTCCAAGGCCCTTCTCTATCTCCTCATGAACTTTTCCTAGCCAGATAGTTAAAATTCTTTACATGACGCCTGGCTTCTAAGAGAGTGAAAAAACAGAAGCTGCAAGGTCTCTTCAGACATAGGCCCGGAATTCAATCAACAGCATTTCCACAGTCTCCTAGTCAAAGCAAGTCATGGGACCAGCCCAGATTCAAGGACAGAGGAAGACAGACTCTACCTCTTGATGGAAGGAGGGGTATCACAGGGATGGAAGGAATTTGGGGTGGCCATCTTTGCAAATAATCCGATGCACATAGATGCTCCTATTCCAATCACTGATTAGAAAAAACTGTAGTAGATCAAAAGACAGCCAGGCAACAGTAGTGTCTGACTTAAGTCTTTTTTTTTTACCAAGGAATTCCTATTCCCTCTTTCCCTCTTTCTTACCCTCTAGCTCTCTAATTCCCCGAGCTCTCATTCTTACTCTCCCTCTCTGCACCACACACATACACACACATATATAATCTCCCAGGATTAAAATTATGTAAAGTGATAGATTAAAAATTAAATATAAGGTTAATCCTAACTTTAAAGATAGGAAAAAAATCACGCGTGAAAAAGTCTTCTTGGGGCAGGGAGTGGGAGTAAGGGGAGTTGTAGGAAATAGATGAAGGGGATAGAGAGGTACAAACTTCCAGTTATAAAATAAATAAGTCATAGGGACATCATGTACAGCAGTGGGAATATAGTCAATAATATTTTAATAATTTTGTATGGTGGCAGATGGTTACTAGACTTACCATGCTGATCAATTCCTAATATATGTAAATATCAAATCACTACATTGTACACCTGAAACTGATATAATATTATATATCAACTATACTTCAATTTAAAAAGGAAAAAAGTGAAGATTTCTCTGTGTGGTTAGGCTAATCTTTTTGTTTGTTTGTTTATTAGGTTTTTCAGTATTTTCTGATTTTCCATAAATGATATTACTTCTGTATTAGAAAATAATAATAAATATAATTT
Source organism: Grampus griseus (assembly GCF_964374135.1). Taxonomy (NCBI): domain Eukaryota; kingdom Metazoa; phylum Chordata; class Mammalia; order Artiodactyla; family Delphinidae; genus Grampus; species Grampus griseus. The sequence goes on along the minus strand of NC_138997.1, from coordinate 117,872,547 downwards.
TCTAAAAGCTGAATTTTTACTAGTAGCCTGATATTCCATTATATAGATGCAACAAAAGTGATACACTATTCCCTTATAATTGAATATTTAGGTTGTTTATAATTTTTCCCATTAAATCATGCAAAGATAAATGTATATAAATAACTATAAATGTGTTTTCCTAAAAATTTCTTTCCAAGAAATGTTATTTCCACTTAGACTTTGACCAGCAGTGCATATAACAGTCTTTCTAATCATATCTTCAGCACCTTTGGGTATTTCTGCAGTTTTTAAAATTTATGACAATGTATTTTTTCTTTTCCTTTATTATTAGTGAGTTTGATATTTTTTAAAACATGTGTATTGGCCACTTGCATATTTTCATGTATGAATTATCTGCATCATTTCCAGTTTTTCTGTTGGAACTAAATTTGTTTTTCATTTATCTTTAAAAGTCTTCCTGTGTTGTGCAGTGGTGGCTAACACAACATTGTAAAGTAACCATACTCCAATAAAAATTAACTTAAAAAAAATAAATAAATAAAATCAATGAAGAAAAAAGTCTTCCTATAAAAAAGTATATTAACTTCTTTTTATAACTTATTATGTTTCCCTAATTTCTCATCTGCTTTTCTGATGTTTTTCTTCCAGAAAAACTTAAAAATGTCTTACTTTTGAAATCTATCACTCTTTTCATTTGTATTTTCTCCCATAGCGTATATCCTCAGATATTCCACCCCCATCCTGAGATATTAAGTATTCAGTTAAATTTTCTTCTAGTATAATTTAGAAGTTTCTGTACTTAACTTTTTTATTCACTTGGGTTTTATTCTGATATATGATGAAATGAGAAGGTTTAAGCTAACACATCCCCTCGAAGTAAAGGCTGTTTCTAACGCCATTTATTGAAGAATTCATCCATCCACAATTACATATATATGTGTAAATTGTAATATATCATATTTTGTCTATACATACATACACACACACATTCACATACTATGGTCTAATTAATTTATCTACCAATTCTTATGGCAATGAATAGCATTATTTCTAGTTTTATAATAATATATTTTAAAAATCTATTCATTATTAGGGCAAGATCCCAGTCCAACTTTTCCACTCAAAAAAAAGGAAGAAGAAAAAATAAATTTAGATCATCTCAGTTTTCCTTTTTTAATCATTCCAAATAAATATTCAAATCTTTATTTCAGAGTATTAAAATGATCCTACTATTATTTTCACTTAGAGTTGCAAGAAGTACATAAATTAATTTGGGAAGAACTGACATCATTAAAATATTCTCGTAAGAAAAAATTTATGTCTGTACCCATGAGAATTTTTCTTGTTTTTCAGCAAAGTTTTATAATTTTCTTAATGTGGATCATGATATTTCTTCTTAAGATATATCCCGTGGTAGTATTTTGTTGCTTTTTGGAATTAAATACTTTTCTTCCATTATATCTGCTAAGTGATCATTATTTACTGAAAATCTATCATTTTTCATGTCTTTCACATACCTGACCCTTTTATTGAGTTATTTTCTGCTTTCTAAGAATTTTCAAATCATTTTCTTCAGTATTCTTTGTATATGCTGTATTGCCAGCAAATAAATTTACTGTCTCTTCTCCAAAGAAGATATACAGATTGCCAACAAACACATGAAAGGATGCTCAATACCACTAATCATTAGAGAAATGCAAATCAAAACTACAATGAGGTATCACCTCTCACTGGTCAGAATGGCCATCATCAAAAAATCTACAAACAATAAATTCTGGAGAGGGTGTGGAGAAAAGGGAACCCTCTTGCACTGTTGCTGGGAATATAAATTGATACAGCCACTATGGAGAACAGTATGGAGGTTCCTTAGAAAACTAAAAACAGAACTACCATACGACTGAGCAATCCCACTACTGGGCATATACCCTGAGAAAACCATAATTCAAAAAGAGTCATGTACCACAGTGTTCCTTGCAGCTCTATTTACAATAGCCAGGACATGGAAGCAACCTAAGTGTCCATCAACAGATGAATGGATAAAGAAGATGTGGCACATATATACAATGGAATATTACTCATCCATAAAAAGAAACGAAATTGAGTTATTTGTAGTGAGGTGGATGGACCTAGAGTCTGTCATACAGAGTGAAGTAAGTCAGAAAGAGGAAAACAAATACCGTATGCTAACACATATATATGGAATCTAAAAAAAAAGAAAAAAATGGTTCTGAAGAACCTAGGGAGAGGACAGGAATAAAGACGCAGACGTAGAAAATGGACCTAAGGACACGGGGAGGGGGAAGGGTAAGCTGGGATGAAGTGAGAGAGTGACATGGACATATATATGCTACCAAATGTAAAATAGATAGCTAGTGGGAAACAGCCTCATAACACAGGGAGATCAGCTCAGTGGTTTGTGACCACCTAGACGGGTGGGATAGAGAGGGTGGGAGGGAGCCGCAAGAGGGAGGATATATGGGGATATATGTATATGTATAGCTGATTCACTTTGTTATAAAGCAGAAACTAACACACCATAGTTAACTAATTATACCCCAATAAAGATGTTTAAAAAAATATATTACTGTCTCATTCACTGCAAAATAAAAATCTTATTTTTTTCTATTTAATGTCTTATACATTGGCTAGAATTCCAGAAGAGTGTTATGATATAAATATTTGTTCATTTGACTAATATTTAGTGAGTGATTGGTTTTCTGGTTGCTAATCTGTGAAACAGTTACATCATTTTGTAATTTCAGAACCCCATTCCCATTTGAAGTTCTTATCCAGTTTTTGTAATTATGTTTCCTATACCAGTGGTCATACTTTTCATGGGGAAAATCCCTCCTACCACTTTTTTTTGGTCTTTGTAATCCCAGCACGGAAATTCAAATATCAGCTATTCACTGGATGTTTGATGAATGGAGACATGAATGATGCAGTGTATAGTTGGAGCCATGTCTATGGAGAATGAGCTAAACAAGATGTGTTCACTTAGACACATAACATTTCCACCCACCAATCTCTCTCAGCCTCCAACCAAAGAGCTGTGATTTTGGAGAACAAAAATATAATGAGCAGTACAGCTGAACTGAAGGGACTTATTCTAGGGAATGAGCTGGTGGTGAAGAGCAGCAGGAAGCACAAAGAGGCTTTACCAAGAAATCTTATTTTTAGTCTGCTTACATGCAGGATGTTCATGCCCCTCTTATCACTGAGGAGATTCTAAGGAACAAACTCAGAACAACCTCTGTTCAATATTTGGTAATGGGTTAATTATGGGAATGGAAAGCCATTATAGCTTTCCATTTTCCATTTTCTTTCCACAAAAGAAACTAAGGATTTCAGTATTAACCTGTGTGCAAAGTTCAAATTGGACAATGGGAGGGTTAACCGATATGGAGAATAATGGGCAGAAAGTATCACTTTTTTGCCCTAATTGTCAAAATAATATCTATAATTGTATATGTGAATGGTGTACTCACCATTTAAAATCTTAATCCCAAAATGTAGTTGAGAGATTTAAGAACATAAACTGTTTTTAACAGGTCTAGTTTTCAATACGTATGCAAAGTCTTTAAAAACTCTAGCTGTCAATTTGTATAAAAAGTGATTTAGGGACAGGCAAAAAAAAGTGGATTCTCTAGTCTAGGCCACTGGTTTTCAAGTCAGGTCTGTGTGTGTTTCGTCTGGGAAGAGATGGCTTAAAGGAACCAGGCTCTAAAAATTCAACTATTGCTCTAGACTAATTTTATAACTAATGAATTTTATTCTGAGTAGTAATTCTTGGATTTGTGCACATTACCATCACTCATTCTAATGAATGGGCCAGGAAGAAAGCATTGTTTTCTAAAAACAGGGATATTTACTCAAGAAATTGTTGAATTCTGAGAAAATATATTCAGATCCAATAGTTTTCTAATCTGCTTTATTTAAAATTAAAAAGTATGTCAAACAGAAAAGCGAGGGCACAGAAATAAGAGACACAGATGTAGAGGACAAATGTATGGACACCAAGGGAGAAAGCTGGGGGGTGGTGGTGGGGGATGAATTGGGAGATTGGGATTGATATATTTACACTAATATGTATTAAATAGATAACTAATAAGAACCTGCTGTATAAAAAATAAAATAAAATTCAAAAAAAGTAAAAGAAAAGCCAGGGCATTTGTTTTGGTTAGTACCAGTAGAGAAATGTTGTATAATTCTCAAAGTACTCCTTGCATACTCAAAAATCTTGAGATGATAAAATCAGATTAATTGTATTATTCAATTCTTTAAAATAGAACAAATATATTCTAAGTATTTTGTGAAGAAAGAGTCTGGCATAATCATGACATGTCAATTGTCTCATGAGAATGAAAAAACTTTTTATTGTTGCATTAATTATGGACAGTTAACACATAGTTAATTGTGCTACCATTCATTTAGCTTTCAACAATTATGATGGGGGAAATTCTACACTGATACAGGGACATGACAAAATGTATCACTCAGCAGCAGAGTTTTATATTTGTCAAGTTTGTTATTATTGTGTTGGCTATATAGGGCCTGGGGAAATAAAGGGGGAAATAAATGAAGAATTTTCTAATGTAATAGTATCCACCAGAGGGAGCATAGACAGTCAGAAAGAATATAAATAATAACTAAGGTTGACCAATAAAGTAAATAGCTTTTTCCCTGGGCTTCAGTATTTTTTAAAAAATTAATTTAATTTTAAAAAAGAACATTTCCGAAATAATACCAGCCCTCTTTCATAGAAACAAAATGTTGTAAAAAATTAGATATTTTTTTAACAGTGGTTCTGTGGCTATATTTGTGTTTTGAATCAGGCCTTTCATCACAACAAATTATAAATAAAATATGAAACTTTGCTTCACACATTCGTGGCCAAATGCATATATAATACATGCTTGACTTCTTTCTCACATTACATAGTGAACCCAAACCTGCTAAGAAAAAGCGCCTACTTTTCTAAAAGTCTATAGTCTCATTTAATCTAGGCAAATGTGAATAGGAAAGGAGGAGTTGCTAAAGATGGCAAAGTTCACCCCAAACCAATGAAATTTTAAAACATTTCTAAGTGAACAAAGCCAGAGATTCCATCAGTTTACACTGCCTCCTGGGCTTATCTCCTGGGGTTATCTCCTGGGGTTATCTGCATAATCACTTAATAGTGATTCCAATGGCTCTAGAGCTGGCTTTCAGAAACACTACAGCTTTGACAGGAAATGTAAACCATGTTGTGGTTTACAAGGCCAATATTGAAAGTGTTCCTGAGCACATTTCAGTTTTATCTTTTTCAAATGCATTATCACAAAGCTTCTAGTTTCCATCTTTGTCTCTATCACTTAGTAAGTGTTGATGTTAAGTCTTCAATAGTGGTCATTCTATGACTGAAAAATATTATTAGGCATAATGATTACAGTGTTATAATTTAACATTTGCTAACATTCTTTATATGTATAAACAAATTTATATATATATAAAGGGTGCTAGCAACTGTCATATGCTTATATATTTATTTTATACATTTAAATATAGAAATGCTTATGTTTTTTATTGAAATATAGTTGATTTACAATACTGTGTTAGTTTCAGGTGTACAGCAAAGTGATTCAGTCATATATTTTTTTTTCTTTCAGATTGTTTTCCATTTTATATTACTATAAGATGTTGAATACAGTTCCCTGTGCTATACAGTAGGAACTTGTTGCTTGTCTATTTTATGTATAGTAGTTTGTATCTGTTAATCCCATACTCCTAATTTATCCCTCCCTTCTTTGGTAACCATAGTTTATTTTCTATGTCTGTGAGTCTGTTTCTATTTTGTGTATAGATTCATTTGTATTATATTTTAGATTACACATATAAGTGATATCATATAATATTTGTCTTTCTCTCTCTGACTTACTTCACTTAGTATGATATTCTCTAGGTCCATCCAGGTTGCTGCAAATGGCATTATTTCATTCTTTTTTATGGCTGAGTAATATTCCATTGTATATATGTACCACATCTTCTTCATCCATCCCTCTGTTGATGGGCATTTGGGTTTTTTCCATGTCTTGGCTATTGTAAATAGTGTTGCAATGAACACCAGAGTGCATGGACCCTTTCAAATTATGGTTTTCTCCAGATGTATGCCCAGGAGTGGGATTGCTGGATCATATGGTAACTCTATATTTAGTTTTTTAAGGAACTTCCATATTGTTTTACATAGTGGCTGTAACAATTTACACTGCCACCAACAGTGTAGGAGGGTTCCCTTTTCTCCATACGCTCTCCAGAATTTATTTGTAGCCTTTTTGATTACAGCCATTCTGACTGGTGTGAGGTGATACTTCATTTTGGTTTTGATTTGGAAATGCTTATATATTTTTATATGTATGTATATAAGTAGCTCACATGCATATAAGGCTTACTGCATGCCAGACTCCCTTTTAGGCACTTTATATATGTTTACTAATTTTTCCAACAACCCTGAGTAATAGATACTATTATTATCCCCATTTTATTAAAGTAAAAACTAAGAGGCAGAGAGATAAGTAACTTGCCCAAAGTCACATATGTTGTAGGTGGTGAGGTGAGAATTTAAATGTAGGCAGTCCAGTTTCAACATTCATACTCCTAACTACTAATAGAGAACATTTGAGGAGATTACAATTTTATTTGTAAATAAGGAATGGACTTTAGTAAGTCAGCAGTTACCAGCCAACAAATAAAATATGTTAAGCTAAGGCATCATTCACTACTAAATATCTGACCAGGAAATGGCATGGTATGCATGTGTTTGTGTGTACACTTGTGTTCTTTTGTTAGTAGCATATGAGAAATTCCTAAAGGCATATTAAAAAGAACTTGTTAGACAAAAATTAGTTATGGTTAAGAAAACACGTCCTGTCTATCGATTTAGTCTAGGTGCTAAAAATTTTTTTTCTAGTTCCTAAAGGAACTAGATCCTCCAGTGTCTTTAGATGTTCTCTCCACTTGGACGTTCTTCATCTATCCAAATGTTTACCTTTCAAGAATCAGTGGCCTCCCTAACTTTATTACGAATCCTTCCCTTCTCTTTATGGTCTAATATTTTTCCCATTTTAGTTCCTGTAGGAAATATTATATGCATTATTCATTTAGCAATTAAGCATTTCCTGTCATATTATATCTTCTACTTCTGCCTCATTGTTAAGTTTCTTATCATCTTTTGAATACTTCTGTCTAGCTGGATTGAAAACTCTCTTGGGCAACTTTTTCCTTCTTTCTATAACCTGCAGAATGTTGTAAAACACTTTGAGCACAGAATAAGTATTTGTTGATATCATTTTCTTTAAATGACCTTGGTCAAGCCATTCATTTAATAACTGCAGAATTCAAGTCACAAGAAGATTAAGTGAATTGTTTATGGTTGCAATAGTTTTAGAAAAATTGATCAAAATTCATATTTCCTCACTGTTGATCTGATACCTGCCTGTGCATCATACTGCTCCTGTATTTGGAGAATAATTATCAATAACCCAAATTTTTTCTTCACTTCATATTTTCAAAGAATGTGAGTATAATAATATAAATCCAATTAATAAACCTTAAATAAAAACAATAATGTTCGAACTTAGCACAGAAATCTGGTGAAACCTAGAAATGACTTTATCCTATGGGACTACCCTAAACATTTTTGCCTATTATTTTTCTAGGGATGTTTTAATAACCATTCATAATGCTGAGCGTTCTCCTCCATTATGGTAAAATTCCTAAAAGGAGAGGCCCTGTCTGCTTCATCCACTAGTGTATGGGAGTCTAGCACCTAATATAAATGTATGCAATAAATATTTATCAAGTGAAAAATGAATGAATAAACAAAGACCATTTTTTCTTGAGAAAATCTCCATATATTGCTCTGTTTACTCCTGAAAACAATTCTCTGGGATGGTTCATATTCCCCACAAAAGGAAACAAACTGAGAACGGTGAACTGATCTGCCCACAGTTACACTGGCAGTAGAGTTGGAGCCTGTGTTTGCATTCTGCAGGCTAACACTCCCTAACTAATAATAATGTGTTATTGTTCTAAGCAATCCTCCATCTTGCCTTTTCCAATTTGGATCTGAGTCTCTCTGCAACCAGTAACTGTTTCGCCTTTGTACCTCGTAAGGGTCAAGAGCTCAAATTCTTCATTGTTATAGGTACCTGTGAAGGGATGTATTTTGTTAAAGAAGTATGCTTGAATTTGTTAACATTCTGGAGGAAATTCTTGCAACACAAAAAGCACTAACCTGGGCTTCCCTGGTGGCGCAGTGGTTGAGAGTCCACCTGCCGATGCAGGGGACACAGGTTCGTGCCCCTGTCCAGGAAGATCCCACATGCCGCGGAGCGGCTGGGCCCGTGAGCCATTGCTGCTGAGCCTGAGCATCCGGAGCCTGTGCTCCGCAACGGGAGAGGCCACAACAGTGAGAGGCCCACGTACCGCAAAAAAAACAAAACAAAAAAAAAAAAAAACACTAACCTAAGAGTTAGTCTTAGCTGCTACTACTTACTTTAGATATTAGTAGAGCTTTACACTGGCAATCATTATAAAATTGTGTACTTTATAAATGATATTGAAGTTATGACCTTGAAACTTTTAATTATGAGATGAGTTATTAATGGGTCAATGACTAGTGAAATGTCTAACACAAAAGATCGTTATTTTATTTTATTTTATTAGAACACGACTACAACATATTTAAATTCTGACCAGGATTGTTAAACATTTCTCAGCTTATTTTATCAGCTCCAAAACATACAGTTAATTGTACTGAAGGAAATATTTCAAAACCACATTAAGGAATGATACAAAAAACTAAATCAAAAAGGAATTCACTGTAATGAAAAAAGCAAGTAAAAAATGTTCTTAGTATGTTAAATCTAATTATTCTTTCTTTTTTATCAGATTACTAACTAAACTATGTAAGGTTCAGATCATTTAATTTTTAAAATGCTCTGAAACTTAGGGGATATACTATAAACAGAAGGTAATGGAAAAATATGTTAAGTGGTGGTTTAATTTATGTTGTAACAGGCACTTGAATGTGAAATTTTGGGTTTTTTTATGTGATATTATTTCTTCTAATTATTTTATACCTACTATCTTCAACTTCAGTACCAAATGACCCTCAGGCAAGAAAGACAGTACAACAAAATAATCTGTAAAGTAAAGCTAATTTTTAGTGAATTCTCCAAGGAATTCACTGCTTCTTAACATTTCAAATTAACCTTTTTATGTCACACATTATTAAAAATAAATCCAATTAGGTTACACAGCTTCTATGAAGTAATTTCCCCTTGGACATCAAGATGCTATTTCTACCTCTCCAGGGAAAATAACATTAAAAAAAAAAATTTATACTGAACTACAGAAATTAGAATTTTAAACTTTATGTAGTACAAATATATATATTGGATTTAACACTATTGCTTTCTCATATATCCATAATGTGAGTAGCTCATTTAATCAAAAATACCTAAGAACATTGTTTCCCGCAGACCTGATACCCTCACATAAATAAAACATGGATAGCCACCAGGTGTTAAAAAGAAAAATTCAACTGAATAAATTTAAAGATCTATTTGGCTCTATTCAAGGATTCATGAATCAGACAGCATCCCATCTAGCAAATAGAAAGGAGCTCTGAGGAGCTGTACAAAATGGAAGGCTTTTATAGGCAGAAGTGGGTGGGAAAAGGAAGCTTCTGACAAAGAGTAGATTATTTCAGGGAAGGTTGCCTTCCTTTGGGGGAAGGCAGAGGCCTATCAGGTAGATTAGTTCATTAGTGCTGACCAGGTAATTCCAGATTGACTGGTTAAAGGTCACATTCCTGGGAGAGGCTGAAATTAGGTTAGATATTTTTTTACCTTTGTTTTGTTTTGTTTGCTATACGTGGGCCTCTCACTGTTGTGGCCTCTCCCGTTGCGGAGCACAGCCTCCGGACGGGCAGGCTCAGCGGCCATGGCTCACGGGCCCAGTCGCTCCGCGGCACGTGCGATCCTCCCGGACCGGGGCACAAACCCGCGTCCCTTGCATCGGCAGGCGGTCTCTCAACCACTGCTCCACCGGGGAAGCCCCTAGGTTAGATATTTAATCTTGGTTTGCTGATGTGAGGCTTAGCACAAGTGACTCCATTTTGGGCTTGTTGTTTCTTTTTTAACAAAGGTAAGAAGCATCTAAAAAAATTTTACATCTCACACCCTCTTGTTTTTTTAAATGTGAATTTTCTCTTCCCTTTTGGAACTAAGACAAAAAATAATAAAAATAAAGGAAAGTAAGCAAAATAATATCATGAATAAAAGGAAAAGAAAATAGCAACAAAGGATGAGTGATGAAGGGACTAAATACATTTTTAACTATACCAAATGCATATTTTTTAAAGGGTTTAAAGCAAAAAAAAAAAAAGATTCTTAATAGAGACTGTTGATTCACAGAAGCTTTTCCCCCATATTCCTTTTCTGAGGTATGAATAGATTTTCCTGAGATGTAACTTATCTCACATTCCATACTTGGGGTCCAGAGAAACATTTTTTTGCAACATTCATCCAGCACTATAATCATCCTTGAATTTTAGTAATCATGTTCTTGTTTTTAAATCAATAGACATTTTTGGGCACCAGCTGTGTACTACGTGCTATGCCTTGTGGACAGAAAATATGTTCTATGTAAAGTTAGACTACCTGAGTTTGAGCTCAGATTTCACAGTTCCTGGGCTGCAATCCTTTAGGACAAATACTTTAAATGCTAGTCTTACTTTCCTCATGTGTAAAATGGGGATAATACCTACCCTGCTGATGTCAATGAATGTAGGTCAGATGCATAAATTATCTTGGCCTTTGGAAAACACTAAGCAAATAGATATTATTATTATATCTCTAGTACTATAGAACATGTCTTCTTTATAGTTTTTAAGTTCTAAGTTCCTTTGTACAATGTCTATCATGTATACCAGCGGTCCCCAACCTTTTTGGCACCAGGGACCGGTTTTGTGGAAGACAATTTTTCCATGGGGTGGGGGGGGGGTGGTTCAGGTGGTAACGTGAGCTTGGGGAGCAATGAGGAGTGATGGGGAGCCGCAGATGAAGCTTCACTCACTCACCTCCTGCTGTGTGGCCTGCTTCCTAACAGGCCGTGGACAGGTACCAGTCTATGGCTTGGGGCTTGGGGACCCCTGATGTATACAGTGCTTAAGAAATAATGACTAAATGAATACATTAGTGATAGCTCATAGCAATTAGAAGCTATCTCACTAGAGAGGATGAAGTGAGAAAGAACTACAGTGGGAGTTCAGCCCCAATTGCTTCTAATCGCCAGGCCTCCTCTGGAGACTGCTTTCCTTAATAGTCTCAGAGACATGATTTGGAGATGGACTGTGCTCCGTGAAAGCAATAGGATGGCTGGAACCAGCTAGCAGCAGATAAGAAGATTTAGCTCTTGGATGTAGACTTATTTCAACACTGGTATCATATTTCTGTGAGTTTGCTCCACTCTGGTAGAAGGAATAGGAAATAAAACACAGTGTCTTCCCTTTACCACTGATTCATTCACATTCATTTGTTGAATAAAATTTGTACTGTTACCAAGTTACTGTTATGGTGGTGTTTACACTAGCTGTTTGCTAACCCTGACATCTGAGAAGTAGCTGATCTCATATCTTTTAGATAATCAGATTCTATTTAATGTTACCAATTTAAACTCTATAGCCATTAATGAACCCATTAAATATTTTCATTGCCTTTCACAAGTCTGCCTTTCCATCTCTAACCACATGATTCCTTCGGCAGAATAATTGCAGGCAAAGAACACTTTTCTCAACTATTGCTGCTATCTGCCTCAACATCTTCATGATCAAATGTACACATTCTTAAGGACTGTAAAATGGAATTTTTAAGAGATATCCTGTGGTTATTTTTAATCTAAGATCTCAAACAATAGCACACCAACCTAAAAGGCGTGCCGGTGGGAGGTGAGCAAATATTAACAAGCTTAGTACAAATATTTGAGTTCCTACTAGGTGTCAGGCTTTGTGCCAGGTATTAGCACATTACTCATATAAAAATATGAGTAACAAGTGTCCTTTGCTTATGAAGAACTTATAGATAAATATTTATTATTATTTAGTTAACTATATATAAGATGTTAAAGCAGTGAAAGGGACAGAAGGAATATCAGAAGGAACACCAAAAGCCAGAAAGTTCAAAGACCTAGGGTAAAAAAAGGAAAGAATTCAATTCTATATAGGGCAGAAGTATGAGGGTAATAAGAGTTTTACAAATCATCACATCCCTGGGATTCAGTTTCTTCATTTGTCAAAGTAGAAGAATGGCTCAGATAGCTTTGATGATTCTTTGATTTGTGATAAAATATGTTCACAAATTCTTAGACACTCCTCCTTTCCAAGAGTGGAATCTAGTTCTCCTTCCTTTGAGTGTGGGCTGGATTTAATGAGTTACTAAGAATAGAATATGGTGAAAGTGACTGAGAAGAGTGATAAAAGACATTGCTACTTGTCCCTTTCTCTCTTGGATTGCTAATTCTGGGAGAAGCTAGAAGCTATGTCAAGCAGCCCCATGAAGAGGTCTCCTGCCAAAAGAAGTGAGACCTCCTGCCAAAAGTCATGAGATAGCGCCATCTTGGAAGCAGATCTTCCAGCCCAATCAAACCTTCAGATGACTGCAGCCTGGCTGACATTTTGTCTGTAACCTCATGGGAAACCCTGAGCCAGAACCACCTAGCTAAGTTGCTTCTGGATTCCCAACTTTAAGAAGCTGTGAGATAATAAACACTTGTTTTAAGCTGCTAGGGTTTGGGGATAATTTGTTACACAGCAATAGATAACTAATAAAATGATAGTGAAATAAATTAATGTTATATAGTGAAAAATTCATATAAATGTGTATAAATGAATAATGAATCATAACTTTTTATTTGGGGGAAATTAGTAGCAGGATTAGGGAAATTCATAAGAGCTTTTGCTTACAGAACCATTGAAGAGTAAAACTGAAAACATGCAATTCTCTTAGAAATACTGGGTAATATAAATGGACCATATAACTTGATCATAATCTTGACTGACTCTGAAATAATACAACCCACTGGGGTAGTTCATTATCATACAATTTTTTAATGAGCCTGTCTCGCACTCAGTTAATATTTATTGAATGAGGGTACATAGAAGATGACAAGGAAATGTATAGGTCTGGGAAGAGTATGGCTATTAATGTTAGAGAATACTTATATTTTGTGCCAGACACCATGATAAAGACAACATGAATAAACAAGGAAGTACTTATATTATTTAAAACAATTGATATGAAAGTATCCAGTGCCTAAAGCTAATTTAGAAAGAGAGAAAATATAGAAAAGGAACTTATGGAAATAAAATGCTCTCAGGCAGAGTAGAAATAGTAATTAAATGAACCCAAGAAAATCCTAGAAAGTGTGACTTAGTGTTTCAGATAGAAGATTTTTCCCTGGGCTATGTGATTTTCCACAAAGAGAAAAAACTGGGTAAACCAGTCTGAATTAGTGAAATACAATTTTAACCAGTGTTTATTTAAAACTACCTGATGCCCAAAACAATTATATGAATAGGCCTGTTTGCTTACCATTATCTTTAATGTTGCGAATATAATTATATATTACTTTTTCAAAAGCTTGTCCTTTTTCTCGGCATACTGAGCTAAAGCTACAAATAAAGATATAATAATGGTGATGATAAATTAAAATTTAAAGACGTTGAAATATTTATTGGTTATATACAAAAATGTTTTAGTTAAACCATGTATGTACTTTAATAATTTATAAATGTATATTCCATTAAATGTCACCTCAGTTAGGATCTAAATATATCGTTAGAGTTCTGAAAGAAGAAATTGGGCTTAGAAACAGACCCAATTATCTATTTTCACATCCTTTCTCTTTCACATTTAATTGGAGTAACGAGCATCAATCCTGCTTCTTATTAGGTCTAAGAGTTCACGGACCACATGACTTGAGGTATAACTTTTAAACACACTTTTGAATTTTTTTATTTTGCAGCCCAGACTCCTTCAAATACCAGAAACTATACAACATATCTAACTCTTGAAGTATGCCTTTCTACCTAAACAGTAATGGCGATTAAAAATAAATAAATAAATTGAACCATAATCCCTATAAAAATACGGAGCACACATAACTGATATGCCCAGTCTAGCTCAGTTACAAGCTGTGCCTGAAAGGAACGCCAAGGCCTGCATGCTGCATTCACAGAATGACTTTCAGAACTGCCCTGTCGTACCTTGCTTTTTTTTCTTGTTATCCCGTGGTTAACCTTCACTTGTTCCCTGGTTCCCTTGCTGTTAAGCTTAACACACTCATTGGCTGCCATCCCAGTTCCAGACTTTTGGCTTCATTCCCTGCACTTTGAATCACAGTTCTTCTTCCTAACTTCATCTCACATTATACCCTGATAAAGAGCTCTTTTTTAAGAAATGATTCCAATGCTTCTCCCACACATACCATTTCCTTGCAGCTGATATTTGGGTAGTCCTGGCCCACAGAATAGGTACAAGATATTGTAGGGTTGGCTTACATATGGGAAGGATTATCTCCCATGGTGTGCATGCCACTGTTGTACATCCCCAGTGGAAACTGGGCTCTCAGCCATCGGCAGTCCTCCCTACCTACCTCTTTTTTTTCTATTGAAGTGTAGTTAATTTACAATGTGCGTTAGTTTCTGGTGTAAGGCAAAATGATTCACATTATATATGTGTGTATGTATATGTTCTGTTTCATTTTCTTTTCTATTATGGTTTATTATAGGATATTGGATATAGTTCCCTGTGCTATGCAGTAGGACCTTGTTGTTTATCTATTTTATATATAGTAGTTTGTATCTGCTAATCCCAAACTCCTAATTTATCCCCTACACCACCCCTTTCCCCTTTGGTAAGCATAAGTTTGTTTCCTATGTCTGTGAGCCTGTTTCTGTTTTGTGAATAGGTTCATTTGTATCATATTTTAGATTCCATTTATGAGTGATATCATATGATATTTGTCTTTCCCTGTATGACTTACTTCACTTAGTACGATAATCTCTGGGTCCATCCATGTTGCTGCAAATGGCATTGTTTTATTCTATTTATGGCTGAGTAGTATTCCATTGTATATATATACCACATCTTCTTTACCCATTGATCTGTCAATGGACATTTAGGTTATCTCTATGTCTTGGCCATTGGAAATAGTGCTGCTATGAACATTGGGGTGCATGTATCTTTTCAAATTAGAGTTTTCTCTGGATATATGCCCAGGAGTGGGATTGCTGGATCATAGGGTAACTCTATTTTTAGTTTTTTGAGGAACCTCCATACTGTTCTCCATAGTGGCTGCACCAACTTACATTCCCACCAACAGTATAGGAGGGTTCCCTTTTCTCCACACCCTCTCCAGCATTTATTGTTTGTAGGTTTTTTGATGATGGCCGTTCTGACCAGTGTGAGGTGATACCTCATGGTAGTTTTGATTTGAATTTCTCTAATAATTAGCGATTTTGAGCATCTTTTCATGTGCTTGTTGGTCATCTGTATGTCTTCTTTGGAGAAATGTCTTTTAAGGTATTCTGCCCATTTTTTGGTTGGGTTGGTTTTGTTGTTGTTGTTATTGAGTTGTATGAGTTATTTGTACATTTTGGAAATTAAGCCCTTGTCAGTTACATCATTTGCAAATATTTTCTCCCATTCCGTAGGCTGTCTCTTCATTGTGTTGATGATTTCCTTTGCTGTGCAAAAGCTTATAAGTTTGATTACCTATGTACCTCTTTTTAAAGAGATGCTGTTTCTGAAAGCAGCTACTTCACTGCCTCTCTCAAGGGCTAGATTACTTACTCCCAGTCAAACCCCCAGACCTGGAGAGTAATATCAATTGTATACTCAAATATACACATACCCTATTCATGACAGGGAATTTCCACACCTCAAAAAAAGTAAAACTAAACCAAGAAAAAGCAGACATTGTAAACTTGGCACCCAATAGTAAAAGTTGGCCAATCCCTGATACAAACACACAATCAAAAGTGCATTGGCTCAAGCAGTGATTGATAGAAGCTCATACAAAATCCTTACGCCTTCTTCAATTTCAAAAACCTGACAAAAACTACTCAGAAGGGAAAATACAAGAAAAAAAATTGACTCTAGATCAGTATTTTCCATTTGTGCAAGAAGTTTATATGTAAAAATCTATAGAAGGAAAGAAAGTTTGCCCTTGGCCTATGAGTGTTTTATGTCTTTACGTGGCCAGTCGCTGCTATATTCCCAAGGCTTCAAAGGTTGTGTGCTGCAACAGAGAATGAATGGAACATGGCAGGATATTGCAATTCAGTTTATTTTTTATTCACAATTACATTTTGAGCTCCCACTGTGTGCTGCGAACATCGATGTCCCTGTCTTCCCAGAGCTTATGGAAGAAACAGAAAAATCCAGTGAATAGTTTAGAATACGTGACAGGTTGTGCTAAGTGCTGTGAAGAAAGAATTAAGCAGGTAAGAAAGAATGGGTTTTTTCTGAGTGCCATAGGAAGTCATTCTGGGGATTTATGATTATTGGTCCCAATTTTTCACTTGCTTGTAATAGGATTACACGCTCATACCCTTGGCCACATTTCTTTGCAATATCCTCCACATGTGTAGAGAATATTTCCTCATGCCACTGATGCATGTGACTTCCTTTGATCAATGGAATGTTAGCAAATGTGACACAAGCAGTGGCCTTAAA
This sequence comes from Grampus griseus, assembly GCF_964374135.1. Taxonomy (NCBI): domain Eukaryota; kingdom Metazoa; phylum Chordata; class Mammalia; order Artiodactyla; family Delphinidae; genus Grampus; species Grampus griseus. Next base: position 117,855,787 of record NC_138997.1, on the reverse strand, counting down.
TGTTTTCACATGGGTTTTCTTGGCTTCTGGGACACACCCACGCCCCGATTACCATTGGAAGAGTAGGCTCCAGGAAGTCAAGGCCCCTTCAGCCAAGGCCCAGAATAAGATTCATGGACCAACCAAAACCCATCCTGGAGCCTGAAGCAGAGCCACTCCAGCTGACCTGTGGACAAAAAAAAATGAATGCTTACTATTGTCAACTTCTGAGAGTCAGGGCGGTTTGTTAAATGGCCTGATTGAAGCAAGAGCTGACTAATGTACCACTGGAGACTTTGAATCAAAGGAATAATCTGAATTAAATTTTTAAAAGATCACTCTTACAGCTGTTTAGAGAGTGGAAGGAAGAAAGACAAGAGAGGAAACAGATCAGTCTGGAAGCCACTGCAAAATCCCTGTGAAAGATGGTGATGGCCTAGACCAGGGTAGGAATGATGGAGTTGACAGGATTTGGTGAGGAATGAGATGTGAGGCATGAGATAAAGAAAGAAGTATTATAACAATTTTATTACAGCAATTTTATCATCCAGCTTGTAATTTTATCCATCCCACCAGCCAAGCCTATGTTTCTAAGCATAAAAGTCAGCATATAAAGAGTGTTTTTGTCAACTGCCATATAGCCAGGGACACAGTTACTATAGCAGCCGAGCAATTCTCTTTGGGCAGCCAGGTGGAAACCAAATCGTCTTGACGAATACCAGAGCTGAACAGGGAAATTTTCTCCAATACTGCATGACAAACTTCATAATTGCCTTTTTTAACATGAATATCTAAATCAGGATGCTATGGCTTGGTACATAATTACATTTTTCTGAAACCAACTCTGTTTTTCCATTTTGCAGTTTGTAGTTTATAGTGAGGGTTTTATGGATATTGCTCTTCCACTAGACTTACTCTGTCACATGTGAGGACATCTCCTTCCTCAGCTGAGTGGGTGCCGGTCCTTGGATTCCAGTGATGGCTCAGGCCAATGTACACTCCTCATACTGAGCTAGGTATTTTGTCTCAAATCTATACCTTCTCTCCCAACCTACAAAACCATCAGATAATCCTGGAACCTTAAGGCCCACCTGGCCTCCCTCTTGCCACTCTTCCTTCAAGCTTAGAGCCAAATTAAGCCTGGGAGTCTTCCCAGGCTTAATTTGAAAGAGAGATGAGAGAGAAAGAGAGATCTTCACTCTCTTTCCCATATAGCTAACTCACTAAAACCAAGATTTTCTACTGGAACAAAGCATACCCAGCTCAGGAACTCTTGTGCACTGTTGGTGGGAATGTAAATTGATACAGCCATTGTGGAAAGCAGTATGGAATTTCCATAAAAAATTAAAAATAGAACTATCATATGATTCAGCAATCCCACTTCTGAATATATATCCAAAGGAAATGAAATCAGTATCTCAAAGAGATACCTGCACTCCCACATTCTTTGCAGCATTATTCACAACAGCCAAGATATGGAATCAACCTAAGTGTCTATACATGGATGAATGGATAAAGAAAATGTGGTGTGTGGAATACTATTCAGCCTGTAAAACGAAAGAAATCTTGCCATTTGGGACAACATGGATGAAACTGGAGGGCATTATGCTAAGTGAAACAAGTCAGATACAGAAAGACAAATACTGCATGATCTTACTTATATGTGGAATCTAAAAAAGCCAAACTCATAGAAGCAGAATGCTGGATGCCAGGGGCTGGGGAATAGGGGAAACAGGGAGATGTTGGTCAGAGCATACAAGGTTTCAGTTATGCAGGGTGGAAAAGTCCTGGAGATCTAATGTATGGCATAGTGATTATAGTTAATAACACTGTATTGTATACTGAAATTTGCTAAGAGAGTAGACCTTAAATGTTCTCACCACAAAAAATGATAACTATGTAAGGTGATGTATTACCATTGTGGTAATCATTTCACAATTTATACCTATATCAAAACAACACACTGTATACCATAAATATCTACAATTTTTATTTGTCAATTATATTCCAATAAAGCTGGGGAAAATAAGTGCACCAAGCTCAAAGCCATTAGTCAGATAACAAATGAAGAAAGTCAGCCTCCAGGACTCTTACAGGAATAACCCCCTCACTTCTGCCATAAAAGCTTTAGTGTACAACTGCCATGATCTAGGTGACACATTACCTTATAGTGCACCCCACCCACAATCTGCATATATACAGAACCATCTTTGTGCCTCTATGTCTATTGGGTCCACAGTGGTCCTTGATAGGCATCTGTGTTCCTCCTCTCTGAGAGATCCAAATGAGAGGGGACAAGCAGGTGCCAACACTGTGATGAACTCATTATTACTATTTTTGATATTCACCATACAGCATAGTCAAATTTTTTAAATGCCTAATGTCCACCTGCCAGCAAGGGAGGGAGCTGGTCTGGTAAACCATAATGAAGAACTAGCCTCTAAAGCTCATGGCACTGATGTGAAAAATCATTGTAAACATTCATTAAACTCATTAAAGTCCTAAGAAACTCAAGAGTACTCAAAATAAATTGCATTTGGCACAAAGATTTTAAGTAGAAATCGCATAGGAAAAGAGTTTGGAATTGCTTGCAATCTGTAGGAGGGCTATATTTCCTGAATTTTAAGAAGAAACCTCACAAATGTTCAAGAGAGATTTATTGTCTGTGGTTTCTATGCAGCTGGTAAGGGATAGGTAAATAAGATGTCTTACTGGTGAGAAAGCTGTTACTTGTTTTCATATTCTTGCTAACTATGAACATGCTATCACAGTACAGTTAAATCCACATTTGGAGACACTAAGCAGGCACAAAACCTGCATGATGCAATCACACTCCTCAGGGAGATGATTCTGCTTCTTGCTACATCCCTCACGATTCTCTTTTCCTTCCTGTTCAGGGAAACATGTACCACTTAGCCTCTCCCACTTCATCAGAGGGTAGGTGGCCCTAAATGTTTTGTCTACAACCGCAAGAATCCAGATAAACAAAAGGACTAATGTCACAGGTTTTCAAAACAGCCTAATACTCTCTGGAAACAATATCATTAAGACAGCCCTTCAAGGATCCATTGTTGCTGGATCTCAGATAGGAGAGAAGAGAGAAATTCTCCAACATCTTTTGAGAAATTCAAACTATATTTGTCTAATGCTCTCTTGAGATAAACATTTAAGGAGCCAGGAAATGTAAAGTTCTACTATCATTTGCCATAGGGCTTTAAGTTCCATTCTTGACCTCTGCGTATCCACTGCTTCCATGGTGATCAGTTGTGTGTGTTTCTGTTTCTCCTCCTTGAGGGGGTCAGAGTGAAGGAGGGACAAGGAGGTGCCAACACCTTGTCAACTTAATTTTTCTATTGATTCTCACCATGTAGCATTGAGTACACTATGCCTAGAGAGTATAGAAGGAGATAAAGGCTTATATTTTAGAAAATAAAAGATAAGAAATGCTTCACATATTTGCTTAAACACTCAAAATCAACAGATTTTTGGAAAAACATTTTAAAACATACAAAATACATACCTGACTTCTAACTCTAACTTCCTCTTAGACATTTCTCCCAGTGTGTCCCTCAGCACCTCTGTCTTGACATGTTCAAAACCAAACGTTGTATTTTTTTCTCCATGAACAAAGCCTTCCTTCTAAGTTCCCTTACTCAACATTTATTTCACTAGGCCAATCCCAAACTGCAGCATTGTCCTGTACCCCTCTCTCTCCCCTCTACTTCATCCAATCACTCAATAGGTCATAGAAATCCTGCCTGTAATAATCTCTCAAATTTGTTCATTCTTTTCCTTTCCACCGTCACTGCTAGACCTTTATCTTCTCTCATTTGGATTATAGAGAACCTCCTGAATAGACTCGCTGCCACCTGTCTTTCATTTTCCACCAATCCATCTAGCACAGCTGCCAGAATTACTTGCTGAAACACTTATCTGACAATGCCATTCGTTGACTTAAAAACTGACTTGTTGCCTGTAAGATAAACTCAAAGTCATTTCAACAACCATTTTTTTAGTATCTACTATTATAAGCCATGTAGTCTATTAAGGACAATGAACACAAAGATGAAAAAGTATGGACTCTTAAGGTGCCCACAGTGGACTTCCAGAAGAGTCAGACATATCGATAGCTATTTACAATGCAATGCAATATGTGCAACCACAAAATTGTGCACTAGGTACAGAAGCAGCATGGGGGGGGCGGCGAGTGGTCACTTACTTTAGGGGCTTCAGAATGGAAAGATATCTGAGCTTGGGATGGGTATGCCAAGTAAATGAAATGGCATATTCAAAGCACATACGAATAAAACAGCATTCCAGGACCTGCTAGTTGCAATTATTTTCATCGATGGGAATGTTGATATCAAGAACTAAGACAGAGAACACTGGAATATGAATAGTTCTTGGGTGTGTGGGGGGATGGTGATAATGGTGTGGCAGGAGGGCAGCGAGTGGTCAAGACACAAGAACAATGGATGAGGGTGGAGGTGTTTAGGTTGAAATTTCCAAGTGCAGGTCTCAGTTAAGGGGAGAGTTGGGGCCAGAAATAAAAATATAGTCATTAAAACCATGGAAATAGGCTAAGTTGTCTAGAGAAACGACACAGTGTCAGAAGACATTTGGAGGACTCAGAGTAAATTCAAGAAAATTAAGATGAGACCTTCAAAAGTAAGAAGGGGCTTCCCTGATGGAGCAGTGGTTAACAGAATCCACCTGCCAATGCAGGAGACATGGGTTCAAGCCCTGGTCCGGGAAGATTCCCACATGCCAGGGAGCAACCAAGCCCGTGCTCCACAGCTACTGAAGCCTGCGCGCCTAGAGTCCGTGCTCCGCAATAAGAAAAGCCACCGCCATGAGAAGCCTGCACACCACAACAAAGAGGAGCCCCCGCTCGCCACAACTAGAGAGAGCCCGTGCACAGCAACGAAGACACAACGTAGCCAAAAATAAATAAATAAAAATTAAAAGAAAAAAGTAAGATAAAATCCATGGAAGAGTGATGTCAGAGAAACTGGAAGAAGAAAATGACTCAGAAAGAACAGTGATTAATTCAGTCCCACTCTGACACTGTACTCTGACCCCAGACTACACTTTCAGCCTCGTTCACTCCTGCCACTTCTCCACTCTTTCCCAATCATCTCTAGCTCTAGGAATAATAATAACGGGAATGTTAATACTAGTAGCTGTCTTTGATATGCATGTATAATGTGAAAGACACTATGTTATGTGCTTTGGTATTTTAGCTTATTTAATCCTCATATTCTGTGAAATAAGCACTATGACGAACTACCCCCATTTTACAGAAGAAACCAAGACTAAGCCGGATTTGTCTAAGACTACAGAGACAGTTATGCAGAACAGCTAGGATTTAAACTCAGACACACTTTAGCTATACTAGACTATTCGCCAATCCCAAACATGACCAAGTGTTTTTTTGTTTTGTTTTTTTAAATTTTATTTATTTATTTTTGCTGTGTTGGGTCTTCGTTTCTGTGCGAGGGCTTTCTCTAGTTGCAGCGAGCGGGGGCCACTCTTCATCACGGTGCACGGGCCTCTCACTGTCGCGGCCTCTCTTGTTGCGGAGCACAGGCTCCAGACGCGCAGGCTCAGTAGTTGTGGCTCACAGGCCTAGTTGCTCCGCGGCATGTGGGATCGTCCCAGACCAGGGCTCGAACCCGTGCCCCCTGAATTGGCAGTCAGATTCTCAACCACTGTGCCACCAGGGAAGCTCCTGCCTGAAATAACTTTTATGTACCCACTCTCTCTAGTGAAATCACATTCTTTCTTAGAAATACAATTCAAATGTTATCTCTGCGATGAAGACTTTCTTTGCAGCACCTTTTTTTCCAGATAGAATTACCATCTTCTTCCTCTGTGTTCCCATTAACACTTTGTTCATACTATTATTATAATATGTGGAGTGGGCAGAATGAACCCTCAGAGATGCCCATGCCTCAGTCCCTGAGACCTGTGAATATATTATACTACACGGCAAAAGAGACTTTGCAGATAAAATTACAGACCTTAAAATAGTTTATCACGGATTATGCAGGTGGGCCCAATCTAGTCATAGGAGCCCTTAGAAGCAGAGACCTTTCTCTGACTGGAGTTCAGAGATCTATGAAAAAGGAGAAGTCAGAGATTGAAAGCTTGAGAGGGACTTGGTCTACCACTGGTGAAAGGGGACACATGGAGAGCATGAAAAAGAATTGCAGGCAACGCAAGGAGCAAAGAGTGGCCCTTGGATGACAGCCAGCAAAAAAAAACAGAGACAATCCTACAAACACAGGGAAGTGAATGCAGCCAACAACCTGAATAAGGCTGGAAGCAGATTTTTCCCTAGAGCTTCTAGTAAGAAATGCAGCTGAGCCAAAACCTTTCTTTTAGCCTCATGAAGTCTTAAGCAAAGAACCCAGCTGAGCTCACCTGGACTTCTGACCTAAAGAAATTGTGAGAAAATTTGAAAATTGTGAAAAGAGTTGTGCTAGGTCAGAAACTCCTCTCTGGGGAAGTAGCACTCACCTTCCTCCCTTCCCTGGGAATATGATGCTTAAATGACTGCAAGGAAACATGATTTTCAGGTTAAAGAAATAAGAACACATTGATTTAACAACATTAAAATCGTTTCTTTTTCATGGTCCAAGAAATTTTTGGAATTTAAATCTTTCAGTACCCGATAAAAAATTCTAACTGCTTTCATTTCCTAGACTCCTATGTGCTCCTGATTCCTCATATGAAAAAGGAGGACAATAATAATAACTGTGCTGTGGAAGGAAGGAATCAGTTAACAGATGAAAAGTGCTTTGAAGCAGCAATTCCACTTTGGGGAATATATTATATAGACCTCAAAGCACCAGCTAATAAGAATATATGCATAAGAATGTTTAGTGCAACATTGCGGTGGCAAAAAATAAAGCTGGAAACAGCACAAATACCTACCCAATTGTGTATAGTTAAATAAATGTGGTACATACACATTATGGAACATTATGCATTTGTTTTAGATATCTCCTGGGTATCATCTCGCATTCTCTCAGTCCACATTTTACTCCAGCTGTTGCTGTAGCAACCAGCTGCTTGTCGGTGTAATTGACAGCACCTTCCTTCAGCTGCATCACATATTTCTTGCTTTGCGCCCTGAGTCTTTATCATCAACACTTGAGACATTTGTAGGAACGCAGCCATTCCAACACAGGTGCAAACCTGAAATCAAAAAGGGCACAGGGCATATCCTGACCACTAGGGAGTGGGAACCAGTATACAAATGGTTTCTCTTTTGTCCCTTGAGCAAACAACTCTGAGATGCCTTCTACACTGCTCCTCTGAAGTCCCAGCTTCCCACAGTTCTGACCAGGTTGAAAACAAACCGCTGGTTGACTTTTCCTCCTCTCCTGTTTCATTCTTTCCAGTCTTCCACCCCTGGTCCTTGGGGTCATTTTCCAGAATAAACTGCCTGCAGGCAAGCTCTTGCCACTTAGAAAAAGGTTAAAGGATGCATATCAAGTTATTTGCACTGGTCTCCTCAGGGAAGGGGAAGGAAATTGTTAGCGCTTCCTTAATAATTTTTTCACTAGTTACAGTGAGCAGATATTAATTTTACAATTTAAAATACTTTGGGGCTTCCCTGGTGGCACAGTAGTTAAGAATCTGCCTGCCAATGCAGGGGACACGGGTTTGAGCCCTGGCCCGGGAAGATCCCACATGCCGCAGAGCAACTAAGCCCATGCGCCACAACTACTGAGCCTGCGCTCTAGAGCCCGTGAGCCACAGCTAGTGAGCCCGCGTGCCACAACTACTGAAGCCCACGCACCTAGAGCCCGTGCTCTGCAATAAGAGAAGCCACCGCAATGAGAAGCCTGTGCACTGCAACGAAGAGTAGTCCAATACTCGCCGCAACTAGAGGAAAACCCGCGCACAGCAACAAAGACCCAATGCAGCCAAAAATAAATAAAATAAAATAAATTTATTTTAAAAAATGAAAGAAAATAATTTGAAAAGAAAAAGATGTTTAAAATTAACATCAAGTCAACATCCCAGGAAAAAGCATTTCCAACCAGGTGATAAGGAAGAAAAATAACTGTACTATCAGATTTCAGCTGAACTACAAACTCTATCATAAGCCCTTTTATTAACCTTGGACAAGAAGATAATTTCTTACCCGAGACTGTCATTGTAAAACAAATACCAGACATTTGTTTGTTATAGAATAAATATGTGTCCCCCCCACCAGAAAATTCATATGTTAAACCCTACCGCTAATGTGATGGTATTAAGAGGTGGGGCCTTTGAGAGGTAATTAGGTTCATTGAGGTTGTGAGAATGGAGCATCCATGTTTGGGATTAGTGCCCTAATAAGAAGAGGAAGAGACTCTTCTCGCTCTCTCCCTCTCCCTCTCCCCACAACGTCAGAATGCAGCAAGAAAGCACCTGAAAGAGGGCCTTCACCAGACACTGAGTCTGCCAGGACCTTGATTTTGGACTTCCCAGCCTCCAAAACTATGAGAAATAAATTTCTGTTGTTTAAGCCACCAGTCTACAGTATTTTGTTATAACAGCCTGAAAGGACGGGGATATTGGTTAAGCATTATTCTAGATGTTTCTGAGAGGCTGTTTTTGGATAAAATTAGCATTTAACTTGGTGGACTTTGAGTAAAGCAGATTGTCTTCTATAATGTGGGTGGGTTACAGTCCTGACCTCTCCAACAAGAAGGGATTGGGCTCTAACGGCAAGATTCGCTCTTCCTGGATCTCCAGCATGACTGCCTTTGAACGCGCTCTGCAACTCTTTCCTGAGTCTTCAGCCTGCCAAGCCTCCCCCATTGAATTTTGGATGCACTAAGCCTTCACAGTTGTGTGAGCCAAATCCTTAAAATAAATATCTTTACATATACACACCCTATTGGTTCTGTCTCTCTGGAGAACCCTGACTGAGACAACCACGATGTATTCAAATACTCTGGAAAGTGAACTGTGTCATTAGTATAATTAATGATAATGATAATAGTAAATATTCACTGAATGCTTGCTAAGTTCCAAGCATTATTCTAAGTGCTTTAGAGTTTACCTCACTGATTCCTCACAAAAACGCTGAGAAGCTATCATCCCCTTGTTACAATTGAGGGCACAGAGAGCACACCGCTCAGGGTTAAAACAGCTTAGTAAGTGGCAGAGATATTTATGAACTCATGAATGGTGTTTCATAGCCCAACCACCTAACCATTAGAATAATGGTTTTCAACAAAGGAACAATAGTCTGCAAAGACGTGATCCTAAAGCCAAATGTCGTATCCTCTTTCACTTGAATTCAAATACCCCTGATCCTCTGCTTGGAATGATCTTTCTTTCATTGTGCGCCTTGATTTCCCTATCCCCAGATACTCAGTACCCTCAAATTTCTGAGCAAGACTTCTCACTATGACCCTCATCCTAAGTCTGCCTTCCCTTGAAAAACCATAACTGCACATCTTCCATTCCTTTCAAGTGGCAGTGGAGTCTGGTGGAATCTGTGTGGTATCTGGAATCACAAGTCCGAGCTCAGTCCTGGTTCGAACGTTACTAGATCTGGGAGGCCCGACAAGTAACAAACTCTCTTAGTTTCCTCACTGGTAAATGGGGAATATAATATCACCTACCCCAAATGAATCCTGTAAGGATAATAGGAACTAATGCCTGGAAGTAAAGTGCCTAGCACGGTTCCATGCACACAAAAAACAAAGTAGTGTTTGCTATTTTCCAGCCCAAGCATTTACCAGCCCTGAGTCACATTTATTCTGGAATCTGTTCTTTCTTTAACACATTAATATGATAGCTTTAGCTTCTGAAAGGAAGCTCTTACCTGCAAGGAAATATATTTTCATTTCAGGGCCTTTCTAGAGATAAAATGCCTTATCCAATGATAAGATCCTACACATTAGTGTGTAGTAGACCTTCTTCTACCTGCAGTCTACTTACCATCCCAAAAGTTTCACCTCACAGGAGAGGGCCCACCATTATAGCAGAATTTAAATTCCTAAAGAAAGTATAATAGTAAAGGACAGTAGAACATGCAGTTCCCGCTGTGGGAAGGAAATAAAAGGGATGCAGTTGAACATTCCCATTTAAATGGCACTTCAGAGTCAACTTGTATAAAATTGATCTTATAATTTAAAAAATGCTGTCAATGATAGTATTACTCACCCAGTGATACAAGTTAGAAACTGAGATTAATCATGGATTCCTCATTCTCCCTTGTAATTTCATGATTGATAATGCAATTACATCCAGGCAACATGTTTACTTGTACATATTTTGAATTCCTTCCTCTCTTACCATTCACTATAAACATCCTAACCATCCCTATCGACCTGCACACACTATACACTCTTCTGGGTTTTCTGCTTCTTACAATTTTATAACTTGGAAATAGCTAATAAAAATGCAAAATAAATCTTGCCTATAGACATGCCAATAAATTCTGTCCAGTGGAGAGACAGCACACCCCACACACGCCTAGAAAACAGTTTTGTCTCCATTTTTACATTTATTCCAATACTCCTGATCAATTAATGTGTCTGTCTGTTCTTTGGATTCTTTTTTTTTTTTTTAAGAATTTGTTTATTTATTTACTTATTGGCTGTGTTGTGTCTTCGTTGCTGCGTGCGGGTTTTCTCTAGTTGCAGCGAGCGGGGGCTACTCTTCATAGCGGTGCGTGGGCTTCTCATTGGGGTGGCTTCTGTTGTTGCGGAGCACACGCTCTAGGCGTGCAGACTTCAGTAGTTGTGACATGCGCGCTCAGTAGTTGCGGCTCGCGGGCTCTAGAGCTCAGGCTCAGTAGCCGTGGCGCACGGGCTTAGTTGCTCCGCGGCATGTGGGATCTTCCCGGGGCAGGGCTCAAACCCGTGTCCCCTGCATTGGTGGGCGGATTCTTAACCACTGCACCACCAGGGAAGCCCCTGGATTCTCTTTTGAACATCTGCCTAGTTCCCTTATTATAAGTTAAATAAAATATTTAATACATGTTTATTTTATATCTTGTAGGAGAATAATAATTTTACCTTTCTTTAAAAAATATCCCTAGGGCTTCCCTGGTGGCGCAGTGGTTGAGAGTCCGCCTGCCGATGCAGGGGACACGGGTTCGTGCCCCGGTCTGGGAAGATCCCACATGCCACAGAGCGGCTGGGCCCGTGAGCCATGGCCGCTGAGCCTGCGCGTCCGGAGCCTGTGCTCCGAAACGGGAGAGGCCACAACAGTGAGAGACCCGCGATCCCAAAAAAAAAAAAAAAAAGTATCCCTAAACAACAACATGTTAGTTGTCCACTTTCAAATAATCAGTGTCTCTTTGATGAATGTGATACTGTGAATTATTTTATATGTATATATACACATATATATGTATGTATGTGTATATATATACATGTATATATTTGGTCTTTGACTCTGTTTCTAGCACAGAGCTCCTAAAACCCTTGAAATTTCCTAAATGATGACAGCAGTAAAGGTGTCTTGATATTCATAACAAACCCCTTTCAACCACACCAGAGTTTATGTTAATAGGTGACTTGTGAAAAGGTTGGGAGCTGGTTGCCAGGGGAACCAACAATAAATAGAGGATGGAACTTTCAGTCCCACCCCCTAATTTCCTAGGAAGGGAGTGGGGCTAATGGTCAAGTTAACCACCAATGACCAACGATTTAATCAATCATGCTGATGTAATGAAGCCTTCCTAAAAATATCAAATGGAGGGGGTCCAGGGAGCTTCCAGGCTGGTGAACACGTAGAGACATAGAGAGAGTGGTGCACTTGCAGATGGCATGGGAGTTCTGTGCCCTTTCCCCATAACTTGCCCTATGCATCTCTTCCATGTGGCTGTTTCTGAATTATATATCCTTTTATAATAAACTGGTAATGTAGTAAGTAAAATGCTTCTGAGTTTTGTGAGCCACTCAGGCAAATTAATAAAACCCAAGGAGAGGATAATTGGAACATCCAATCTGTAGCTGATCAGTCAGAAGCACAGGTGTCAACTTGAACTTGCCATTGGTATCTGAAGTGGGAGGAAGGATGCAGTCTTGTTAGGACTGAGCCCTCATACTGTGGGATCTGACGCTATCTTTGGGTAAAGAGTGTCAGAATTGAGTTGATTGGTAGGACACCCAGCTGGTGTTGCAAAATTGCTTGGTGGTGTGGGAAACCCCCACCTACATTAGAATTGAATTAGAATTATTGATTAAGATCCTGTTTCATAGATTATCATTCAAACTTCTTTAGTATCTGATTGCAAGCTACACTTTTCATTTTTTCTCTAACTTAGCCCTTACATATTCTTTCCCTGTGAACCAAGAAGACTTAGTTGCTGTCCTGAGCATGTCCTGATGTCATGGTCCTGCCTGTGGTTTTAGTTCATTGTACCCCTCCCTGCATCAAATGCCTGTTCATCCTTTATGGACAAGATCAATTCTTACCTCTTCTGTTATATTGGATTGGCTAAAAAGTTCACTGGGGTTTTTCGTTAAGCTGTAAGGGAAAAACCCTAACGAACTTTTTGGCCAACCAATATCTTCCATAACAACGCTACGCAAATTCCTCTCTCTTTAAAGCATTTAGTATTGTCAGTATTCTTTTGCGACTCTGTAAATTGCACTTTATTCCTTTAAATATATATCCTATTGCCCTAGAGACCATCTATTCTTTTATTTCCATGTATTTACCGCTATACTTAACCCAATGCCTTGCACCATGCTGCAATTATTGCTTAAGAAATTAATTGATGGGGCGTCTTAGAGGAAAAAATCTTCTATTATGTGCCCTCTTCACATCACCCATCCTATATCAAAACAAAAATATGCATGTAAAGTCTAATATTTTTTATACTTTAGAAAATCACTTTTAAGAAAAGTAAGTAGGCAAATGTAAAATAGCTAGTGGGAAGCAGCCACATAGCACAGGGAGATCAGCTCGGTGCTTTGCGACCACCTAGAGGGGTGGGAAAGGGAGGGTGGGAGGGAGGCGCAAGAGGGAGGGGATATGGGGATATATGTATATGTGTAGCTGATTCACTTTGTTATACAGCAGAAACAACACAATACTGTAAAGCTATTATATTCCAATAAAGATGTTAAAAAAAAAAAGTAAGTAGGTAAAAGATATACACATGCAATAATAGCTTGGTTACACTCAACAGGGAATGCATCTAAAATTCCTAGTTATGAATATTTTAATGAACAGTATCAATGAAAGCCTCTTATGCTTTGGCCTATTTGTGGTGATAAGGATTCAGCTAGTAATAATAGCTCTTTGAGGACAGAGGGAACTCAAAATAATTTATTTTTCAAGAGCATAAAAGGCAAAGATCCTCCAGGGAAGTTGTGTAAGCCATTTCCAACTAGAAATAATTGCCAAACTTTCTGAAAGCATGGATGAATTGTTAGTTTTGATGAAAATAGATTTAAGCTCCAACTGAGAAAAAATACAGTGAACAGACTTAAAGAAAGCAAAATACTTGCCATAAGAAAGAATCCCCAAGTTCTACAAAATAGCTACAATGCTCAAATAAAGTACACTTGAGTATCTTGAGGTTTTTCTGTTAGTGAAGGTCACACATCTAAATTCATAAGCTTTTGACATCCTCACTGTCAACCTCTCCCTCGTGCTCATCGAGAAACCTGAGCGATTAAAAGCATGAACTTGGTAGTTGAGGTCCTGACTTAACCACTTATGTGACCTGGAGCAAGATATTCAACCTTTCAAAGCTTGATTTGCTCTTCCATAAGATGGGAGTAATGATAGCACTACCCCGAAGGGTTCCCATGAAGATTAAATGAGCAAATGCAATGTATTACACTCAGCACAGAACTTGGCACATACCACGCACCCCAGAGATGTCAGCTATTACCATGACCTAATACATCATTGGAGAAAGAAGCAAAATGCTTTGAAGAAATAATAATGGTTATTAAGGTATATGATGTTTACAAAGCCAAGAGTACTTCAGAATTTGCCTGACACAATTCAGAACAGCTAAAGGCCTAAAGATTAAGGTGAAGTGAGAAGCTTCCAATAGGAATAATTGATATAAGTGTCAAGGTAACTTCCTTTATAGGCAATTCCACCATCTAATAGAAAAAGATAAGACAGAGCATATTGAAAAAGTCAGATCTCCCTCAGGCTTTAGTTCATTATAAATTACTTTATTTAAAGCACACATGTTATAAACTAAAATCTCTACAGAATAGAGCCCACTCTATCACAGAATGTAGTTTAATGACCTTGGACCTAATCCAAAGGTTTTTAGTTACATGGAGTTCCATAAGGACTTTATTAAAACATGCTTACAAAAATCATATGTCCTAGTCTCTGAAGGTGGCGTTCTAAGGAAAGCCAAATATGATATATGATCATCAAATCATATAATTTATGAATTGAAAGGTTATTACAGAATTTCTCATCCAACCCCTCCATTTTATAGCTAAGAAAACCAGGATATTGAGAAATTGAGTGTATAATCATGTTCTTTAGTGTAAATTCAAAAAGAATGCAATTAAAGTTATGTTCCCAGTGAGGAATGACCTATTTTGAAACATCTTCAGGAGCCTCTTATCAGAATAGAACAAGCCAGGAATGAAGCAATAATTCTGAGAAAGATATAACAAAATTTTAGGCAGAGGGCTTCCCTGGTGGCACAGTGGTTAAGAATCCGCCTGCCAATGCAGGGGACACGGGTTCAAGACCTGGTCCAGGAAGATCCCACATGCCGCGGAGCAACTAAGCCCGTGCACTATAACTACTGAGTCCGCGCTCTAGAGCCCGCGAGCCACAACTACTGAAGCCCGTGTGCCACAACTACTGAAGCCCACACTCCTAGAGCCCGTGCTCTGCAACAAGAGAAGCCACCACAATGAGAAGCCTGCGCCCCGCAACAAAGAGTAGCCCCCACTCACTGCAACTAGAGAAAGCCCGTGTGCAGCAGCGAAGACCCAATGTAGCCAAAAATTAAATAAATGAATAATAAAAAAAAAATTTTAGGCAGACACATATGGTTTTCTTCTTAAAACTATAATACTGACCATGTGGTCTTTATTTCCTCACTTCCCCTACCTTGCTGAGCCTTAGTTTATGGACATTTCATTTAGCAATGGGTCTCACTACTCAGATGCTGACTTCTTGGAGATGGCAGACAGCACATGAACAGCACAGACTCCTCGTCCATCTGGGGTGAGGCTTGTGGTTTTACAATCTAGACAGAGCCCTGGTTTCACAGATGCTTGCTAATCACAGCTGTCTCCTCATCACTACCATGTTCAGCTCTCTATATGACTGGCCTTATCAACCAGAGTAATAGCAACAATAAAAATTATTTTGTATGTTGAGATAATATCATAAATAATTTAATTAACTTTTTTTTTTTTTTTTTTTTTTGCGGTACGCGGGCCTCACACTGCTGTGGCATCTCCCGTTGCGGAGCACAGGCTCCGGACACGCAGGCTCAGTGGCCATGGCTCACGGGCCCAGCCGCTCCATGGCATGTGGGATCTTCCCGGACCGGGGCACAAACCCGTGTCCCCTGCATTGGCAGGCGGACTGTCAACCACTGCGCCACCAGGGAAGCCCTAATTAACTTTTTAAATTACTATTACATAACAGGCACTGTTCTAACAACAAACCCTAAGAGATAGATTCACTAAGCATTCCTTCCATAGACATGAGGAAACTGAGGCCAAGAGAGTGAATTGCCCCAAAACACAGGCTAGCATGCAAACTCAAGGAGTCCAGCTCCAAAACTACATCTTTTATCTTTACATTCTTAATTCCTGCACTCTTAGCCATTAGATTCTACTATACATCATTTAATTCTCAAAAAATCTTTTGAAATAAATATTATTAGCTCCACTTTACCAATGATAAAACTGGGGTTTAGAGGTTAAGTTTAAAGAGGTTACAAAACACAGTGAGTACATGGAAGCACCAGGATTATAATCCAAGTCTGACTGACTCCAAAGCCCACAACCATAATAACAACTGTGATTTCTGGCCTTTAACAACACTCTCTCCTACTGAGACTAGAACCTGGGGGTCCTGGCTGCATCTTGCTCTCTGTAATCCCAGCTTAGGGAGAGACCATCTGGAACCATGATAGGGCCATCTACCCTGTACTGATTATTCCTCCTCTTGCAAAGCCTTCCTGCCTTGCATTATCAAGCTGGGATCTCAAGCTGTCTTCATCACACCTTTGAACACTGTATACTGGATGCTGGCCATCCCTCTGCCAGGAACCCAGACTCAAAGCCAGGTTAATTTCCTCATCCCTGGCCCCAGCTTCTTTCCTCTTCCCATTATTCTATAGCACTGAAGACCAGTATCCCTTCTGGTCCAAATTATCCAAGTCTCTACAACCATACATAATATATTCTTAATTTAAATAATTCAATGTAATGCTATTTACCAACACTTTTAAGTTACATATAGGCATGTGAGTTATATTTTTATTCTATATGTTTCAATAAATCAAGAAATATAAAAAACTTTAACCAAAATATATTTACTGATCTAAACACATCTGCAACATATTTAGTCTTAAAAACTACTTGTTAACCTTTATCATAGTGTCTTAATGCTTTCCCTTGATGTATATACACACATTTGGCTGCTCTTGAATGATACAATTCCTAAGTCAGTGGGTGCCCAACTGCATTGCTTAACAAGATGGGATGTTTTCTAAGTCATTAAATTGCATTTTGAATTAGCTATGTGAAATTCAGCAAGATAATCCAGTTGTGTCCATTTTAGTGGGGGCTGACTTAAAAATGCCTTAAATTGGTCATGTCAGCTCCCCTGCTAATGAGCCAATTGCCCTTGAAAACAGCAGAAACCTTTTTGGTGCTCTTGGGACTATTATAGGAGTAGTCTGTTAAGAATTTGGCCCAAGAGATTGAGAATGCCCTGAAAGCTATTTACCACATGACTTTCATGCATATTTGTGAAAAAGAATGAGTGGTGGACTTAAAGATAACTACATAAAATTAGGGGTTGCCTAAGCTGGAAGAGACAGGCTAGAGAACCTAAGGCGATTTGTTTGATTATTTTTGTGTACTTAAGTTGAGTCTGTATCATTTCCCTAATGCAAGACTTTAAGAGAAATCATTGCTTTGAGCATTTGGCATATATTTTCTTTTAAGTGAATAGTTTAAAAACATGTAAGCTAAAGCCTATTCTAAAAGTGCTAACGGTTGAAAATATTTTTCCAACTAGATATTATTAATGCCTGCAGTTCTAAAGAATAATTTGTCTTAGATCCTGGGAGTCCCCGAAAATGATGTATTTTACCAAAGTCATAATTCTTAAGATGGAGACAGTAGTTGCCTATTCATTCTTGCAGAAACACTTTGGCATAATCATGTAATCATAAGCTAAGGTGTTCTCCTCAGAACCAAATGACCTTTCAGAGGTAGAAGTTATTACATTTCTCACCATCTTTAATACCTTGGCTGAATGTCACTTTCAGTCAGACATTCAGCAAAAGACTTTAAACTTAGCCAGACTGTACATTTCTAAGCATGCTGATAGATAACTGTTGTATATTTTTCCTTAGATATTAAAGTGAAGAATTATTTTCAACATCATTTGTAAACTCCTCCCATCATAAGTGGATATTTTTTTAAAATAGTGTGATATTTACATTACAGCTAAAGATCAAGAGGGGCCAATGTCCAGAACAAAAATGGTTAGTGAGTAAATACAGAAAGTCTGCTTCTATCCACTGGAAAATTATTGTGAATAGTGCCTTACACACTGAATAGTTTCAAGGATAAGGCACGCAGTAATTCCTAAGACTCGAAGCAGCAGCGAATTATGGAAACACCCTGAACATTAAACAATCTTATTCCTGGAGACTGGTGCTTTCTCTACATGTGTGGGTAGCATTGGACAAGCTACCTGTGCTCTCTAAGCCTCAAGTTATTCTCTAATTTAACAGAATTACATGCGGCATAAAGACCTAATTCTGTTACTTTCCCCTCTCCTGGTTTTGCCAATCAAAGCACCAGAATTTTAATTCTAATAGCCAGATATGAGTCATTGCATTTAGGAATCCATGTTAAACAACGAGTTATTTCATTATGAACTTAATGAAAATGACCAAACTGTTTACTTAAATTAACTGAACCTATACTTTGTAATGAGAAATACACCGAGTTTAACATGCAACTTTATATGTACTCTACATACAGGATATATTAGTACATTCTCTTAAAGGATTTGATAATTTTTTAAACTCTCGCTGCTAGGCTGGATTCTATTTCTTTTTTTTTTTAATTGAAGTAGAGTTGATTTACAATGTTGTGTAGGATTAGGATTCTATTTCTATATGTCACCTGTGGTTTACTGTCCTACTAAGTTGCATCTGGGGTATCTGTTTTTATCTTTCAGGCTCTTATTAGTAGATTTTAATTATGCTTATGGACTTGCCCAAAATATAGCCTTCTAGTATTGGTTTTCTCTTAACAGATATTCATTTAGCTGCTATTATGTGTCAGACACTGTACCTGTTGATTTTCTCAGAATCAGTTGATTTCTGCCAAAGGGTTTTTGCGCATCATATATGCTCTAACACGCTGGCCATGTGATATGATGCCTTGTTCTTCGAGCCAAGATCAGTGTCTTCTGCTTTAAGTGTTGCTTTCTCTCTACAGGACCAATATTCTTTCCCATGCTGTGGGAACTTCACAAGGGTTTAAGCGCCTTTGGGCAAGAAAGTAATTTCCTGTTTGGGGCATAAAATGTAGTCAGATCCATACGCTCTATGTCATACTTTCAATGTTAATACAATGAATACTCCTAGCAACAGTAGTTCAAAGTCATTTCTGTTTAATCATTTCATGCTCGCTATCTCCTAGTGGTCACGAAAAGTTCCATAGCAAAATCCTGGTGAGATAATATTTTTCTGTAAGTGCAAAGTTTTAATCCCTGTTGTTGTAATCAGAAGGGCATTTAGTGGTGGGTGGCAGGAAATAGACAAATAGGAAATGGATCTTGAGTAATTTGAGAGAGGAGAGGGGGCAGGAGATAAGGGTGGCTCAAGAGGGAGCAGCCTAGAGCAGGGTGTTAAGAACTGAATTGAAAAACATCCTTTTGGAAAGCAGCCTAGAAAAAATATGATTTATTTTTTCAATGTTGTTTTAGAGTTAGATCAGAGTAGAAATGATTCTATAAAAGTAGCTAATAATTCTCTACCTGTTCCTGTAATAATTACCTCCTATTCCTTCAAGAAGTTTTTCTGGGAAAATTTTAAGACCATCTAAATTATTATTAATTCCGGCTCTATTTTATATGAGGAGGTAAATGACTAATGAAGTCTCTGTCAGAAGGGCAAGCAGTTTGTAACCAAAGAAAGTAGCACCCACCAAGAGTCAACCCATCAACTGAGAGACGACTTTGAAGAACCTTATGAGGCCATGGAGAAGTTAGTGATGATGAGTTAAGCTCCAGAGATGGAAAATGATGTGTATACATGAGAAATATTTAACATTTCCTGTTGCATAGCCCTCAAAATAAAGACATCGTGGGTAGCCTTGAGACAATTTAAGGTGAATTGACTAATGTGCAATGTTAGATTCCCTCTCTTCTTTCTCTTCTTTCTTTGCTTTATACTTCAGCCACCCTCTCTTCTTCTGGAACTCTGAACGTGTAAGTTCATGTTTTGTGCCTTTGCTCATGCTGGATTAGTTTGGCCACCCCTTTTCCACCAATCTAAATATTTCTTATTTTTTAAGGCTCAGCTTAAATACTACGTCCTCACAGTCCAAACTGAGTGCCCCATCCTCTCTACGTCTTTGTCACTGGGCTCTTAATGACACCCCTTTTGTTTTGTTTTCCGCATTCAAGTTTGTCCTCTCCACTAGCTTACAAAGATAGTTTACTTGTCTTTATATATCCACAGCACCTAAGAGAGTGCCTCATAACTAGTAAGCATTTAACATTATTTGTTTAATCCAGAGTAAGGTGTAGGGTATAGTTTGAAATATTAGAAGATAGATTTAAATAGCTATCCGTTAAGTGGTATGGTATTTAGTTAGTTCTGGTTCCTCTCAGAATTTATCTTACTCTTTTATACTCTAGGGATAAAAACAACAGTCCTTCATTACAGCAGGGGATGGCTGGGAGGATCACACGAGGCAAGGCATATGAAAATGTGCTATAAGCTGCAGAACACCATACAGAGATAGGATCTTGTTTTTATGAACTGAACTGTGATTTGACCACATTGCACATCAGTTTCCTTCCATGATTATGCAAGCTTTTCTTTATCCTTCCATGATGACTTTGCAAATGGCTACAGATTCTTAGCTACCCCTCTCATGGAAAAGTGAAGTCCGATTCACACCTCCTTCCCCACTCCCCTGCCACTGGATTCTTGGTTGTTCTTACGACTATCTCATAACCAATAGAATGCACAGATCTGACACTATGTATAATAAAAGGCCATGAAGCTTCCACACAGACCATCTGGAATGCTCATTCTCAGGATGCTTCCTCTCAAATTCTGGCTGCGATGCTGTGAAAAGCCCAAGCCACATGGAAAGGTCACATATGGGTAGGTGCTCCTGTGGACAGGCCCGGCCTCACCTGTACTTCAGCCATCCTGCCCAAGTGCCAGGCTTGTGAGTGAAGAAGACACAGGTGATCCTAACCCCCAGCCATCCTAGTCATCCCAGACATTGTGTGGCAGAGAAAAGCCAGCCCCACTTTGTCTTTCTGAATTCCTATCCCCACAGGATCCATGAGCATAACAGGATACATTATTTTATGCCACTAAGTTTGGGGGTGGTTTATTTCCCAGCAACAAATAACTAGAAAAACTTCTCACATATGGCCTGCCAATATTTCCCTTACCATTCATTAGCTGTATTAATCAGGACAGGCTAGGGAACACTGAGGTAAAATGAATAAATAAATAGAAATAATTTTTTAAAATAATTTCAATGGTTTTAAATAACAAAGGCTCATTCCTTACTCACACTGAACACCCATTTTGGGTCAACAGGGAGGCTCACTCATCACAGTTACTCAGGGACTCAAGCTAATAGCCGATGCCCGTCACTGAGCTAGAAGGCAAATAGAGCTCCGGAGGGTCTCGTACCAGCAGTTAAATGTTAGGCCTGAAAATGACACATGCCACTTCTGCTCATAACTCATTGGCCAGAACTAGTCATGTGACTCCTCCCACACACAAAGCTGCCAGAAGTATTAGTTTTATCATGCACTGTAGAGAAAGAGAGCCAGAAATACTTGGGAAGTAGCACTAATGACTACCATACATGCTTTTTCACGGACATTGCCTGTCTGGGCTTCCCAGCCAAACTCTTTACCTCAACCTCTGGTTCTGACTTTCCTGCTGCTGTGACCTGTTTTTGTTCTCTCTGCTTCCTGAGGCCAGTAGCTTTCTTATTGCTACCATTTCAGTATTCAAGAACTGTATGTATAGCTAATCTTCCTGTCTACCCTTCCTGCACATTATCTGCATATAAAGCAGTGGCTGTGGTGGTCTCCATGACAACCAAGACTATCTAGTGCTTTTGCTAAACCCCTAATCACGAGGTTGTTTTTTTTTCCCCACCTTTCCCTTTCTGTCTTTATCAGAGCCAAAATCAGGTTCGTAAAGAGAGTTCGTCATTCCCTTCTTCACGTCAAATAAAACATATAACCTGGACTCACATCTCTGGCCTGAAATGATTACTCACTTGAGGTATCAATAGAAGATATTTATAAGAAAATAAGAGGAGAAATGAAAAGTAAAAGGATGACGTTAGAAGGAAGAAAGGATCTTATTAAATGAGAACACAGGGAAAGATTTCAAAAAAAGAAAGAGAGGGTTAATAGAGAAAGGAATGGACCAGTGTATATTTTGGTGCAAATCTTTGACTAGGTATTACATTCAGGCCCCAACTCTTTTTATGTATTCAATTTTTCACTTTTTGAAAGTTCAGATTACTTGCATATAAAATGGGGACATTTAATACTTCTCCTACCTAACTAATAAGGTAGTCGTAAGGACAAAATTAATTTGTCTAAGTAAAAATGCATTAAACATAGAAAGCAACAATCAACTTCAAAGTATTAGTATTATATTCATTTTAATCAAACATAGGAATGATGGTTACTTTTAAAGAGTCTCTGATGGCTTTCTATGGTTTGTAAAAGGCTTTAGAAATTCTCAACCTATAATATTGCTTAACTCAGATATTTCAAGACTTTCGGGTACAAGGTGGTGAATGATAGGCATAATCAATGCTATGGAATGTGAGGCCACCAATTAAATACAATTGCCAAGGGCCAAAATCCAGAAACATACTCCTCTGATAAATGCCTTTGAATGATACCAATGGCCTAAATAATTCAATAGCTTCCTATCCACCCACATCCTTCTTAAGATTTTAGCAAAATCGGACCATGCTTAACAGTTCTTTTTGAAATGTAGCTGTTTAGGATTCCATGACTTTAAGAGTTTTCCCTCTGGTGTCTCTTGTTACTCTTTCTCTGATACTTTTCATGAATCCTCTTCTTTCCCATCTCCTACTTTCCCAAGGTTTGATAATCTGTTGTCATCCATTAAAATGGCATCAACCAGGGGGCTTCCCTGTTGGCGCAGTGGTTGAGAGTCCGCCTGCCGATGCAGGGGACACGGGTTCGTGCCCCGGTCTGGGAAGATCCCACGTGCCGCGGAGCGGCTGGGCCCGTGAGCCATGGCCGCTGAGCCTGCGCGTGCTGAGCCTGTGCTCCCCAATGGGAGAGGCCACAACAGTGAGAGGCCCGCATACCGCAAAAAAAAAAAAAAAGGCATCAACCAGCCATGTTCCAAAGACGATACAAAACTATACTTTTAGGACTTCCCTCGTGGCGCAGTTGTTAAGAATCCACCTGCCAATTCAGGAAAACAGGTTCGAGCCCTGCTCCGGGAAGATCCCACATGCCGTGGAACAACTAACCCCGAGTGCCACAACTACTGAGCCCACATGCCACAACTACTGAAGCCTGTGCACCTAGAGCCCGAGCTCCACAACAAGAGAAGTCACCGCAATAAGAAGCCCGCGCACCGCAACGAAGAGTAGCCCCTGCCCACCGCAACTAGAGAAAGCCCGCGCGCAGCAACAAGGACCCAATGCAGCCAAAAATAATAAATGAATTTATAAAAAAACAAACAAAAAGAACTATACTTTTCGTGCTGGCTTCTAGACCCACCTTTCCTCCTACCTCTTAACAACAAGGTTATGAGCAAAAATAGCTAGCTGCTATTGAGCCACATTTTACCAAGCACCAGGAAAAGAATTTTACATAAATTATATTACATACAAACCTATGAATAGGTGCAAAAGTTATCCCCATTTATAGAAGAGGAAACTGAACTTCAGGGAGATAGAGTAATTTACCCCATTTATGGTAAGTAGAGGAGGCATTCAAGCTCTGGTATGTCATTTCAGGGACTGACTGCCTTATTCCTATGCTTTAAATGTTTTCTTATGGATACATTATCAGCATCTCAAAATCAAGACATCTAAATTCAAAAACCCAAAACCAACATTTTGTCCTCTCTTCACTATTTCTATTAATTTACTAATGTTTTGTTAATAGTCCAAACTTTAAACCTTAGAATTATTGTAAACTTCAACTTCCTTCCACTGCCCCCAACCCCATACACTAAATTCTGCAGATTCATTCTTCCCAATATATTTCCTACCCAGAGCTTCCATTCCACTTCTGCTGCCATGTCCTTATGCTTGTACTCCTACAGTAGCCTCCCCAAATTTCACTCTATCACACATCTCTCTCCTCGCACACTGTTCTCAGACTGAGCCTCCTAAAACACTATTTCAGTCATCCTATTGTTCTAAACACACGTCTAAACCCCTTAGCCTGGTGCTGCAGGCATATGCTAGAGCCACCCCTAGACATATTTTACACTACTCCTTTGTAAAATACCCAACTATTTAATCGCCATTTCTTAAACATTTTTCTCCTCTGCCTTTTTTCATGCCATTGCATAAAAATCTAACACCCATCTCTACTTATGAAATCCTACTCATCGAGAGCTCCAGTCGAATGCTACGTCCTCCATGAAGCCCAGCTGGGTTTCCCCAATAAGAAGAGGTCTTATCCTCTTCTGATCTCTAGAATATTTGGTTTATACCACTATTAATGTGCTTATCTGATATTAACTTAAGTTCCAGTTCTATGTGGTTGTCTTATTTTCTGCTCTAATACTGTAACCACTAGGGAGGAAAATAACTTATTTTATACACGTTTGTATTTCTCAGAGTATCTAAAATAGTGCTTTGCACATAGTAGGAGATCAAACACTGCTTGAATTAATGTGAAAGAGGAACTCAGACATGGAGCATACCTTCAAAAAGATATTATATTAATCATAGAAATGAACAGTTTGTAAAGCTTAACTTGACATTTTTATGATATGCCTGGTATATATAGTGTTATATATTAGTCATCAGTAAATATGTTCAATTATTTATCCTCCAGTAGCTACAACTCAGGCAGAAAGGGATTTGTTTTGGAGAGCCTATCTTAATTCGAGAGTATTTGCTGAACCTCTAACAGTCAACATTGGAGAGAAAGAGTAGCAGTCATTTCCAAATTTTTCTACATTACCTACTCTAACCATGCTTCATGCCAAAAAAATACAAAACAAAACATGATGCCTGTGTTGTGTGAAATGGTAAATTGAATTTATGGCTTATAATGGAGTTGAGAACTAAACTTCTGCAGTTTCAACAAACCAAAACATCATTTGGAACACTAGATGTTAAAAATAAATAATTCTCTATTTTATTTTAATTCAACCCCCAACTCTTTTCCTAAGACATACCAGCCTTACATGTACAATGTAAAGCCAGAAAAATCCACTGTAGCAACTTAAAAATCAAAATGAAAGTGTGCAATTTTCAGTTGTGTTATTTCTTCTTAAATGTTTTAAGGTTGTGCTTATAAAAACATTTTCTTTCACACAAAAGTATTTTAAAACCTTTGTCCTCTTGAGGACTTTTTTTTTTTTTTTTTTTTTGCGGTACGCGGGCCTCTCACTGTTGTGGCCTCTCCCGTTGCGGAGCACAGTCTCCGGACCCGCAGGTTCAGCGGCCATGGCTCACGGGCCCAGCCGCTCCACGGCATGTGGGATCTTCCCGGACCGGGGCACGAACCTGTGTCCCCTGCATCAGCAGGCGGACTCTCAACCACTGCGCCACCAGGGAAGCCCTTGAGGACATTTTTTGATGGGAATGTCCACCCTAGAAGTTGTAGAGCAGGAGGGAAGGTTAGAGTTCATTTCAAACCTCTGGTTGATGCATGAATTTCTATTCATCACTGACAGAAGGCCATGTAGCCTTTGAACCTTGCCATGAGGTGCCTGACATGGTAACTTATTCTGTGTTCAAACAGCTTTCACTGTCAGAAAAGTCTCTGTTGAGCAAAATTCTACCTCTGTCCTCCAGAGTCTTGAACAATAGCCCTGATGTTTCTGAATGCTACTACAATCCTTTAATTATTTAAATACAATTATCATGTCTTCTCTTTTCCAAAGTGTTCTGAGATAGGGGCTTACTTTTAATCCAGCATTAAAAGATATAATTCTTTCAAAGCCTTAGACAAGATCTGGGACCACATTATCTTTAAGTCCTCACTAGGAGTTTTGGGCGATGCTCAGTCTCCCACATCTCCTAAATACCCTCAGTCCCCTGCTCTGCCTGCTCTATCTAAGGAAGTCTAATAGGATTTGTTCCTGACACAGGAAACCATTAGAATGTTCAGAAGGCATATTAGAACTTCATATATTCATGTAGTTTTGTAGTTAAGCATCCATCTTGCTACCATCCTGACCTTGCACCCCCATGAACTGGCTCATCTCTGACTAGCTGCTCTGAACTTCATCCCTGTCGTGTACGTAACCAACACTCACTTTCCCTCCTTCTGTACCAGATGTCTACCTATTCGCTTTGCTAATATGATAGGACTATACCTCCAAGTGTTTGTCTGGGAATAGTCTGAGTTTCTAAATAGTATTCTGAAGGCATTTCCCCTAACCCACAGTCCCCATGAGCCAAGACCCAAAGAAGAAAGCCAGCAGTCACTGTTTGAGACAGAGAGATTTGGAAGTCGGCTTGAAGTCTGAATTTTTCTGCTCCTAGAACCAAGATGACTCAGAGGTCATAGGAGGGGAGGAACCTGATTGAGAAAGCTGAGGGGCAATTCAGGCTAGAGAGGAAGGGGTGGTGAAGCTGGAGTCTTCCAAGTGTGGGTGGAGTCTGCGAGACGTGGTGGGGATGAAATAGGTCAGGAATGCACACAGGAAGAATCAAGAGGATGAAAATTTACTGCTCAGCTGTAGTCCTAAGAAGACCCACAATCACAGTAACTACATTTCAATGCCCCGAAAAGTCTACCTCTGTACCTTTCCTTTGTAGTATTTGAAGAACTGTAATTTTTGCATTTGTTTATAACTATTGGATTAGTGTATGCCTCTCTCCATCTCAGGCTACAGTGCCATGAGGAC
Source organism: Grampus griseus (assembly GCF_964374135.1). Lineage (NCBI taxonomy): Eukaryota > Metazoa > Chordata > Mammalia > Artiodactyla > Delphinidae > Grampus > Grampus griseus. The sequence continues at coordinate 117,829,281 of NC_138997.1, read as the reverse complement.
GGGCTGGACTGTGTCCAGTTCACTTATCATTGTGTCTAGGCACCTAGAACGATGTCTGACACATAGTAAGCATGCAATAAATATTTGTTGAGTGTATGTAGTACGAAAAATACATGATACTAATGTGAAGAGAATACAAGTTAGTCAAGAAGAGGTAATTAGCTATCTGTCCATGCTTAAGTCAACTAATTAAGAACACCAATATATACTTTCTCGTAATGCTGTTCAAGTTTTCCTCAACTAGATATTTTGTTGTAGTCTATAATCCTTCCTTAAATAACCTACTTAGTTAGGCACTGTAAAACAAAAACACTTGAACTAAATAGAAGAATTCAACCACCTGGAGACCACCGGCATAGAACCCAACGAGGGACAGCTACACCTTCGGCATCCTGGCAGAAAGAACTGTACACATGGTGTCTAAACACAGACTATTCCAGGTTTAGATAAGCCAAGTGTTACATAATAAGCTAGGGTCAGCCACTGCAGGTTGTTCCCGACCTCGTACCTGGTTCTGTTCCAAAGCTCATTTTTGGACTATCTCCAGAGGTTTTTTAAATTATTCATTTATTTAAATATTTTTTGCAGCCAGTTTGAATATGTTAAGTAATAGAACACTGAAAATATCAAAGAAGTTGATTCCATTCCAATTTTTGTTATTTGAAGCACTTAAATGATTATGTGTGAACTGTTTCTTCGAATGGGAGTAATTGTAAAAGGAGTAGTTTAGTATATGAACTCTTATGTGGAAATCAGGCATACCTCCTTTGACCTTGAAGCCCAGCTAACCAGACTATTTTTCTTTCCTTCTTTGGTTGACAAAGGGCTCAAAAGTAAGCTAGATCTTTTAGAATCTCAGAACAAGTATATATACTTGTTAAGGAGAGAAAAGGACTCAAAAGCAATTATTTTGCTCTTATAAAGCAGCTGTCGGTTCCATCGTTCACATTAGCCATGCAGTACAGGCATCTCTGCATAAGTTCTTCTTAATGAGAGGTTTTGTTCTGGTTGTTTTGTCTTTGTGTTTGTTTTTTTCTGCTTAAGCTTGAGATGAAGAAAGAATAAAGTGGAATGTTGCACTTCCCCTCCTTCTCCACAATCCTATTTACCATCTTTAACTCAAACTTTTCTATATTCAATCTACCTAAAGCACCTTTGCAATTTGGGAAGGAGAGAAAGAGAATAGGGAAGGAAAAAAACAGGAATTCTTATTGGGACAGGTATACTGATGGTCAGAAAATTTGCACAGGCTGAGCAGGGGGAGGACGGAACGCAAACCATCAGGATCCCTCCTCCTCCCCTCTCTACGGTTTACACTGAATGTCGCTACTTTTTGAGAATGGTGGTTCTTCAAAATTCAGTCAGTGATTCTCTGCCTACTTCAGAAACCTCCTTCCGTGCTATGATTTGAAACCATGGGTCTAATTTACATTTGCTTCTTTTTAATTGACTTGATTTTAAAATGATGAATGAAAACATTTTCTCTCAAATCCATATTATAAAATAGAATTGACATTTAGAGTTTGTTATTTTCCATTCTCAAAAGCCTGGGAAAAATTAAGATAAGAAAATAGCTCCAAAACACCACTAAATTATGGTCAGTGTGCCTACTTGAAGCATTGTTAAGCCAACATTACATTAAGTGTTTAGATTCACATATCATTTACTTAGGTACATAAAGTATGATTGACCTCATTTTAGAAATTCATGCTTTCTTGGTATTTGTCAAGGCCTGAAGACATAAAGTTTTTATCTAAATACATATTTATTCCTACTCTTTTAAAATTTATAAATTCTTAGCCAAGATTATAAAATCCTGATTGATGCCACATTTTTTTAATGTTTACTTTTTCCAATTTAAAAGTGATACATGCCAATTAGGTAAAATACTGTGTGTGTGTGTGTGTGTGGTGCAGTGGTTAAAAGTCTGCCTGCCAATGCAGGGGACATGGGTTCGAGCCCTGGTCCGGGAAGATCCCACATGCCACGGAGCAACTAAGCCAGTGTGCCAAAACTACTGAGCCACACTCTAGAGCCCGCCTGCCACAATTACTGAAGCCCACATGCCTAGAGCCCATGCTCCACAGCAAGAGAAGCCACCACAATGAGAAGCCCTCACACCGCAGTGAAGAGTAGCCCCTGCTCGCCAGAACTAGAGAAAGCCCATGTGCAGCAACGAAGACCCAACACAGCCAAAAATATAAATAAATAAATAAGAAATATGAAATTGTTCAAGTATCTACTCTTTCAAGTCTAAATTTTTTTAAAAGTACATATTACATATTAGTATATGTAATATAATAGATATAAATACAGATGTATCATAATTATTAAAGTGTGGACACTACTTCATATATAATAATGCATATTATTGAATATAACACAAATTACATAGCATTTATACATAAACACATCATGTAGTGTGTATACACACACACACTCACAGACACACAAACACACACACAAATGTCCTGTAAACAACATGGTATGGATGTTGGTTGGTTTCCTCCATAGTATCAACAATCCAAATTTTCCTTTGGGACTCATCCTCCATCTCCCATCTGACCCTATCCCACCTCTCTTGGCTTTCTATCCACACAGTGTGTGTAGGTTTCTTTCCCCATTCAACCCATGAATGAAGCAAATGACTTGAAGATAAAGCAACACAATCTGCAGGGATTAGCTCAGATTCATTCTATCATCCTGAAAATTTTCAAAGTCATAATAGCCTCAGAGTTGTTTTTCCTTACCAATTAAGGCAGTCAGATTTTAAGCTGACCCCTATGATCCTCCCTCCTGATGTTCACATCTTTGTATAAATCCCTCTCTTTCGTGTGGGTGGGGCCTGTGACTTACTTCTAACCAACAGAAAATGGCAAAGAAGATGAGATGTCCCTCTAGTAACTCTCCTTGCTGGTTTAATGAAGTAAGGAGACAGGTTGGAGAAGCTGGCATGGCAAAGAACTGCAGGCAGCCTCTAGGAGATGAGAGCTGCCTCTAGGGGCTAAGGGAAGTCTCCAGCCCACAGCCAACAAAAATCCCTGGCCCTCAATCCTATAGTCACAGGGAAATTCTGCCAACATTCTGAGTAAACTGGGAAGTAGAGTCTTCAACACTCAAACCTTCAGATGAGCATGCAGCCCAGCCAACACCTTGATTGTAGTACTATAAGACCCTAGGTAGAGGACCCAGCTGAACTGTGCATAGATTCATGATCCACCAGAGAAGTGGGTTATTTTCTATCCCTGAGAATGGCTCTATTTAGAAATTCATCATCTACAGATGGAAAAGAATAAATCTTTTTGGATGTGTATTTTTGACATTACATCAATCAAAACCAGAGGATTGTATTCCATGAAAGTGACAGAATTGACATAGTACATGTTGCCTATGTCAACAGACAGTTCATTGGCTAACTAATCAAAGACACTGCTGAGAACATCTTTATCTCATCAAAGTTTAACTTCTAGCTGGTTGTAATGAGCAGTGAGACTATTCTTATTACTCTGAGTGGTTCAATCCTAATCCACAAACAGTTTAACCTCCAACCCTCATCTTCTTTCTCCAGTATGACTAAGAACATCTCAGCAACATGTCAGCAGTCAGCATCTCTTTTCTCTTTCTACTTTCAGGATGGTAACTTCAATTAGTGGTTTGTCCTCCTAGTTTCATATGCTCTCCGTACAGCAATATTTTACTTGTGATTATCCCAGACCTCCTACTGATTCCATTAAAGAGTAAGCCAGGAGAGATTTCTCTGACTCAAACTTTTGGTTCCTCCTTTGTTTTTCCTGGCAGATACAGTTCCTTTATTATATGTAACACCTACGATAATTGCTGCTGCTTCAAAAAATCTTTTCTGAATGTTACTAAGACGTGTAGAAGGAAAAAGCGTTCACAAAATAGAGGTATTACTTTTATTTACACTCCAGCATTCTCTGAGGGGAATAAAAAAGTGGAAAGCTTTCACCTTGGTGTCTCATTAATTCTGACAACACCCCTAGAGGCAGGGAAGTGACGAGAACCATTATTCTTGTTATAGTGGAAAAAACACTAAAAAACCCAGAGAGGTTAGATACCTTGTTATAGGTGACAACAGTTATTGGGAGCCTGGAGGGGAAAAACATACACACAAACTTCAGGTTTCTGACTCTGAGGTACTTCAGTCATTTCTCCACTCTGCTTATAGGTATCTGTTTGTCAAATCCGCCTTACTTTTAAATGCTGTTTGCAATTAATTATGTGAAAAAAAGTAAGTTAACTCAAACCCTAAAATATCTCAGACAAACCTGCTTGTCCAGACTTACCAATATGAAAGATCATATTTCCAAGTGAACATTCAAGCATGAAGTACGAAAGGTACCATGAGTTAATAGAATGACAAATATGACAGACTGGCCTGCTCAGAATGTAACCCCTCCTCTTGGTATGTCATCGTTTATAAGCTAGAAACCTGAAAGCTACATTTACTCAGAGTCCTTTGCAGTTAAGGTTCTGAGTACAAATTAAGTGCTGACAGTAAGTTGTACTTATGCAAAATGGTGGAAGGCAGAAGTGAGGAGGAAGCCATTTCTAGGCTCATTAATTTGCTATTGCTAACAAGCACAGTCATGGAGATGTTTAGGGTTTTGCATCTCCCACATGTGGAGAGGTTAGTTGAGCTGACTTTGGTAGGCCAACACTTCATGGAGGCATCCAGTGCAAAGCTTCCTATCTTCCTAGTAGCAGCAGTAGTTGTGGCTTTCTGGCCCATGGATCACAGCTATGTGTTTCTGTTTCCTGTTTGTGGGGCTTGAATGATGTAAATGGGAAGGGCAGAGAATTAGAGTAGACCTGTATTCTTTTTTTAATAAATTTATTTATTTATTCATTTATTTAATTTTTGGCTGCATTGGGTCTTTGCTGCTGCACGCGGGCTTTCTCTAGTTGCGGTGAGCAGGGGCTATACTTTGTTGCGGGGTGCAGGCTTCTCATTGTGGTGGCTTCTCTTGTTGCAGAGCACAGGCTCTAGGCGCGCGGGCTTCAGTAGTTGTGGCACACGGGCTTCAGTAGTTGTGGCTCGCGGGCTCTAGAGTGCAGGCTCAGTAGTTGTGGTGTACGGGCTTAGTTGCTCCGCGGCATGTGGGATCTTCCTGGACCAGGGCTCGAACCCGTGCGCCCTGCATTGGCAGGCGGGTTCTTAACCACTGCGCCACCAGGAAAGCCCCTAGACCTGTATTCTTCATTCAGCCTTTGTCCTTTATTCGCTTTACAGTTATTAGCAACTTCACTCCCATGGGTCCTAGGGGGAGGAAGCTGGGCTCAGTTCCCTTCTCTGTGAAATAAGCATAATACTACTTACTTCGGAGGATTTTCACAAAGATTAGAGTGAATCTACACTGAAGCAGCAAGCACAGGATCTTGGATCAGATACCCACTCCATCTAGGCTATAAGACCCATGAGAGCAAAAACAATGTCTGTTGGACTCACCACTCTAATTATGATAGGTGTTCAATAAATATCTATTTAATGAGTGAAAAATCCAATCAGGTATGGATGTAGGAGTGGCGTCATGTTCAAATATTGCTCTGTGGAATCTGCCCACCTTGTGATGACTGAGTTTTTTAGTACAAATAGGGAGACAGTTTGGAGCCTGAGAGATGTTTCAAAAGGGTTCACTTAGTTTATTCCCAATCTAGCAAATATAAGCCATTCTCTCATCGTCTTCAGCATCATTAACATAATCGTTGAGGGGGCTATGTTCTACTTTGGTGGGAATAGGACTGAGTTGACGCCCTGCATTCAATCTGTGCCTTTCCTGGAGTTTCTTTTCTGTTCCTCCCGGAGGAGAAGGGCCGAAAAAGGGCCATTCCAGGGCGCGGCGCTGGGCTTGCCACATTTGGGAGCGCCGCCTGAAGTTGGGCGCACAGCCTCCCGCCGCCCTGCCGTTGGGCTGGTGGAGGCCGCAGCACTGCTAGGGTTGCATCAGTCTTCCTGTTTGCACTATTTCTTTTTGTGACCATGGCCCCGTCTTAAGTATTTCCAATTGAGAAACGAAACCTCAGGAAACCGAAACTTAACTAGCCGCTCTCGCTTCTGTAATTACGCTTGCTGACCCCCCCCCCCGCAACCGTCCAACCAATCAGACGGCGACTAGTGTCTTTGTTCAAAAGTCAACCTGCAACCGTCCAACCAATCAGACGGCGACTAGTGTCTTTGTTCAAAAATCAACCAATCAGTACTCCCCACCCCTGGAATGCCTCGCAGAACGTCCCGAACTTGTTTGTACCTGTCTATAAAAGAGCTGTACTAAACTCCGCCAGGACCTCTTAGCGTCACCGGCAACGAGTGCGCGGAGGTCCAGGTTCGAACCTGCAATAAATGACCCTTGCCGTTTGGCTTTGATTCTCGACTCTGGTGGTCTTGTGGAGGGGCCTCGCGACCTTGGGCATTTCATCGTCATCAATGGAGTACTTCTATTTCTTTGAATATTATTTCCCTCCACTCAAGGCTCTAAGTTTGTGTGAACCATTTGAAGAGTCTTATTTACCCTCTAAGTCTATAAATTTTCACCCAACTCTCAACCCCCAGCCTGGAGCCTATTTCTTGCCCTGAGCCTGTGCTACCTTAGTTATCTGGTCTAGAATATTAATTTATTTTATTGTAAGCAGCATCAACAACAAAATAGCTCAGAACATATTAGGAAAATGAGGAATATCATTTTAGTGTTGTAGGGCTTCTCAAAGAACAAGTGGGCGAATGCAACCCAGCTTCTAGAAGGACTAAAATCCATAAATGTACACCTATTAATAATCAGGAGAATAGTATCTCTTTCTGTGTGCTTCATTCTTCTCTCTGGGCTCCCCAGTTTATGTGGTGGATTTTGATTTTCAGCAGTTCCCAGTTTGCATGTTATAGCTCCAGTCACACAGAAATTGAATCCCTCTCTCTTGTCCCAGTTCCAAGCTCCTAGGTCTAGACACACTCATGTTGAACTGCAACACTCCACAAGGGCGGCAACTGCATATGTTTTGATTACCTATAACACAGTGCGCATAGCCAATGTTCAATAAATGTTTACTGCATGAATAAATGGTCTGATCCACTGTGGCCAGGGAAATGGAGTCACGGGCAAATGCGGCTGCCAGGAGTCTGTCCTTGTGCACTGAATGTGGCGTCATGTTCAAATATTGCTCTGTGGAATCTGCCCACCTTGTGATGACTGAGTTTTTTAGTACAAATAGGGAGACAGTTTGGAGCCTGAGAGATGTTTCAACTTAATTTGTAAATGTATATAACAGTCCCTAAAGTTCTAAAGCTATTTGCAAGCAGTTTGTTAAATAGCTAGCATATACAAAGCTTTATCCTTTGGAATCTCTTCTGGCATTGTAATCTCTTCCTTTCATTGTAATCTCTTCCTTGTTTAAATAGAACACTTAAAACAGTTTGAGGTTTTGCTAACTGTTCCGGAACTGGTTCAAGATTGGTTCATATTCCTTGCATCATTGGGACAAAAGAAAACAAAAAGACTCTGACACTCTGGCTTCATTTGCAAATTACATAGACAAGGTCTTCCTCCAGAAGTGACCTGATTCCTTTCTAAAAGGCTTTCATGAAGACTCTGCTTTTAGATTTCCAATGCTGAACTTTATTCTTGATGGGTTTTCTCCCAAAATGTCACAAGAAACTGGAAACCTGAAGGTGTGAAAGGGGAGCTCAGAGAATTCTGTCATCATAAATAAAGACTACTCTGCCATGGAAAGATTTCCTAAATCAGATTGATTTCTAAGGTTGGCAGAAATTATCTAATTTTCAGTAAAACCATCCTAAAGGACTGTTGGAGATGGTCCTTAACAAGCATTTTGGAGACTTTTGATATTTTTGTCAGCTTATAAAAGAAAGTATAAGGGGAAATATAACGAATTGGTTCTGCAAAGAGACATTTAAAATTTTATATGATAGAACTGGCAGAATAAAGATGCATTTAAGGAGAAGCTTTGATTATATAATGCTAAGTGCTTTGCCAGCTATCTCCCTGAAATGCATCTTTCTAACACATTTGTTCCATAACACTTTTCACATAATAAGTATTCATTTCCACCAATGTGGGGTGGCTCCAGGGTTCATGTATGATGTAATTATTCCAGGGTCCCTTTCGAAGTACTAAATTTGACTCATAAAAACATTTTTTAAGCAACTTTTAAAGAAGGAAGATTTGATTCTTGGCTTTTGCTTCCAACAAATAGCATGTTAGAAATGTATTAGAAATGAGACAACTAGATATTTTCACTTTTCTGTTGTTTTCCTCATCTGAATTTCTTATTTAATTCAGGCCATGAGTAATAACGTCATAAGTAAGTGTATTAAAATATTGGTCAAGGCAAAAGAGCTATTTTTATGAGCAGAGGATAAAGAATTAAATAATATATTTTTTATCTAACAAATGGTGTGTTTTAATTTGTTTAAATTTTTATCTCTCAACTTTGAAAAGTATCCAGTTGAATGGCTTAGTTATTTAAATTACAAAAAATGACTACCCATAAAAAGGGGAAAATGTTTTTAGTAGACAAAATGTTGCCTCACATTCTTCACCAAATTATTTCTACCAAGGCAGTTAGCAAAGAGAAATTTCTATTACTACAATGGGGTTTCTTAACAAAACAAGCAACAGAAAATAGAAGGAAAAGAAATTCTGCCTCTCAGTATTTGAAAACTTAAATTTTCAGATATGGGAAAACTCTTCAATAACATCAAAGTTCCCACTAACAATTTATAATGTACAAAATCATTCGCCACCAAAATGCAGTACTTCTCCTAAGGCTAGTATCCATTTCAGTATGTAATTTGATTAGGTGTATACTAATACAGCAAAGAAAATAAATTATGAAGAAAGACACACACACACACACACACACACACACACACACACACTCCTATTTACGATGCATCAGAATGGTTCCAGAAGTAAAAAGAACAGTGCAGTTCCTTAAGACGAGATTCCTGACAGTCAATAAGTTTTACATCATGCAGTATCTCATAAATCTTCATGGGACTCAACCCTCCAATACTAAGGCAAAGTAAAAAATATATAGCTACATTTTTGTAACACATTGTTGCCAATCATACTAAACATTTGCAACAAGAATCTGTGGGTCAGGAACTTCTATTAATATCCAGATAATCACTGCTAATGAGGTGATTATTCAGTGCTATTACATTGAAAACTGCTGTAATTTGAATTGTATGCTTACCATTTCTCAAAATCATGAAAAGGTTTTTGTTATATATTACTCTCAGGGCAGAAAGGTCTTTTTTTCCCTAAAAAATCAGGCATAAAGAATTCTGCCACGGGGGCTTCCCTGGTGGCGCAGTGGTTGAGAGTCCGCCTGCCGATGCAGCGGATACGGGTTCGTGCCCCGGTCCGGGAAGATCCCACATGCCGCGGAGTGGCTGGGCCCGTGAGCCATGGCCACTGAGCCTGCGCGTCTGGAGCTTGTGCTCCGCAATGGGAGAGGCCACAACAGTGAGAGGCCCGCGTACCGCAAAAAAAAAAAAAAAAAAAAAAAAGAATTCTGCTCAAATTCAACAATAAAAAAGGAATATATTAGAATTTATTTTAAAGTTTGGTATCTATAAAATAATAACTAATAGTAGGAATTCAGACACTATGAGTTCTGGTTCATAAAATAATTTATTCTGATGAACTTATAACTTTTTTTCTAAATTTATCCACCTTTAGACTTCTTTTTAAAAGGATACGTGTGAAAAAAAAATACTCCCTGTAATATCATGCTTGTTGGTAGCTTTCAGAGCTACTCTTCTCTTTTAAAGTGCAACACTGAGGGACCAGTGGGATCACAGCTGCAAATTTTATTTGGCAGATAAAACACCTGCACGCCCAAGAAATGCCTCACTAACAGAATGCCAACTTTGGGATTGGTCCAAGCTCTGAAGTGGTGACAAGTACAGTCCACCTGCCTGGTGAGGGGACACTTCACCACTGGTCCTGCATGACCAGGGTGGGGAAAAGTAGGGCTGCCCAATGTTAGGACTGCAGCAGCCTGCAGCCCTGTCCTCCTTCAACAACCTTTCTTCCTTCACTCTAAGACTTTTTCTACTTCCCTTTGAAAGGGCAACACTAGGGGAAAACTGGTAGCTATGAGATGGTATTTTTGTAGTCTTTTTGAGTTGAGTTATTTAGGTCAGTTCTAAATTCATATAAAGGAAGCCATGCATAGTTCATTGTTCTGCAGCTGTCCTAGGAAAAACAGTCTCCTTCATATTCTTTCCCTGGGTTTCAAACTCAAACAGATGTTAGAGAGTATATCTACGAAAGTCAGTAAAGTTATGAAAATAAGTACCATATTCTACTTAGAACATAAACTTAACTTGGACTTTGGTTTAAGAAATAATTAAGACATATTTAATGCACTTAAGTTTTAGCTGTGTCTTTTTAAATCCTAAGTACTTTATACTTTTCCAAAATTGTAAGTCCAATGAAAAAAAAAAAGATTTTTAAGACTTGGATAAATTTTAACTTAGAAATGTATGCATATATATTCAGTTTCTTACCTGATGAACTGAACTAAATGAGGAAAATATGATCAGTGACGACGCATCTATGGCATAGCATAGAATGGTTACAGTACATAATATTGGGCTGGCCAAAAAGTTCGTTTGGGCTTTCTGTAACATCTTACAGATAATAATTTGCTGTCTAAATGCCAGAAACATATGCAGGCTTAGAGTTGAAATTTGCAATCTGGACTTCACAGATACTGTACAGTTAACAATTTTTAGCATCCTTATTTTTTCAGCCTTGATCTAATCATAAACACCTTTTGTCTTCAGGCTCCACTTCATGGCAGTGGGCACATTAAAACATGCTACTCTTGCTGAACAATTTCCCCAGAGAATATGTTCCCATTCATGGCCCCTTTTGCTGGACACTATCCCATTCATTGTCCCTGGGTATCTTGGGTGGCCATATTTCTGTAATTTAACTCCACCATCCCAGCCACAACTGGTTTTCCAACATCGGACTTGGGCTGGAGGGCATCCAGTCTGTGGGCTGAGCTACACCAATCAGATTACCTCACAAGAATTTATATAAGGGACAGAGACTATGGGTGTCCACAGGCAGGGCAACCAATACCCCAAACCAGCAATTCCAACACCTCTCCTTGCTGCAATCCTGGGCTCCAGCACAGTTGCTGGAATTTTAATTTATCTAGTATGCTTTCAGTTTGAGGATTTTTAAAAATTTTTCAATGTGCACTGCATATATCACAGTTTATATACAAATAACATGAAATAGCACTCCTGCGGCTGCTATCGGGGAAAAACAGACAACCTAAAATGCTGCACATCACTGAATATGATAGATATCACATGAGGCAAAAAACTTAGGTACCAGAAATACTCACCAAATATGGAAATGTGCAGATTTTAGCGATCCAGGTCGAAAGGGGGCAGACTCTGGTTCTTATCCACGAAGGTAAATTAAGTTGGTTAAGAGTAGAAAAGCTGGCAACAATAACACAAATCCCTCGAACACCCCTTGGGGAAAAAATAGAAAAAGAATAAGTAAGTTTTCTCACTTGCAAGTATGTTGGACTGAGAGTCAGCTACCAATTTGAAGGAGCCTTCTCTGTGACTGGGGCAGCACATGCTTCTAGGGGTAGAAGTTTTAGAGAGAACAAAATCAAGGATTTTAAAAGGGTAGTGACTTTCTCGACACTCCAAAGCTAACGACAACAGAGCTGGGGTTCACTCTCTATTTCCTGAACCTGGGTCCAATATTTGATTGTTCTCTCCATTTTCTTACAGGGGTCTAGTAAGCCCTGGGCCTCCATATAATTTTTGGCCTTTTTGCCGTAAAGACTGTTTATCACATGGCTCCAACATAGTTTTATAAAGCAAGATGAAATTTTTAAATTGCTTAAATGAGCCCAACACCATCATTTTATATCTGAGAAAAATAAGGTCCAGGGACGAGAACTGATTTGTCCGTGTGGACATAGCTAGACAAGATTAAAGACCAGGCGTCAGACTCTCAGCGCACTCCTCACGTGCACCTGATAAACAATGCTATTTCTTTTTTTTTTTTTTTTCTTTTTTGCGGTACGCTGGCCTCTCACTGTTGTGGCCTCTCCCGTTGCAGAGCACAGGCTCCGGACGTGCAGGCTCAGCGGACATGGCTCACGGGCCCAGCCGCTCCGTGGCATGTGGGATCTTCCCGGACCGGGGCACAAACCCGTGTCCCCTGCATCGGCAGGCAGACGCTCAACCACTGCGCCACCAGGGAAGCCCAACAATGCTATTTCTATTGACATGGTCTTTAAAAACTGTGGATCTAGATGTCATACATCTGACAGACAGCTTATTCTGATGCATGATAAATCCCTAAGTAAAACACATCAAAGGTATGCACTACCCTCTTGTCAGTGTTTTCATGAAAAGGAAATAAATTGGAAATAAAATGCAGAACAGGTAAGATGCTTTTTTATTCTGTGTTTAGCCAGACTTAAGATGACCACAATAGAGAATGTTTTCCCTGCTGTCATCTCTGACGCTACATCAGGAGTGGAGATATGTATGCCTTTACTTTTAGGACGCTCTGCAGGATCCTAAATAATAATTATGTGCACGATCCTGTCATCCTTGTTCAGATAAAATGCCACATGCAGATAGGAGTTTTAAATTGCTAGCTATTACTTTTTTTTTTTGTTAAGCCAGAGTGTAAGTTTTCATACAGGAAGAGAGAGTTATAGAGGTGTTATAAAATCAGGTTACTGAACTGCAATTATCTAATATTCTAATTAAAGAAATTGATTTTTGGAAATATTTAAGATATGATAGAACATTGTCAGCACCTAGTTCTCTGTCTATACATTAATTAAATCTTCCATAATAAATGGCCATTCACCCCCTAATCACCCATCACATATACACAAAAGATAATATTGTATACTAGTCATTGTAACCATTTTTTATGCCTTGCCCATGTACTTGCATTGGTGACGTACTAAAAAGTTTGCTCTCAATAATTGTCATTAAAAGTTAGTGTAGCTTGGGACTTCCGTGGTAGTCCAGTGGGTAAGAATCCACACTCCCAATGCAGGGAGCTCAGGTTCAGTCTCTGGTGGGGGAACTAGATCACATATGCATACTGCAACGAAGATCCTGCATGCCACAACTAAAACACAGAACAGCCTAAATAAATAAGTGTATTTTTTAAAAAGTTAGTGTAGCTTAAAATTTATTTTAGAATACTCACTTCATTTAATTTGTGGCTCTTTAACATTTTAGATACTTTTAAAAAATCTCCAAGGGTATTCACCAGACTTGTCTACATGGATAAAAAAAAAATTATTTTTTTTATATTTTCAATCCTTTTATTTATTTTTTTAACATCTTTATTGGAGTATAATTGCTTTACAATGTTGTGTTAGTTTCTGCTGTATAACAAAGTGAATCAGCTATACGTATACATACATCCCCATACCCCCTCTTTCGTCTCCCTCCCACCCTCCCTATCCCACCCCTGGATAAAAAATTTACCACTACAAATGAAAAAGGTCAAGACAGTTTAAAATACTACTGTTTAGAAGTGAAAGAATTCTGAATATGTTAGCTACTTATATGTATTTAATATTAGGAAAAAATTTTTTATGTTTATTTTTTCATCAACTTAACTCTCTTTAATTCATTAATTTTGTTTGTCATTTTCCATAACAGTACTTTTTCTAGTGGAACTAATTTTTCTTCTACTGTATGCTTAGGAACCTGACCTCTCAATTATCTTACTAGATATCCATTAACTAAGTTATCTTTTTCCCCAATGCCAGCACCTCTTACTGAGCTTTATATAGATGAAATCGCATAGAACATATTGTTTTCTATCTGGCTTCAATAAAATGTTTGTAGAATCATCCATGTTGTTTTGAGTATCAGTAGTGGGTTCTTTTTCCTTGCTGTATTATATTTATTGTCTATTCCACCAATTATGGATATATATTTAGATTGCTTCCAGTTTGGGGCTATTAAAATTATACTGATAAGAGCATTCTTGGGTATTTATTTTGTACCATTTTGGTTTGGTGGAAATCTAGGATTTCTAGGTCATGGGGTAGTATATGTTCACCATTAGTAAATAATGCCAAAGGGTTTTCAAAAGTGATTCCACTGAAGTACACTCCTACCGGCTTCACATCCTTGCCAATCCTTGTGATTATCAGTTCAATTTTGTTTCATTTTAATCATCCTACAGGTGTATGGTTATATCTCTCTATAGTTTTAATTTGCTTTTTCTTATTACCATTGAAGTTAATTCTTCTTTTCGTCTATTTATTCACTATTAGGGTATCATATTCTGAAGTGCCTGCTTAATTCTTTAGCTGACTTTAAAAACTGAGCTATCTTTTACACTCACATTTATTTGTAAGGAATTCATTATATATTCTGAATACAAGTCTTTTGTCAGTTATAAACATTGTAAGTATCTTCTCTAATTTGTGCTTTGTCTTCTCACTTTCTGGTGGTGTCTTTCAATTAATAGAAATTTTAGATTCCATTGTAGCCCAATTCAACAATCTATCCTTCATAATTAGTGCTCTTGGTGAACCTTTAAAGAAATCTTTGCCTATTTCAAATTCATGATGATATGTTCCGATGATTTCCTCTGCAAGATTAGTGTTTTACTCTTTAAATTTATACTTACAAATTGATAATTGTGCATGATGTGATTCACCTTGTTTCGTATGATTATTCAACTGACCCAGTACCATTTGCCAAAAAGACACTCCTTTATCCATTGCTCTGAAGTACCAAATTTTCAAAAGCCAAGTAACTATATATGTGTGGGTCTGTTTGGGGGCTTGTATCTTTCATTTATTTTTTATTTATTTTTATTTTTTGCGGTACGTGGGCCTCTCACTGTTGTGGCCTCTCCCGTTGCGGAGCACAGGCTCCGGACGTGCAGGCTCAGTGACCATGGCTCACGGGCCCAGCCGCTCCATGGCATGTGGGATCCTCCCGGACTGGGGCACGAACCCAGGTCCTCTGCATCAGCAGGCTGACTCTCAACCACTGCGCCACCAGGGAAGCCCTGGGGGCTTGTATCTTTGATTTACTTGTCTAACTAACCTTGAACCAGTGCCACATGTAGTTTCATGAGCTTCATATCAAGGATAAATCCTCCACTTTATTCTCCTTCTTCCAGATTATTGTGATCATTCTTGGCCTTTTGTATTTCCATATAAATTTTGTAACAGTTGATCAACTTGCACACACTTACACACGCTCACAAAGCATTGGTATTTAGATTTGGAATGCATTTAATCTATAAATCAATTTGGGAAGAGTTAGCTTCTTTATAATGTGGAGTCTTCCAAACCATGAGCATGGTATATCATTCCATTTGTTTTGGTCCTCCTTGAATTTCCCTCAATAATGGTTTGGTAGTTTCCTGGGTATAGGTCTTGCATATTTCACTGTATTTACTCCTAGATGTTGAATTCCTATGCCTCTCTAAATAGTATTGTACTTTTATTCTCTTAACATACCTTACTGGAAATTAAAATTCAATTGATTTTTTTAAATTTTTGAAAAAACTTTCAAAATTCAGTTACTAAATTCCAATATTTATTTATAAGATTAATTTGAAGTATTTATATACCCAACCATGTCACCTGATACATTTGCTGTCTTTATCTTCCATAAATAAAAATAATACAATTTTTCCTGGGCTTACCTCTTAGCTACAACCTAGCTCCATTAAAAACAAAAAATCTTACTAATACTGATGCTTTGACTTGTCCCAGTGCTTTCCCAGGTCACTTAAACTTATTCTTTCATTATCACAAGGGTGCAACGGAAATGCTCTGGGCTTTAAAATCAATCACACCTCAGTTTTAATTCTAGCTTCTACATTTACTCTCTGTTTTGCTTGAAAATGTTACTAAAATTCTCTGTTTCCTCATCTATAAATGGGCATGTGGTGAGCGACATCTAAGATGGCCCCCAATGATCCCCATCTCCTCCTATTCATGCCCTTGTGTAAAGTTCCCTCCTCTTGAGTGTGGGCTGGGCCTGCTGATTCACTTCTAATTAATCAAATATGGCAAAAGTAATGGTATGATACTTTCAAGGTTAGGTTACAAAGAGACCATGGCTTCTGCCTTGCTTCCCTCTCTTGCTTCCCTATTCACTCATTCTGATGGAAGCTGCTGCTAGGCTCTGAGCTGCCCTATGGAAAAACTCACATGGCAATGAACTGAGGAAGGTCACCAGCCAACCGCCAGTGAGAAAATGTTACCTCAGTCCAAAAGTCAACAAAGGACTGAATCTTGCCAACAACCACATAAGTGAACTTGAAATTGCATCCTCCCTGAGTCAAGCCTTTTCAAGAGATCATACCCATGACTTTCATTTTGCTTACAGTCTTGTTAGAGTCTTTGTGGCAAAAGCACACAGCTAAGCCACCCATAAATGTGTGACGCACAGAGATAATAAATGTTTGTTATTTTAAGCCACAAAATTTGGGGATCATTTGTTACTCAGCAATAGGTAACTAATGCAGAGTATAATCCACTACAGAGTATATGATCCTCAAAAGGCATTTACTATTGTTAGTTAGTGGAAAAGTTTTATTGATTTTGCACAGAATTTAGAATTCAATTTAAAAAAATGATTCAGGTAATTGAGTAATATAATCTCTGATCTACAAAAGTGTTGAAATGGCCCTCCTAACATCTGTGCTTTTAAATACAAGAGGAACTGGAAATACCTATGATAGAAGAGATATTGTTAATTTTAAAGGAATGGGCTGATGTATCATTTCTAGGTGACCACCCCAATTTCACCATTATACCCATTTGGCTGTGGTGTTTAACCCAAGAAATTTTTCCTCAAGATTAAGTTGTAAATAGATTGTTCTTTGAATCTCATTGCACAATTTCCATATTACAGAGCAATTGCA
Organism: Grampus griseus; assembly: GCF_964374135.1. NCBI lineage: Eukaryota > Metazoa > Chordata > Mammalia > Artiodactyla > Delphinidae > Grampus > Grampus griseus. Next base: position 117,812,320 of record NC_138997.1, on the reverse strand, counting down.
GAACGCAAATTTATCATAACTTTGGTATAAAACCTGAGTAATATTCATTATAAGAATAGAAACTCATAGCTCCTACATTCTGTGGTTCACTTTATATAGCCTAGTGCCACATTATTGTTTCCTTCAAACACTGACTATTAGATTTAAATTTAATTTCATTTATTTATGGAATACAGATTTGAGTTCTTTTCTGTGATGTGTCCTCAAAAGCAGTTTGGTCCCATTGCACCTTTATTTATTCAGTTATTTTTTTCTTCCCTAGGCAATATATGAATTTTTTAAATTTATAAGTACCCACTTTTCTGGACTGTTTTAAGATATTTTACATTTTTAATTAAATTTCTAGAATAGCATTGATAAATAATAGTATTTGAAATATGTAATACATGTAAGACTCCTTTGGATATTAATAGACATATAGTCCCTAAGAATTTAATATGAGGGTGATAAATAAAACTGGGAAGGGAAATGAGCTAAACTGTATATTATTACAAATATTTATTACAATGATTAGATGCTTATATTCTGAATTGTAAAACATAGTCATTGAGTATAATGGAAATAATCCTACATAAAGCCCTGAGTACCTTCTGACATTTTTCATAACTCTGTTGAAAAAAATATCATCTATAATGAAAACTACTAATAACCTCGTTAAATCATGTCATGATTTCCTTTCTTGTGTCATGGTTTTGTCTAATGGGCTTTTCCTTTGAACAAGGAAAGCAACAGATATGTAATGCCTGGTGTGTCCAAGGTAGAAAATGTCATTAAAGCTATCTTTTTGCTTTTGTGCCCTCTTTTTTTTTTTTTTTACAGTTTTGAAATAGATATTTTTAAAAATACATCATGACTCAGACTATTTCTGAATCAGGGCCTGTGGGTCAGCCATGAAATAACAGCTTTCTTCCCTAGTACATGAGAGGCCTAGATTTTGCCAGAGGCCTGTCTGCCAGCTAACCAGAACTTGCCAGTGCACAGGAAACAGGCCTATTATTTGAAGGTTTGGCTTTTCGTAACTCTGGCCAAAAAATAAGAATCGTCAAGACAAAGAAGAACTCAGGTTGGTGGCTAGATTTACTACCTACCTGCTCAAGAAGTTCTCAGGATTCTTCATCTTTGACAATGCTAGCAAGTAATACCAGTTCACATGAACAGCCAGTTTTAAAAGCAGGGTGCAGCATGGTGACTGTCTTGTTCTATCAATGTGTGTTTTACCTGAATAACACTTCTGAAAACCTTTAGGTGTGTCTGAGATCCTTTAAACACACATGTACACACACAAAACTGTTAAGTAAATGAATCTTGCAAATATTTTTGAACATTCCAAAAAAAAGCAACTGCTTAAATGATCTTAGTTTGTTTCAGACTCATGGAAACATCTGGGTGAGTATAATGTATTCCTACCGGTTACTGGTGTGTTAAACACCCAGTGGAGTTTAAGTGTGTATTTTTTTCTATCACATCATCACATTTAACACCATTTTATTTTCCTACTCTGGTGGTAAAGAGAATTCATTCTTCCTATTTATAAAATGATTTAAGCTTGTGAACTGAGAAACTTTATGTAAGCATGCCATGTGTTCTTTATATTGCAAATGCTAGACATATATGTTTTAACATCTAAACTGTAATTTCACCTTGGTCAATGAGAAAAACTTAAAAATTTCCTGCTTGGGCTTCCCTGGTGGCGCAGTGGTTGAGAGTCCGCCTGCCGATGCAGGGGACACGGGTTCGTGCCCTGGTCTGGGAAGATCCCACATGCTGCGGAGCGGCTGGGCCCGTGAGCCATGGCCGCTGAGCCTGCGCGTCCGGAGCCTGTGCTCTGCAACGGGAGAGGCCACAACAGTGAGAGGCCCGCGTACCGCAAAAAAAAAAAAAAAAAATTCCTGCTTGAGGAGAGTAACTACCTTCCTTAGGGAGTAAATTTTTATCTGGACTTAAAGAATATGCAGGATTCTCCCAGCCAGGAAAGGAAGATAAAGGTATTGTTGGATGGGAAAATAATCCTAGCAAAAGCCTGGAAGAACAAAATTTCTTGGACAGTTAGGGAATCCCTATTTTACAGCTAGAAATACAGGAATGGACAGGTAGTCGGGGATGAATCTTAAGAAGTAAGAGTGTGCATGCCATGCAATGGATTAGGGAATTGATTCTTTGGGAGCTGAAGGACAGCAGATACTTTTAAGTAAGGCAGTGACATGTTGCAGACATATCACTGCTTGCTGATAGAGAGGGAGGACAGAGAAAAAATTATGGCAACAGAAAAGGCCATTTAAATGGCTATCTAAACAGCAATGGTAAAGCTATTTGGGCCATAAAAAATCTGAATTTATTTCCTCTAATTTTCTTGAAACCTCTCTTCCTGACCAGCATTTAAAAAAAATCTTTATCATTCTGACTTTCCATTTGGCTTATTATCTTCAAACTTAAAATCACTATGAACACCAATAGACTTTTCAATTTAATAGACCTGCCCATGCTATTTCTAAGTTTATATAATCTGGGAATACTAATATGAATCATCATGCTTTAATTTAGCAGTGATTAAACTCTTCTTGAATAATAACTTTCTACTTTTGCCCAATTCCTGATGCTATAAACTCTCATTCACATTTATGAGAAATATATTATTTGAACTATGTCAAAGGAAAAAGTTTATTTCTTGGGCAAGTATAATTCACTTGATTTACAAAAGAAATTCTAAGAGAAGGCTAGAGTTTATCCAGGGTCTATCATGAAGCCAAGCCTAGCCAACTGGGCCATCTAATTCTCTGTTTATCCTATCACTCACTGCTGTCTCTCCACAACCCATACAGATGCCCTCCTTCATCATCAGAGTTCAAAGGCCCAGTACCAACCATAGCACTATGGGGGAACAGGCCAGAGAACTGAGCTGCCAATTTGAGGAACTGCTCCCGTGAGCAGCTGCTTTTAATTGTGGCCAAAGTTAGGCGGGGCCAAGGCAAGGGCTGGCAGCGAGCTGTGGAGGTTAACTGGAGTCAGGAAAGATAAATTGCAAGGCAAGTACTAGGTCAGATTCTGAGGCCGAGGCTCTAAGCCAGTCAGCCACAGAGGACTACAGTCCAGTACCTTAGAGAGCTCCATGGACAGGTAGGGTCTGGGAAAGATGTTAATGTCTCACAATAGAATGACATTTATAGAGAGACAAGAAGGAACTGAAGGAGGAAAATCATGCTTTGGCTATCTCTGTCTTGGGCAAAGGTAACAAGCACAAAGGCAGGGAAGAGCAAGGAGGCCAGTATGTCTAGAGCACAGTGAACAAAGCAGAGGGTGGGAGCAGCTGGCCTCGGGGAGGTAGCAGGAGGCAAAGTATTTAGGGCTTTGAGCGTCAGAGAACAGGCTTTGGGTTTCGCTCAGTGCAGAAGGAAATGGCATAATTTGATGTGTTCTTTAAAATTCACACCAACTGCTGATGGAAAATAGATTCTATGTATCTAGAGCAGAAGTAAGGAGACCGTTAGAGACTCTGGCAGTAATTGAGGTGAGAGTTGATGATGTCTTGAACCAGAGTGGTAGCGATGGAGATGTTGAGAAGTGAACAGATTCCGGATATATTTTGAGGTACAACCAATAAAATTTGCTGATGGATCAAATGTGAGATATAGAAAAGAAGCAAGGAAGACTTTAGAGTTTTGCCATGAGCAACTGCAGAGATGCAGTTTTCATTAACTGTGTAATGACTTGTGGAGAAGACCACTGAAAGAGCTGATCTGAGTGTTTGGGGTGGGAGAATTAGGAGTCAGTCTGAGACAAGTACAGTCTGAGATATCTATTCTAATCCAAGTGAAGATGTCAAGTAGGTAATTGGGTGTATAAAAGTGAAGTTCAGGAGAAAAGTCTGGGCTAGAGTTATGAATTTTGGAATCTATCCTATATAAATATCATTTGGAGTCATAAGATTGGATTGAGATCACTAAAGGAGTAAGTATAATTAAAGAACAGTGAAGTCCCAAGGACTGAGCTTTGGGAAATTCCAAACTTTAGAGACTGAGAAAGTGAAGAAGCAGACTCAGGAGTTAGGGGAAAAATGTCGAGTGAGATAGCAGACAGAATGTTGTCCAAAAGTCCAAGTGAAGAAAGTGCTGTAAAAAAGAGTGAATAATTAACTGTTCCAAGTTCTGATGAGAGTTCAAGTAATTTGACGATTAAAAACTGACTGTTAGATTGAGGAACAAAAGGTCACAAGAGGCCTTAACAAGAGTAATTTTAGTTGAATGGGGAAGAAAGACTTGTTAGCGGGTTCAAAAAAGAATAGAAAGATAGCAAATAGAGATGAGCACAGACAATTCCTCCTTGAATTTTTCTACAAATGGGGTATATATATGGACAGAAAATGTGAAAACAGGCAGGATTTTTGTTGTTGTTTTCTTGTTAGATGAGAGATATTACAGTATATGTGTATGCTGATTTGGATGACCCAGTAGCCAGTGAAAATTTGATAATGTGCAAGGGCAGCATTGCTGGATACATGGATGTATGTTCTGGGAGCAGTCAGAAAACGTATTGAGGTATGGAGCGATGCTCGTGTAATCGGTTACATTTGACTCTTCTCCCTCTCTGAATCCACCCTCATCCAAACCAGCAGTAGTTTACTCCTAGAGTACCAAACTCAAAATTTATGACTGCATATTGGTATTCCATCTTCAATTTTCTATTATACACACTTTCTCTTCTTGACATAGCTCTTTCAAGATGTTCCTCACCCCAGCACCTTTCAACTGAATTCTAAATCAGCAGCAAAGGATGCTGAGAAAGCAGGTGTCTAGTATTTTAAATTAATATAATTGGGAGCAGGCCCATTTCAGAGTATTTTAATTGACTTTATACCATTCTTCCAATTCCTACCACCAGAGAGTTCCATCAGTATTTTAAAGTAAATCTCATTGATATCTATCCTAGAAAATATACATGATGTTTATATGGGTATTTTAAAACCCCTTGATAAATTTTTTAATGTCTTAAATTTTAGATGTTGTCCATTTTATCAACCTGGTCTCTTTTAAGAGAATACTTTCCAGATATGTCAAGTTTGTGGAATATATTTTTGATCATCTACTATGTGCAAGGCAGATACTGGTGATACAAAGACAACACAGTGAATTCCCTGGCATTCAAGTGCTCAAGACCCCATGCTTTCACTGCTGAGGGCCAGGGTTCAATGCCTGGTTGGGGAACTAAGATCCCACAAGCTGCACGGCCAAAAAAAAAAAAAAGAAAACACACACACAAAGACAGCACACATTTCTTATCATCAAATAATAAAGACTCTAGTGAGATGTACAAGACTACACTTAGTGCTATAAGCGATGCTTAAGTGGTAGATGAAGAAGAATGGAAGTTAACATTTACTGGGTTGCTACTCTAAACAGATATGGTACATAGAGTATTTCATTTATTATCACAGCAACCCAACGTATTAAATATTATCAGGGAGATTTAAATGGCTTTAATTCGACTATACAGGTATATGTGATGAAGCTGGAATACAAACCGAAGTCCACTTCCTCTTGGAATCCTGTAGGTAGGAAAACTGCCTGGCTCTCCACCCCTCATTTTCCTGCTCCATGCAGGTCTCACTTGCCTCTAACTACCCATTCATTCAAGCCCAATATTTTTATAACATGAGGCCTTACATGAGAGCTCTGTGGGAATCTCTTCCATAGTAGTTTTAGTACAAAGCTAATAAAAATAGCTAAGAATAGCTACTACTAATGATAATGATTTACAACTATTTAGACTCTGTGCTTTAGAGTCTAGCCTCCTGCTACACACACTCAAAAGATTAAGTACCTGACCCATCTTTATTTTCCATCCCTTCTAGGTCTCTGACCTTCTCCATCCTAATCTCTCTACTGGTATCCCTACCACCTGACAGTTCTAAACTGAATTTTTCATGTTAACCTTCTGTTTCTTAGCCGACCCCTCCGAACACAAGCTCTTGCCTTTCTGATTTACCATATCAGCCAGTATCATTCTTACAGGGCCAACCCCAAACCCTGACTTCTCCTAACTTACCCTATACCCTCAGCATTCAAGTGTTAGCAGGATTGTTGATTTTAGGAAAAGTCTTAAGGCTATAGTTAACAGAATCAGCAAGTAAAGATTAAAGGTAAAGATAGGAATCTGAGATCATAGCTGATAAATTTAGTAATACCTAATAATACCTAGTAACTCTTGTTGTTCCTGTTTCCTGTTCAAATTTTTAAAAACTCAACAGGATAAATTCTATTGAGATGTGTCTAGTGGTTATATGAGAGAATCTGATGATCATATTTAGTCTAGACAGAAATTGTTGGGTGTTAAAAGAGTTAAACCCGGGTAAGCACCTGAAGGTTCTTTCAGAGTCTAGTAGTTTTGGCAGTTTAGCCAATGAAACTTAAGTGCCATTCTGTCAGAGGTTGTAACTCACAGAGTTAAAGTCCAATTTTGATAGAATGGCCTCTTCCATAGGCTGTTAATTATCTAATGAACCAACTCCATTTACCTGTAAACCTCAAGATATGCCTATGAAGCATCAAATGAAGTGAAGATTTGCAAATTATCTGCATATCTGGATGTGAACCACCCAACTATATAATTCAAGACCTAGTGTTTTATGTTTTACTGGATTTAGTTATTTCACTGAATACTGAATCATCTGATTTAGTTGGCCACTCGCCTTTTTTTTGGTGGGGGGGGGGGGGGCGGGAGGCATGCCTAGCAGCTTGTGGGGATCTTATTTCCCCAACCAGGGTCCTGGCAGTGAAAGCGCCAAGTCCTACTGCTGGACCACCAGGGAATTCCCTAGTTGGTTACTTGAATCAAGGTAATTAAAAAAATGCTTTACCTATTAAGGACCTATTCATGACACTGGCCTTTACAACATCATGTGTTCCAAAAAATACTTGCTGCTCCTCTCTTGTCTCCCGGGTACAGTCAAGTTACTGTCACATGTACAGTACCAACAATGGAATGTTTTGATTACTGAGTACGTAGTTGGAATCCTTTTATTGACCCTGATGTTCCTGTGAATGACCCAGAAAATAAGAATAAAGAAATAGGATGCTGTTTTCCTTCTGAGGTCTGAGGATGTGCTCAAATCTTTTTCTCTCCAGAACAAAAGAGAGCCCCTACTCTGGCCTTGCACACCTAAGCTATTACCAATGAAGGAAGTTTCTGTGATTTTCATGTGCCATGTCGAACGCAAGATTCACATCAGGGATCCTCTGGGATTCTGACTTGGGCAAACTCAACATGGGCCATGGATATTCAACAGCTCTCACTTTAGGGAAGAAGAGTGTTACAAAGTTAAACGTGCATAAGGCTACTTGGTCTCCCATATTCTAAAAAGTGTGCTTAATTTAAGTAATTTAGAAGCAAAATAGAGTTTCATATTTTATTACCTATGTCAGAATTTCTGTGAAACTTCATGACATTCTAGGACATTTCCATATTTCTTTTTGTCTGGGTGGAATTAGTGTTTGAGAGCTCTCTGCATATTCCTAGCTGAGCTTACCCTCAGAGTATAATTTGCATATTTTGTCCTATAAACCAAACTAAGTTTTGATCAAATTTGAATTATATCAGCCATTTTTCCTTTTGTATTATTTTACTCTCCAGAAAGATTTTTTTAAACAGTCACACTAATAAACAGTAAATATTACAATAAAATTAACAACTTTCATTTTCTCTATTTTTGTCACTGTGGTGTTAAATCTGCACTGGCAATAATTAAACTCCTAGATCTTAGAAGTTTAGGATGAGAACATAAATGGAATCAGGACAGCAATTTGATAGAACTGAAAGGCTTTAGTATCAGGTAAACTAGGACCGATTCCTGGTTTTACATCCTTCTGACTGCATAACCTTTGAGACTGAGTCCCAGCTTTCTTGCTTGTAAAATGACAATAGTATCATCTACTGTTATGAACTGAATGTTTGTGTCTCCCCAAAATTTATGCATTAAAATCCTAACCCTCAATGTGATATTAGGAGGCAGGGCCTTTGGGAGGTAATGAGGCCATGAGGATAGAGCTTTCATGAATAGGATTAATGCTATTCTAAGAAGAGGCACACATGAGACAACTTGCTCTCTTTCTCTCTCTGCTCTTCACCATGTGAGGATACAATGAGAAGGCCATCTGTAAACCAGCAAGAGGACCTTCATCAAGAACCCAACCGTGCTGGCACCCTGACCTCAGACTGCCAAACCTCCAGAGAGGTGAGAAATAAATGTTTGTTGTTTAAGCTACCCAGTCTGTGGTATATTTGTTATAGCAGCCTGAGTTGACTAAGACAGCTACCAAATCAGGATTGGGTATATACAACATACTAGTATAGTGCTCACCCATAAGAAACTCTCAGCAGTTAGTCATAATAGTAATACTGCTGAAGCAGTCTTTTAATTCACTTTAAGTCACTTTTTTAAAGCTATTGAGCACTTAATAGATCTTAAGTTTGTTACCGAGTTGTGTGGTTATGGTCTACTTTGTAGTACGGATACAAAGTAAGCCACAATTTGTTACTCAAGGTGTTCAGTGTGTACTGGGAGAGACAGGTAAACAATTACAATAAAATGTCATACAGGTTCAAAGAGCTGTTTGTGCAAAGTGATTTGGGTTATAGAGGAAATGACTAACTATGAGATGTGGAGGTCTGGAAAGGTTCACAAAGCAGGGGACTTTTGGGCTTAGAGATTCTGTAGGAGTTTTTCCAATAAATGGAATTACTTAGTAGAGAGGGCCCTTGATGGGAAGCAAGGGGAACTGAATTGCTACTTTTCTCCAGCAGCATAAGGCCCAAGATCTCCATCTACCCCTTGCTCTAAAACCCCAGGGATGAGACTATGGCCTCACCATCGTCCCACCTGCAGCTGCAGGAAAGACCGACCACCCCATGATCTTTAATTACTGTGTCCTGTGTCTTCTTCCCATCGTGCCTCCAAAACCAGTTTTCCTGTATCACCCATGAGAAGTGCACATTTCCCAGATCACTCAGTTTCATGCACCCTGCTCTCAGCCCCGCTAATCTGATCACACATCGCCCAGACTCTTGGCCATCTAAGCCCTTCTGCCCAAACTTACTTCCCGTCATCAGAAAACTCCTCTCCTTCATTAACCTCTTCACTGAACATTTTCTTTGGAGTTTTGCTGAATTTTGACTTGGCTCCTGAAAACACTGCTTTCCCTGGAGCCCTTCAAATGAAGGATTTATTTTTACTTTTTCCTCTCATACTCTAAGTATCATATATGCCTGGACCTTGAGGTAAGTTTTTGTTAGGAAAGAATGCTTTAAATTAACATTATATTCCAATTTCACTAAGACTCTCTGGGAAATTTATCAAATAACAATTTTTAAATTATTGTACAACTTTACAATAACTGTAATTGTACAATAACCTAATATTACAATTGTTTAGAAGATTCCAACAAATATTAAAACTTTTTTTTTAACTAACTTTAATTATAACATTTTTTCAGCACATGAGATCCATAGAGTCAGTGTGTCTATTTCCCTTTTCAAAATTTACCAGAAGCCCTAAACGAAACGTCCATCAGTACCATTAGATTGCAAATTTTAAGCCCTCTAGTGGTCAACGCCATGTTGCTCAATCTCTCAGACTGAGAGTATTCTTCAAAGATGAAAAATTACTATAACTTATAAAAGTATTTCCACCAGAAGTTGACAGATCATCATCTATGTCCCCTAAACAATGTACTATGTTTGAAGCTGAATAATTCACTACATCAAAAAAAGTTGTTGAATACTAATGTTAATTAGTTCTTAAAATCATATTTATCTTTATTAGAGTAAAAAAAGAATTGAGAAACCAAGATAAACTATCAATATTTCTGGGATTTCCCTGGTGGCACAGTGGTTAAGAATCCGCCTGCCAATGCAGAGGGCAGGGGTTTGAGCCCTGGTCGGGGAAGATCCCACATACTGCGGAGCAACTAAGCACGTGCACCACAACTACTGAGCCTGCACTCTAGAGCCCCAGAGCCACAACTACTGAGCCCGCATACCACAGCTACTGAAGCCCACGCATCGGTTGCTTCACCGCAACGAAGAGTAGCCCCTGCTCGCCACAACTAGAGAAAGCCCATGCGCAGCAACGAAGACCCAATGCAGCCAAAAATAAATAAATAAATAATAAATAAATAAATAAATAAATGTCAATACTTCCTGACTTGGGTGTGGGTCAAATATTTTAGTGACACATGAATTTATTTTTTTATTATGGTATCTCATATGGGCTTCAGAACCAGATATGATCACTTATTATTTATATGTGTGGCTTACAGAAGCTAATAAATATTTCTGTTTCAGTTTCTAATAGGTTTTTTAAAAATCTAGATCATAATTTCTACTCTATAAAAATTATGGAAAGGAAACAAGATTAAAATGTATATTTTGACTAGTATACTGCATGGAACAGAACAGGTGCTCATCAAATCTCTAAAATAATCATGGTAGTGTTACTTTTTTTTAAAATTTTATTTATTTATTTTTGGCTGTGTTGGGTCTTTGTTGCTGTGCGTAGGTTTTCTCTAGTTGCGGTGAGCGGGTGTTACTGAAGCTGCTCATTGCAGTGGCTTCTCTTGTTGTGGAGCATGGACTATAGACGCACAGGCTTCAGTTGTTGTGGCTCACGGCCTAGGTAGTTCTGGCTCACGGGCTTAGTGGCTCCGTGGCATATGGGATCTTCCTGGACCAAGGATCAAACCCATGTCCCCTGCATTGGCAGGCAGATTCTTAACCACTGTACCACCAGGGAAGCCCTGTTACTTTTGAGTAATAAAGGAAAATTAAGATATTTCTCTCATTTCTTACAAAAATCATACTCTTACTGTAATTACCTGATTAAGTCTAAACCCAAGTACATTTTATGTGTACTTAAGTAATAATTATTCCAACTTTTAGGTTGTAGATGACTTAATAAGACAGTTACCTTCTTTCAGAATTCTATGATTTAAATTTTTAAGTTTAACACACATACCAGCGTGCCACTTTTTAAAAGCAGGACTAAGTCTCAAGGACTAAAGGCAACATAAGATGATTTGTTTTAATTATTAACTATAAGTAATTGCAGCGATTCTATATAATTAATTTAAATAAAAGAAGTAAAAAGAGATGTGACAATGTTAATATATGGAAATATCATCTGATTTCTCTCAGCTCTAAAAAAGTAAATTAGCTTTCTGATGAAATTATGTGCTATTTTGTTAGTTATATTTTACTTATAAAATATCCTTGCTCTATTGTATGATTGAGTACATGTAAATACTATAAAAATAATACGATAGCCTTCATTCATTTTCTTTCCCCAAAGAGAACACAGACATTTTTACTCATGGGGACCAGGTGATCATTTATCATATTCCACTGTAAAGCCACCAGGTCAAGTTTTAGTATCCTTCACGTGTAGGGCTAGACATCTGTTTCTATTTTCTTAACTCCATCCCTCTGCCAAAATTAGATCTAAAAATGTCTAAAAGTAATTCTCTAGGGTTCTACTTATAATAAAAAGGAAGTAAGATTGCCATTGCCAGATAAAATGAAGGTTACCCAGGTCAATTTGTTTCAGATAAGCAATGAATGATTATTTAGTGTATACCCCATGCAATAATTTTTTTTTTTTTTTTTTTTGCGGTACGCGGGCCTCTCACTGTTGTGGCCTCTCCCGTTGCAGAGCACAGGCTCCGGACGCGCAGGCTCAGTGGCCATGGCTCACGGGCCCAGCCGCTCCGCGGCATGTGGGATCTTCCCGGACCAGGGCACGAACCTGTGTCCCCTGCATCGGCAGGCGGACTCTCAACTACTGCGCCACCAGGGAAGCCCTCATGCAATAATTTTTAGTATATCTATGTCCCAAATATTACATGGGGCATACTTATTATTTATTATTCATTATTTATCTGAAATTCATACATGCGGCATACTTATTCATTATTTATTATTTATGTGAAATTAACATTTAACTGGTGCCCTGTATTTTTATTTGCTGAATCTGGTAACCATAAGAGGAAGACAAAATTTATTTTGGAGAAAATATACAAAACAAATACTTCAACAACCACACCTTATATTTTAATTGAAGAATCAATTGATCTCCAGTCCCCTAAAAATGCAAAGCCAACCCATAAAGAATTTTATGTATATGGAGAGAAGAAAAGAAGTAGCTCTTCCTCCAAATCTAAATAGTTTCTACTGCTCCTGGCATACTTTCCATTCTGATATACATCTCATAAGTAGTTGACTCTTAGGAAATCTCTAAGAGTTAGAGGGTAGTGGGCAGTCTGAGTTATAAAAATTTAGAGGTGTTGTGAATAAATGCCCTATCCACCAAAGACTAACAAATTCACAGTTTTAAAAAATATATCCTGGGCTTCCCTGGTGGCGTGGTGGTTGGGAGTCCGCCTGCCGGTGCGGGGGACACGGGTTCGTGCCCTGGTCCGGGAGGATCCCACGTGCCACGGAGCAGCTGGGCCCGTGAGCCATGGCCGCTGGGGCTGCGCGTCCGGAGCCTGTGCTCTGCAACGGGAGAGGCCACGGCGGTAAGAGGCCCGCATACCGCAAAAAAAAAAAAAAAAAAAAAAAAAAAATATATATATATATATATATATATATATATATATATCCTTGCCTTCTGAATCACAGCTAATTGAACCAGAATTGGGTACCACATTCAATCAAAATCTCTTTACTAGGGATTTGTAGTTTGAACCGTATTCATTTTCTTTGTGTGACTGGACCTGAAATATGTAAAACCACGGCATCTGATAGGGTCTCCACTTATATGCTGCCTTTTAGAAACTAGAAGTCACCCTTTCTAGGACAACTCAACCATGAGGGTTCACAGCTTGGTTAGCAGAGCTAGATTGTATTTTAGACTGTGTCGAAGGCTGGACGCCCTTGTGCAGTCAGCAACCTGTACAAACTTATGGGATTACCTTGCCACTTTATGCCATGCAAAGTAAAAACTACAGCACAGAAAGAGGTGTAAATGAAAGATGGAGTAAGAAAATACTGCTAGCTCTTTGATGTTTTCCCATTTCTAAATTCCAAACCTCTCTGAGACAAAAGATTATTTCTCTTGTGTTTTGTAAAATGTTCTTGAATTTTTATAATAAATTCTTCGATTTTGCTTAAGGTGATTCAAGCTCATTCTTGACACTTGAAAGCAGAAAATTGTAATTAGTTACATAAATATTGGTTTTAAAGTAATGTCTTAGGAATCACTGGCAGATTCTACAAAATTCTGGCAATAATCTATATTCAATTGACATTTGAATACACCAACATGCCTTCCTTTTATTTCTGGATTGATCTTGGCTTCAGAGGCTGATGAATTCTTCAGTGAACAAAAAGGATTGCCTTCAGTTGTATCCAGAATTAATTTAATTTGCATTCACTTCCTATGCATAATAAGCTCCTCAGGCTGGACTATAAACTGTGTTGTTTGACATAAAATGCCTTTTCCTTCACTGGAACAATTTGTAAATACAGAATTGGAGAGGTGGTAGAGAAGGAATCAAAAGTTATATAAAAACAGTGTAATGACGTGAAGGCAAAAAAAGAAACAGAGGAATAAATAAGAACAAGGATGGAACAACTTGGTACCTCTCTGGGAAGTAGCTTATAGCTCATCAGCTTTTTGTTTTGTTCTGTTCTGTTTTGTTTTGTTTTTATGAGGGTGGAGAAAAGCTCTGCTTTTTCATAAACTGTAGCATCTTGGGTCTTCACAGAGCCATTTTCATAGACATATTTACTTTCCTTCCAGGTGGCCAAATAGGGAGTTATTTTTTTGCTGTCTTTCTGTCATATTACATGAGAGGCAAACTCACTCTAGCACATGGTTCATTACAGACATCTTTTGTATAATCATGTGTTGGGTTAAATAAATACTTGGCCATTACAGAAATTACCATTTCTTCAATTTGAGCTAAGAAATTTAGGATAGGTTAAAGTCCCAATAACTATTTTCTTGTACTTCTACTTAATCTCATTGTATATCAATAAGAATCCTGAGATTAACTTCACTGGATTGACTTTAAAATTTTTTCTGATATATAGTCACATATGAACCAAAATTTTATTTTGTATTCAGTGATTATCTGATTTCTGCATCTTTGTAGTATCATATATTAAATTCTTAGAACAGGCTTTGGAATCCAGGAGATCTAGATCAAATGACAGCTCTATTTGCCTGCTAAGGTGTGTGACCTTATGAAAGCAAACATCCTGTTAATTGAATCTTGTTTGTCCAAAAGTACACTAGGTATAATAAGCCTTACTTTTTATGATCATTGAAAGGATTAAAAACAATATCTGTAAAGTGGTTAGCAAAGTGTTTGGCACATTGTAGATGCTAAATAAATGATAGTTATTATGGAAGGAATGCAGATGAGTCTGAAAATTTATTTTAGGTCTCATTTTTTAACATGTCCTCATTTTTAATATAGAATATGACTAATGGAAATCATAGAAGACTAGGGAAATGGGCTTGGAGGAGAAGCCTCAGTGGGTGAAACAGTCAGGAGACCATTGCACAAAGACAATAGACTCCCTCTATGATGATGGCATATAAGTGGGAAGGAATAAATCCTAATGGGTATTTTTAAAACAGATATTTTTAATGTAGAATCTACAGGACGTGATAATGTTGGAAATGGGGAATATAAAGAAAAAAATCAAACATTACTCCAAGGATTGATTTTGAATAAGTGGGGAAATGGTACCGTTAACATAAATTAAGACTTTGGAAAGGATATACTTTGGCATCAAAGCATGAAGTGGGATATAAAACTGAGCATCTCTGAAGAGCTATGGGGCTGGGGACCATGATGTGGGAGTTACCCACATGAAGGCAAGAGACAAGGTCTTTGGCAGTGTTATACACTCCGAAGTAGTGGCAAAGGCCTTCGTTTAAACAAAAAGGAAGAAGAACAGGCAGAAAAATGAATAATGAGCAGTGAGAAAACCAGGAGAACTGGAACTGAATAAGTCAAAGAATGACAGTTTTAAGAAAAGCTACATGATTGGTTATGTATATTTCTACAGATTGCCATGAAGATGATGTTTGGGTCAAGTTGCCTGGATTTAGTCATTGAGAGTCCTTGGTTATTAGTAGGATCCTCAGAGCGGTAGAGGGACGGAAGCCAGATTGCGCAGACTTCAGCAGGTGGCAGTGTAGCTATTGATAGAACACACGTGAGTATTAATCCTTCCTTACATTTCAGGGGATCACCTGGAATCTGTCTTTGCTAGACTGTTGGAAGAGCCTGGATTGAAGTTCGGGAAGTAGACCTTGGGAATATGCTAAAAAATGAGATGGGCTGAACATTAAGGAAAAGTGTTTCCCTCTAGTCACTGGAATATCTAGTAAAGACTTAGGATTTTATCATTAACTTCTCCCCCTTAACATTTAGTCAGATTTGCAGATAGATCCTAACCTAGATTAGCCCTAAGATTAAATAAGAAACCTAAATTGAGGAATAAGAGCCAGGGAGAAGCAAAAACTGAAGACGAGGCCTCCGAGAGAGGGGAAGGATGGGCTCAGCCAAAATTCTGTGGCTACATGAGCAGTATGTTTAGAAAATGAGGGCTTCCCTGGTGGCGCAGTGGTTGAGAGTCCGCCTGCCGATGCAGGGGACACAGGTTCGTGCCCTGGTCCGGGAAGATACCACATGCCGCGGAGCGGCTGGGCCCGTGAGCCATGGCCGCTGAGCCTGCGCGTCCGGAGCCTGCGCTCTGCAACGGGAGAGGCCACAACAGTGAGAGGCCCGTGTACTGCAAAAGAAAAAAAAAAAAAGAAAATGAGTCACCTAGCTCTCTGGAAAAGCAGCTGTTGATTGGTTAATACTATTTGACACTTGGGGATTAGTGTGGTTAAATTAGTGAAGTAGGAAATTCAGCTGGTTTTCCCCTGAAGCCAAGTGACTTCTGTAGTCTTCTGTAGTTTTTTCATTCGCACTGTTCCTCCCCTTAAAGAGCAACCAGTCTTAAGGAGCTAAATATTTTCAGAGTTATCCATTTGAAAAATATAAAGTATATCTATGAGTGTCTAGCTGTGGTGTGTAAAATGAATAAACATATGGAAGATAACAGTGATTAAAAAATACAGGCCCTGGGGTTCAGCTTATCTGGGTTTGATTCCTTACCTTGTCACTCCCTTTGGACACACAGGTCCATTCTGTTTGCTTGTTTGTAAAATGAAAATAATAGAAAACTATCTCAGAGGGTTGTGAGTCATAGTAAGTACTCAATAAATGTTACCTATTAGTATCAGATACTCTGGAGAGTAACGCCAACTGGCCCTTGTTTCTAGTGAGAAATAAAGTTATTTAAACACTTAGTGCCCCAGTTTCTCATTCATAAGATGAAAAGTATCATGTATCTTACATGGTTACTGTGAAACTATGCCATGAAAAGAGTAGTTATTATATTCCTC
The DNA here is from genome assembly GCF_964374135.1 of Grampus griseus. Classification (NCBI taxonomy): domain Eukaryota; kingdom Metazoa; phylum Chordata; class Mammalia; order Artiodactyla; family Delphinidae; genus Grampus; species Grampus griseus. Next base: position 117,795,864 of record NC_138997.1, on the reverse strand, counting down.
CATACTATTTCCCCATCACCAAACAAGGAAACTTTAAGGAAGAAACCTCAGAGTTTATAAATTCTAAACTTTTTTGATTTTGAAGTACATATTCCAATTCCCCAATATATGCAAATTCAAAAGTTTTATTTCTTCATAGCATTCATTGTTTTTATTACACAAGTAGAATGTGTTCAGTGAGGAAAAATTTGAAAATACTGGGAAAAAATTCATTCATATTCTTACCCCTAAAGATAAAAAGATAAGCACAGTTAAAATTTAGGAGGTTGTCCTTTGAGAATTTCATCTCTCTCTCTCTATCTACCTATCCATCCATCCAAACAACCAAACATATCAAACTGGGATTAAACTAAATTTAACTAAACTGGGATTAAAGTAAACTCTTTAGTAACTTGAATTTTTAGTTAACATGGTGTGACATTTTTCAATGCCAGTACTTTGCTACAGTGTAATTTAATGCAATAATAGCTTCATATATTTCATTGTATGACTATGTGAGTGTTTGTGAAACTACTTCCTGTGTTTACCTTGTTGAGCTCCTCAAAATATCTTCAATCTTTTAATGAAGCACTCTTAACTCATTACAATAGGGAGAACACCACCTTGACGGGGTCTCGGCAGTGTTTCAGAAAGAGGTAGTCAGAGGTGAGATATTTATAGGATTTGGGGTCTGGCCTGAAGAATTTTAAGGAGTCTTTCAAGAAGGGAAATGGAGAACTGGGCAAAGTTTAAAATTGGTGGATACTGTGAAGTTAGTCTTGACAACTAAACTGATGAGCAAGTTATTTGGCCGGAGGAGCAGATTATTGTCTCTAACAGGTTGATCTGAAGAGATTTCCTGAAGCAAACAGTAAAGTTATTTACTGATTTATAGTACTGTGTTACCTAGGCAGAGTTTTGCTAAAAACAAAAAATAAAATCTAAGTCATGTTGATATCAATAGTCTACATACAGTTTTATCTAATTCGTATTAACACAGATGGTCTTTTATTATTTTAATATATGTATTTTAAATATTTATTTATTTCTATTTTCACCAACACCTCCGTCTAAATCCAAGCCATCACTTTCCTTTACCTTGCCTTTTAAGCTGATCTTTTTATATTGCTAACACTCATCTTCCACAAGGCAGCCAGAATGAACTTTATGACAAGAAAATCACATCCATTCTTAAACCCTTTCAGTTTTTCCATACTGCTCTTCATATAGTTTTTTGTTTGTTTGTTTGTTTTTGTGGTATGCGGGCCTCTCACTGTTGTGGCTTCTCCCGTTGCGGAGCACAGGCTCCGGACGCGGATGCGCAGGCTCAGCGGCCATGGCTCACGGACCCAGCCGCTCCGCGGCATGTGGGATCTTCCCGGACCGGGGCACGAACACGTGTCCCCTGCATCGGCAGGCGGACTCTCAACCACTGCGCCACCAGGGAAACCCTTCATATAGTTTTAAGTTCCCCATGAGAGCCTCTCTGATCCACTCCTACAGCCTTATTCTATTCACGGCACCCTAATCCAGTGGACCTCTTTTGGTGCCTTGAATTTGCCGTGTTCCATCTACTAGAATGCTTTTCCCTGTACTTTCTTTTATCTAGTTAATTCCTACTCATCCTTCAGATCTCATTTTGCTCATCCTTCTCCTACCAAGACAAACATTATACATTCCCATAGCTCCCTATATTCTTCCTTCATATTATTTAATTTTTTTATGAATAATTGATTTAATGCCTATCTCCCCCACTCAAAAGTAAGCCCTATAAAATTAGGGACACTGTTTATTTTGTTCTACATTACATCCTCTGCATCTCTGGCCTAATACAGAAACACACGATTTATACAATAAATGTTGCAAAATCGATGGCATAATTTTTCACATTTAAGCTGCAGGAGTGTTTTGTTTTGTTTTCTATGTACTTTTGATAACTCACCCAGCTTAATTGCCTCCACCTTCAAAAACACCTTTTCACTCTTAATATGAGGGTACATCTTTTTTGTTAAATGAACCAAATAATTGTGAAAAGAAGTGTTGCTCGCAAATAAGCTACTAATTGAAGCTCTTTTTTTCTTCACAGATATAATAGAAAAGCATTAAAAATGGGAGGTTTCAGAGAGAAATGTTCATTGCAGGGGTATTGCTATAGCTTCCAGAAATTCTAAAAATCTGCCCTATTGAAGGGAAACTGTATTTGTTTGTGTGTGTGTGTGTGTGTGTGTGTGTGTGTGTGTGTGTGTGTGTAGTAGGAAGTGAGAATGGTGAACTGGTTCTTTTATTTAATTTTTTACCTTGAACAATATAGCTACGTGTTCTGACTGGAGTTGGACCATTCTAAAACAGCTAACTCTCAATTACCACACTAATGGAAATGGGCATGATGTAGAAAAACAAAATATGGTCATAACCCAAATCACTTACTTCCATTCATTCATTCATTGTAATTTTATTCATAAGCTTTGAGTTATAGTAATACTTTATATTTGTGCAGTACTTTAGATTTTAAGAGTTTTTTTACATACTTTGTTTTAGATAGGGTAGACTAACCTACAGAAAAAGACAGGATCCTCAAAACTCATTTCCCTTAAGAACAGGAAGTTTATTTCTTTGGTCAAGAGCAGGGTTCTGGGTTAGCAGCAGCTCAGCTCTTATGAAGGCTTTCAGGGACCCAGGCTGACACTGGCTCTGCCATCTTCAACAAGATACTTACAGGACTGCCCTAGGAATTACTGTCGCAGTCATTTAGGAAACATGAAAAACATTAAAGAGCATGCGCAGGGTCTGGAACCTCGAGTGGTACACATCACTTCTGCTCACATGTCTTTGCCAAGAATGTAATCTGGAGGCAGGGGACTCTGATAAATGTACTCTGCCTATGCGTACAGCTCCACCCCTATTTCTGTAGAAGAAGTATAGTACAGATTTTGGTGGGTAGGTTTAGTCACATGGATTATCTCATTGGGCAAATAGATTTTTAAAACCTCTTCTCTTTCTGGTTCTTGAAAGAATAGGGACTTCCCTGGTGTCACAACGGTTAAGAATCTGCCTGTTAATGCAGAGGACACGGGTTCGAGCCCTGGTGCGGGAGGATCCCACATATCGCAGAACAACTGAGCCCGTGTACCACAACTACTGAGCCTGCGCTCTAGAGACCACGAGCCACAACTACTGAAGCCCACGTGCTTAGAGCCCGTGCTCCACAACAAGAGAAGTCACTGCGATGAGAAGCCTGCGCACCGCAACGAAGAGTAGCCCCTGCTCGCCACAACTAGAGAAAAGCCTGAGCAGCAACGAAGACCCAACACAGCCAAAAATAAATTAAAAAAAAAAGAGAGAGAATAAATGAGCATGGTAACCAACTTCTGCAAAGCAAATAAGCAGAGAGATAAGAAATATCAGAGGCCTTGATGATTTAGGAAATGAATAAGTAGTATCTGAATAATAAATTATAATAAATAATAATAAATTAACCGGACCTGTCATGCAAATAGGACAGAAGTTACTGTAATTATACAGGATTGGTGATAATAAACTGAGTAAGAAAGTACATTTCAAAATCTATTCTGAGTCCAGTTTGCCTTGTCTATCTGATACATAGCATATAGGAAATCCTTAGCATTGGCCCCTACATGATGAAAACAGAAATTTCAACTTTTGGCAAAGGTAATTTATTGACGTTTAAACCATTGATTTTTTGGAAAAAGTTAAGTTTTGAAAATGAAGAGTGTTGGAGTAGACGCTGCCTTCCTCTGAAGTTACATGAATCAAGAGAAGAGTGTCGACTTAAAAAAACCCACCCAACATAAGAGTTGTGAGTTTAAGTTTTATTCAGGGTCTTACCACAGACTGTAGCCCAGGAGATAGCTCTGAGGAACCACTCCAAAGAAGTAGGGGAGGAACTAGTATATATGTCATTTTTTTGGCTATGAAATACATGTAATTGAGCATGTATCTTGGTAAAAGATTACTGCTAACCACAAAACAGATATGTCAAGTTAATGATTTTAGTACTTTTCTATGTATGAGAAGATGCAACAAGGGAGAAGCATTTTCTGGACCGCAGTAGACTAGTAAGACAGATGATCCAGAGAGTTTTTAGGTTTTTAACAGGGCCTAATGCAGACATAGCACATGAATGGCCTACCAACGAAATCCTTGCCTGATCTAGGAATGAGCCTTCCTAGAGCCATTGGACAAATCAGTCACTAAATACCTCCCAAACCTTGGTTGACTTTATGACCAGAAGGAGGCAAAGGGGATTGTGAACAAAAAAAGAACAAAGAGCCTTGCTCATCAATCACTTACGCAAGGCTTAAATCCCCACCCACTGCAGTGGCCCACTGACAACGCCCCCTGAAAGGAATTCAGGATGAAAAACAGAATGAGGTGCTCTGTGCTTTAGATAAACAGGCCACTAGATAGTTAGATGCTTATCAGGAAGCATTTCAATGACGTCAGATTAATGCAGTTAGGAGATTGTTTCAGCAAACTGGTTAAGAGATGATGATGGTTTGGTCTAGAATGCCAGGGATGAGAAATGAAGTGAAGTGGATAGATAATTCTAGAAATGTTTAGGAATCATGGAGTAGCATGGGGACAAGAGAGATGAGTCCATGAAACTAACCAGGTCCAAACCAGGAAATGCGTGGTAGGGTATATGAAAGATTTGGGGCTCTTTTTTTAAGGATATGTGATGAACTAATAATGGTATCTACACTGAGGAGAGACACATTAGATTTCTTTAGTGTAAGTTCACTAAAGAAGGGTGACTTAATGCCTTAATATAAGTGAGAAAAGCTGATGGCTTAAAAGAAGGCATTTGCAGTGGGTATGGCTTGAGGTGTGTGGACTTGTCATTGGCTGTGGGAGGGAAGGGAGAGGGACCGTTACAGGTGACCCTCAAGTCTTGCTGAGATATGGAGGAGGTGCAGATAGAGAGGGAAGCTGGGAGATAAATTATTTTTAACGTGTTGAATCAGAGGTAGATTCTCTGGGAGGAAACTTCCAATAGGGAGCTGGCAACACAAGTCTGAAGCTTGTGGAGAAATGGGAGTTGGCGGTAAAGATTTCAGTCATTAGCATTTTTGATATCTAGCTGACTTGGTTTTTCCCCTTCTTCATTCTCTCTGTGCCTGAAAGTAAGGAGGGCCTTACTTGACCCTTTGGGAGTTTATGTCCCTTCTTTTCCCCCTCCCCCATAGCTGGTGGTCAATGACTGCTTGGTGAAGGAATGGGGAAGTCCTTGCCTGAAGGGGAAAAAATCTGGGTGTAATTTACACTCCTGAGCAGCTGGTGGATCAGGCTGTGGTTGGGACTTTGCCTGAAGGCACATGCTGGGTTTTTTGTTTGAGTTTATTTTGTTTTTCCCCTGCTTCTCCACTTGCTTACCCTTCTCTCTGAGAGCACTGCCCCAATGACTCTCTGATCTTGCCTAAGGATCTACACCTGGAGAGGCGAATTTCAGACAGAAAATAATCAAGATAATGAGAGTTACTAAGGTGGCCCGGGAAAGGTGTGTAAAATAAGAAAAAGAGTCGCCTAAGACAGAATCCTGAGAGCAACTATTTACCACAAAGATGGAGAAAAAGAGCCACCAGGAATGAGCCTGAAGAAAAGAGGAGACAGAAATGTGGGCTGGCAAGTGAGGTGCTGTGAGTAGAGAATGCGGCATCAGACAAGGAAACCAACAGAGAGATTCAGGTCAACAGTATGAAATGATACAGAGAGGTCAAGTTACGTAAGGAGTGAAAAGGATCCATTAAATATAGCAACAAAGGGGACTCATTACACCCTTTAAAGATTGGGCATTTTTGATATTTTGGAAGACAAAGACTAATGATAACATATATTCTATTTTTTTTTTTTTAAATAAAAGGTATTTTTGAGCACCTGTTAGGGCACAAGCCCTGTGCTAGTGCTGTGGTGATGGACTGAATGGCAGTTCCTTGCCATGCAGGGGCCAATAGCCTAATTACAGGAGTGATAAGTGTTGCAACAGTAGTAAGTGAAAGTCATAACCCGTGCACAGAGTGACGCCGAAAGCTCGGCCTCTGTACCCTGGTGCCGAATCAAATCTCAGAGACAGGGTTTTGGGTGAAGTAGAAAAGAATAGCTTTATTGCTTTGCCAGGCAAAGGAGGACACAGTGGCTCCTGCCCCAAAAAACTGTGTCCCTGGGAGGGGACCTGGGAGGATTTGATGGGGGAGTTTTATAGCAACAGTTCAAGGGTGGGGTTGCTGATAAGATTAGGATGTGTGTAGGGCCTGCACTCCTCTAATCTGGTCTCAGGTAATATATATATTTTTAAAATTAATTAATTAATTTATTGGCTGCATTGGGTCTTCATTGCTGTGCCTGGGCTTTCTCCAGTTGTGGGGAGCGGGGGCTTCTCTTGTTGCGGAGCACAGGCTCTAGGCGCACAGACTTCAGTAGTTGTGGCACATGGGCTCAGTAATTGTGGCACGTGGGCTCAGTAGTTGTGGCGCACATGCTTAGTTGCTCCACGGCATGTGGGATCTTCCCCCAGGCATGTAGGATCTTCCCAGATCACGGCTTGAGCCCATGTCCCCTGCATTGGCAGGCAGATTATTAACCACCAGGGAAGTCCTTGTCTCAGGTGTTCTTGATGAGTTTCTCTGGTTCCTTTAATGCTGCCTCAGGTGATTTTTGGGCTGCTCCTCCCTTGATTAGCAACTGTTAGAATCTGCCCTTTGGAACTCCCTACAAACAAGAAAATGGGGGACAGAAAGCCTTCTGTACCCAGGAGCCCCACAGGGTCCTGCTGGGTTTCGAGAGGAATACTCAGCATCGCTAATTCGTTTTCTTTGTTAATGACTCCACAATCTTTTACACAGTTGCTTCAATTTGTACATCATATTCAATATAATTTCCTGCTACAATTCCTTTAGCAGTGGTAGTTATGTATGTATGTTCATGGACGTAGTATGCTAACCCGTATACTTGAAAGTAATGGGAAAAGAGCTACTTTTTGATTGGGTGGATATCGTTTATTTTCTTGTTTATTTGCACATTTTTTATTTTGAGTAAAAAAAAAATTCTTTCAGCATCTGATGAAGCAAAGAAAACCTTTTCTATTACTACCTTTTGTTTTATGAATAATTTCTTTTTTAATAAATTTTTAAATCATTGTGTTCTGAATTCACAGCATTTTAAAATTTATTTATTTTTTATTTTATTTATTTTTGGCTGTGTTGGGTCTTTGTCGCTGCGCACGGGCTTTCTCTAGTTGGCGGCAAGCAGGGGCTACTCTTCCTTGCAGTGTGCAGGCTTCTCATTGTGGTGGCTTCTCTTGTTGCGGAGCACGGGCTCTAGGCGTGTGGGCTTCAGTAGTTGTGGCTCGTGGGCTCTACAGCACAGGCTCAGTAGTTGTAGCGCACAGGCTTAGTTGCTCCGTGGCATGTGGGATCTTCCCAGACCTGGGCTCAAACCCATGTCCCCTGCATTGGCAGGTGGATTCTTAACCACTGTGCCACCAGGGAAGTCCCAACAGTTAATTTCTTCATCTGTAAATTTATCTTGCACAAATGGATGGTGTGGCGAATAGATTATCCACTTACTTGTAGACTGTATTTGTGTCGGGCTCTATGTGGTTAAGTTACTGTACCTTAGGAAGACTAACTGAAAAAAGCAACAGCAAGTTGCTTTGTTCTCCTTGCCTCTAAAACTGCAGTGAAGAGTGGCTTACAATACAGACCCTGCTAAAATTCTCACAGAAATATACATACTACGGATGGATTCGACCTTTGGGGGTGCTATGGAGATAGTCATCTCTTCCTTGTTTCTTGTATGTAACTTTGTAGCAAGGGAAATGAGTGACTGTGAATAGCTGTTTTGTTTAAGTATTAGAAATTTATCCCTTCCTAGTGGGACTACTGAAGTCTTGCAATTTTGATCTACAAGAGTTTTATCTTTTATTCTCATGTTGTATTTGTATGTAGTGATCATTTTCAGTGTCTTCTGTCTCTTTGCTGTTTGTCAGTTAATGCTATCACAAAAAAGGGATGGGATACATGTAGAGCAAGATTTCTTCCTTGTCTTGGCACTGACATGATTTCACCTGATTGAAGTCCAGTAGTCTAGGTAGTGAAAGGGCTCTGCTTACAACTACTTTTCAAACCAACAGTCGTCCAACCCTAACCCCCGCACCCCTTCCCCTCTGTTTGCTGTTACTGCCTTTCCCGTATTAAAGGGTAAATTTTTAAAGTTGATAAAATTATGAATACTTTGCTTCCGCCTTAGCAAAGTAGAAAGTTAGAAGCTAGAAGCAATACACTGAGTGATCTCAATTTTTGTGTGATTAACTAAATCAACTGAGAAACCAAATATGCTACTGTTTAGAATTTTTTTTTTTCATTTTACACATGAAAAATTCACTTTAGGGCTTCCCTGGTGGCGCAGTGGTTGAGAGTCCGCCTGCTGATGCAGGGGACACGGGTTCGTGCCCCGGTCCGGGAAGATCCCACATGCCGCGGAGCGGCTGGGCCCGTGAGCCATGGCCGCTGAGCCTGCGCGTCCGGAGCCTGTGCTCCGCAACGGGAGAGGCCGCAACAGTGAGAGGCCCGCGCACCGTAAAAAAAAAAAAAAAAAAAAAAAAAATTCACTTTAAGCCACACTTTTCATTTCCTTACATTGACTTGTGTCTTCACAATGAGCTCTAGTTATTTAAAACCTTTGGCACTGCCTTTTATTTCAGTGTAAAATTTAGTAAGGCCAATATATCTAAAAAACAAATTCCTTCTTTATGGACTCCAATGACAAGAAAATTAGTACTAGATCCTTTTTTCTTGATGTCAATTATTTGTGTATTTAAAAAATCCATTTCTGTGCATAAACACTTTTAATCATGGGATACTGTGAGCATCTTGATTGAAAATGATCACCCTTATCGTAAGATGTCTTAATGGTTATGTTAATTATCAACTACCAATTTTAATATGAAAATTGTGATTAATCTAAACCCCCAAATAATTAATTTACCCATTAACAAAATTCATCGGGCAGCTATTAGGTGCCAGACATTATTCTAGTTGCTAGAAATAGAGCAGTGAACAACATACAATAATTCATGCCCTTGGGGAGCTTGTGTTCTAGTTGGGAAGTATAAACAATTAACAAGAAAAAAATGTATAGTACACTATATGGTAATAGGTATTGAGGGGAAAAGTAAAGCAGGGAATGGGACTAGAAATCATGTCTGAGAGAGGTGCAGTCATTGATAGAGTGGGCAGGGAAGACCACCACAGTAAGGTAATATTTGAGAAAATATTGGAGGGAGGTGAAGAAATGAGATAGGATGATAACTAAGAGATGAACATTCTGGGAGGCAGAGAACAGCAAATGCAAAGTCCCTAAGAAGAAGCATGCTCCAGGAACAACAGAGGCCAGTGTGGCCAGAGGAGGGTGAGCCAGGGCACAAATTGAGGTAAGAAGGCTAATGGAGTAGGGGGTAGAGATTCTCTAGGGCCTTATAAGCCATCTTTAATATTTTGTTTTTAGTCCAATTGAGATGGGGTGAAGCCTTCATAAGGTTTTGAGCATAAGCATGGTTTGTTCTGACTGAGGTTTTAAGGGGATCATTCTGGCTGTTTGGGCTGAGGCTTGAATGAAAGGAGGCAGGGCAGAAGCAGGAGACCAGGAAGGAGGCAAGAGATGATAATATGGAATTTCAGTGTAACTTTCAAAGGATTACTGTCTTAAGGAGTTCAAACATCAGAAATAACTGTCAGTTTTTCTTAAATAAGAGAAATATTTTAATTAGTACAAAATATAGATCAGGGAATGGTGCAAATATAGATTAAGCAGTGTTTGCTTAAAAAGTACACATTTATTGTCTAACACATTTATTGTCTAATAATAGGTCAGTATTAAAACTCAGTTGTTTCCTTTATTGTATCACACAATCATCATAATCATTTACAATTATGGGTAGTTTAAATAACAAATAAATACAGTAATTATGCAGGCCTCGTTACTTGAATATTTAAAAAACAATTTTCTTCCCCAGAGTTGTAAAATTCTATATTATCTGTTTTAAGTTTACTTCTGTTTCATTTTTAGATTCACATAACAATATTAAATTATTACATTATAACTTGGAACCATGTTGCTAAATATTTAAGATATATATTAAAAATCTTTAGCCGAGACTAAATTATTGTTTTTTCAACTTTCTAGCCCAATTATTAATATTTAGACACCTTGTTTCTTTTCTTCATATAGTTTTTGGTATCTTTTCTTGTACACTACATTTTACACAATATTTGCTTTTTATGGTTAGGAATCAAAATATGTACAAAGTCCAATTTTGTTACAAGCGTTAAAAATTGTGATCACTTTGAGAACGTTGGTAAAAACATCAGTTATTGGCAGAATAGCATTCCCCAGATCAGGAAATAAGGGAATTAGGATTATGTGTGAAAGTGGGCAAATTCACTAATTAACAGCAGCCTTTGAGAGCAAGAAATAACTCCTTCCAATCTTAGATTCTCTGGACCTCCTATTTACCTTTCATCTTCCAGCTGTGGAAATTTGAATCCCTGATGTAATGCTAACGATGCAAATTAGCAATAGAATTGCAGGTTTTTAAAGTCCCCATACTGTAAAACAAAAGGCAGTAATTTGAAAAAGACCATTTCACAACTCTTTCGGTTTTGGTCTGCTTCTAAGTTTGCAATTGCATAGTTTATTAAAGACAGAGGACTGGAAGGAAGGCCCACGGGTTGTTTTAGCACTCAGCAATTCTCCTATTTTAAATGTAATGGATAGTTTTTTTCCTCGTATTTACTGTAAACAATGACAGATATGCTAATAAATAGCACGTGTTCTTGAACTTATAAAGTGATTTTTCAGATAGCCATTTACGGAGTATACTCAGGTGCCACAGTCCCACCAGATCTTTGAGCATACAAGCAAAGCACGCACGACCTCGCCTTTTCCTTTTTCCTTTTGCAAAGCGAAAGGCACTAGACCTGTTCACGTGATGCGAGTGACGTCAGACCCTACCAGGTCGCGTGACCGACACCCAACCTTCCCACTACCCCGCCCCCGCCGCCAAGCAGGAAATCTCGCGAGAAACCGTCTTACTATCAGAACTCACTGAGGTTACAGGGGAGTTTACTCTGTAGGGAAGGTGTGGCCCCGTGGCGGAGTTTTTGCTTTCATTCTGTTAACATTCATGGCCGAAGCAAAGGCCTTTGGGGATTGCCAGAGTCTGAGCAACCCAACCTAGAAAACGGCGGGGGGATGTGGAGAGTGAGGTGGCAGTCATATCAGAAGTGAAACGTGGCACGGCGGGCGTCGCCCCTCGCCGAAGAGGCTGCGGGAGAGGGAGGAACCCCGTGCTGGGCTCCTAGAAGCAGGCGGCGTGGCTTCTGCTGGGTGGGCCCGAGCATCACCGGGAGGTGTGGGAGGCTGGGACCCTTCTCTGGAAACAGTCGACTACCCACATCCGGCCCCCGCTGTGTCAACACGGAGCCGCGCCCAGATGAAGCGCCTGCACCCCTCGCCCTTCTACCTAAGGCACCGCGGCTTGCGCGCCGGCGGGGGTCGGTCCCTAGAGCCCGGCGCCCACAACCCGGCTGGGGGCCTCTGCGACCCCCGGCAGCAGCCCTCGGCAGTCCACGAGTTACCCCACATATTCCCGCTAACTCAGCCCTACATTTAGGCAGGAGCCTAATTGCGGGTTTAACTAATTTTGACGTCTCGCCTCATTCACCTAAACCCTCTCCCGGCTTCTCCCCCGCACATCCTCCACCCACCTGGTCTCTCCCTGGACAGCTCTGCGCGTGTGTGAGGCTCGGGGAGGGAGGAAAGGAGGGTGGGAAAGGGACAGTGTTAGAGTCGCTAGCAGGAGGTGTGGGACCAGCAAGAGGAGGCTTCGTGAGGGAGGGGGTGCTGCCAGGCTCCGGGGAGGAGGCGGAGGCCTGGGGACAGCAGACGAGGCTTCGCCCGAGCCCAGCGCTTTTTCTTCCGCCGCGCAGTCTCGGAGCGGCGTGGGCTCGTGGGGAGCGCGAGGCGGCCGAGGTGCCCGCGGTTGGGAGGCCGGCCCTGGCGCACCCCGCGCCCGCGCCTGCTGACAGCTGCAGCTGGGCTCGAGCTGTCCGCTCCCGGCTCCGCGGCCTCCGCCCCCTCGGGCTCCCTCCCCTCCGCCTCTACCCCTCCTGCTCCGGTGCGGATCATTTCGCAACTGCTCGCCTCTCGCCCCGTGCCCGGCTGTTTTTCCATTTCCCAGTCCCTCTTCTTGAGTACTTTGCCCCTGCATTTGAGGAGAGGGGCTGGAAAGGGGGCGGGTGGAACGACCGGAGGAGAAGAAGGAAGCGAGGCCCGGAGGAGGAGGAGAAGGAGGAGGATCGGCGGACCGTAGGGAGGAGACCCCACGCCACCCTTTCTGGTCATCTCCCCTCCCGCCCCGCCCCTGCGCATACTCCCTCGCCGGCGAGCTACTTTCGGACGAGGAAAGTGAGGGCGGCTCTGGGTGACAGCGCCGCGGGACTAGTCCTGGGGAAGCCGCGCGTCTGCTCGCGTCTTGTCCGCCGCGCTCCCAGCCAGGGGTACAGCCCGGACCCAGGATGGCTTCGACTACAACCTGTACCAGGTTCACGGACGAGTATCAGCTTTTCGAGGAGCTCGGAAAGTAAGCGCCTTTGCCGGGCACCCTCACGTCCCCTTTCCAGCAGAGGGCGGGTCGCGTTACCCCCGACCCACCGGCCTCCCGCGTGGGGCGAGGGAATTTGGGAGACGGGAGGAGAGGGAGGAGGGCCCCTGGTGTGTCAGCTCGGAGGAAGGTGCTGTGTTAGTAAGAGGAGGGGACAAAGAGGGGCAAGACCTTCCACCCCGGCTGTGGCCCATTGCGATAATCCTTAGCCCACCTTCTCCCGCTCCCCCCACCTTTCTGCACCAGAGACTTGGTGGATTTACGATCCCTGCAGTTGTAGCTGTCATCCTGAGAAGTGTGCGAGCGTGTGTCTGTGTGTATGGAGAGGAAACAAGAACCCATGTAAAATGCAACATAGATCATGTTTTCTGTAAATAGAGATGCCGCCTGCTTCGCAGGCGTGTCGGCCGTACGACCCACGTACGGATGAGAACTCGCTGCCACAGACGGTGCCATATTTATTGATGCCGAAAGTTCAACTTGGCGTAGAGTCTATTTCGCGTCCAGTAGTTGTTCTGTCCAGGAAAAGGGCCACCCCAAGGGACTCGAACCCCTGTCCCATATCCACGATTATTCTTTGCACTAGATTACTCGCTGATCATCATCCTTCCTAGGATTTACGTGTACATCTTCGCATTCTCTGGGAGGATTTATATATACAGGCAGCGGAAAAGCCCTTTGGTGACCGGGAGAGAGCTTCCCAAGGGTAGCCCATCGTTGTGTAAAACGACCTCCTACACCTGACGGGCAGAGAACTATTGTACTTGGTGATGTTAAGGAAGGGGACAGGAGACCTACTGAGAACCTGTGCAAAGAATCTAGAGGCCGAGCCGTGAACGTTAATTTATGTAGCATCAAACCCAAACCCAAATCCTCTGTCGCTAGTTTCGAACATTGCTTAAGGAAGGGGCGCGTTTCTGTGTGTGTTGTTGTTTTATACAGTTGAATTAAAGGACATGTAAATATCTTTTAAATGTAATGAAAATCATATCCTTATATATTTATGTTGTCTGCTGTTAAAACATGGAGAATATGTCGGAAGAGCAGCTTAATTCAAACTCTCCCCTCCCCCAGCCCAAAACAGGGCACAGTGAAATCACCATAGCAGGATTTGTTAACCCCCACTCAAGTGTTCCTAAGACTTATTTTAATGAAAACAATCACCATATTTACCTACTTGGAGCCACATTAATTTTATTTTTTCCTACTAAAATAAATAGGCAGCAGATTTTTTGCTGCTCCGTCTCAGCTCTGCTCTTTGCAGGGTTTCTTCTCAGAGCATTTGGTGCTGTGTTAGCGTGAAGTGTAAAATGTTTTCAAATTTCATGTGCAAACAAGAGCCGTCGTAATTGGCAGTTCTTTTCATTTTGTTGATTAATAATGTGTGCTCCCAGTTAATGAAATCTAATTTTATTCTTCAACATTAAAGAGGGTCTCAGTTTCCAGGAAGAACGGTTCATTTTCTGGATATTACTTTATGGTATACTGATATTTGACAGTTCACTAAATTCAATAAAAATGCTCAGATGTGCGTTTTTAATAGAATATCAGAGCTGATTATATTGATGACCTGCTAATTATTGGTTTTCAGGGGGGCATTCTCAGTGGTGAGAAGATGTATGAAAATCCCTACTGGACAAGAATATGCTGCCAAAATTATCAACACCAAAAAGCTTTCTGCTAGGGGTGGGTATTTTCAATCACATATATATGTTACTTGTGTATTTGTCATGTTGGTTGTTTGTTCTGTTGTATGTTGGTTCTGTTGTATGTAAATATGTCATTTAGTTATACTTGTAGCCTTAGGTATCATATGACATTTTGCGATTATTTCCTTCCTGAATGCCTCTTGGTCTGTACAGTTTAAAAATAAATGACCAAATACAATTGTTATTTGATAAATTGTTATTAAAATGCTATCTGTCCTGTGAGTAGTAGCATAAATAACTATTTTAAAGCAAATAAATATCACTAAGTGCATTTTGCCTTTAGCTCCCCTGTGAAATAACTTTCAGAAAAACCCTGGAATGGAAAAATGTAAGTCTCACAACTGTCATTATTCCCTTTTGCTTTTGAGAGGAAAAATGGGTCATAACTCAGCTGAATCATATATTTCAATTGTAGTTACACTTGAACTTAATTCATCAAGGTATATTTAACAGTAATGGCGTTGGGAGGAAAATTTTATGGTTGCTATATTCTAGGAAATTCAGCTTGATTTTGATGTTTCTGTGTGCAGTTCAGACCTTTACTGGATCATCTGCAGTAAGGCTTCTCACTCATGTAATGTATTTTACACATGCTTTATAACCGCAAAGGTAATTCGTACTCATAAAATAGCTGTTGACATAAGCAAAAAACTTGGAGGGGCCTCATTGCATTCTTTTTATTTTGTTGAACTCATGCAAAAGTACTTATACTGAAAGGGTAAGCATTCCAATTATTGTGAGCACGTGTCTAAGGTGTTTCCATGGGAATTTATGGCTTGATGAAATAAAAATGAAATTAAAATGAACAAAATGCCATAGTGTAGGTCCATTACAGTGACCTGGTTTATTTTGAGTAACGAGAGAAAAAATTCCATTAGGGTTACTTTTCCTTTAATTTGTCTTCTAAAAAGTGTTGCTTTCTAGAGTATCCTGGTATCATTGTGTCTGTCTCTGCCATGATTTTTTTTTCTCTTTATTGCAGATTCTACTTTTAACGTGTACTTTAGATTTAGGTTGACGTTTCAGTTTATTCATTTAAATGGGATTTTGTTGTGATTTCCTTCACCTGATTTTAATGAGTCTGAGGACGGTCTACCTGTTAAAGTAACCCGCACCATAGATTCAGGACATGAGAACTAACGAGAAGCACGTTATGCTCAATTATGTTCCCTTTCCCCACTTCTCTCTCCTCCACAGAACATCTTTAATGGTAAAGGAGTTGCTAGACTGTAAATGACATTTTAGTGTTAAAAAGAAAAAGGAAAAAGTGTAGTCAGATTTTTTTCGGTGCTTATATAATTTCTTCCTGTGTGCTAGGTACTTTTGGCAGGAGTGGGGTATCAGTTCTTTTGGAGGCGTTACAACACCTATCCCATATCTTTCAGTGGCTTTAAATTTTCTCTCAAAATAAATCAGTCTGTGCTTCATGTTTACTAATTTCTTAGTTAGAATCATCCCTTTTCGTCTACCGCAGTTCATACTACCTACACCAGGGTGGCAAATACGCCTGTCTCTGCTCACATACATTTTATTTTACTTTCTTTTGCCTCGAATGGGTGGAAGATAAGTCTTCTCTAGCCTGATGGGACTCCTTCTCCCTGTTACTCTGCTGATGTTTCTCACCTGCTCATACTCTGCCTTAGAGAACAATCTACTCCAAAGCTACCTTGCCCCTTCTGGATTTAATGATCCTTATTGTTCAGATTACATTTAGGGAAAGTAGTTAGGGTGAAGGGCTAACATGCATGCTTCTTGTTCTCCCTTTGCACTTTTCTTTCCTGTGACTTTGGGCAAGTTTCTTAACCTACTGAAGAATGAGGTGAAGAAGAAGGTGTGGGAACTAGATGCCCTGGATTTAAATTATGATTCCCCTACCTATTATTTGTGTGATCTTGGGCAGTTTACATATTTTCTATGAGCCTCAGTTTTCTCATCTGTAAAATCAAATAATAATTTAAGCCTCTTATAGGGTTTTTGTGACAAGTAAGTGAATTAATGCAGTATAGAACAATGCCTGCTATGTAATATGCATTAGGTGAATATTGGCTGCTATTACCTCATTGGGTTGTTGTAAGGATCAAAGGAAATTATTTGTATGACAGAACTTGAAAATCATAAATCCAGTGGCAGCCTTGATTTAGCTGTGAGAACCCGGGTTGAATCTTGGTTCTACTATTTAGTGTACTTAGTATTGTAGATTTGGTTCGGTCACTTAACTTTTCTTGGTCTCAGGTGATTCTTCAGTAAAATGGGGGAAAAAAATCCCTATATGGTATTAATGGGCTGTTTTGAGGATTCAGTGAATTTTATGAGAACTACTTCTTAAAAAGTGCAAAGTGCTGTGTCAATTTTACTTATTACTGCTCACCTATAAAATACTATCATACTTTTCCTTCAAAATGTTCAATTTATTTTATATTGTCACACCAATTAGAGTTGTTTATAGAATATTTATACCTTTGAATGTATACATTTGTTAAACCTATACTGATAGTAAGCTATAAACTCTTAATGGGAGAATATACCATGCTTTCATTTTTTAGTATCACATTCTACAGCATTGAGGACATAGTAGGGGGGGCTCAGTGCAGAGTGACTCGAATCAAATGTGGCTATTAAATGGTGTGTAAAGGAGTTAGATACCTAGTTCATTCCTAAGAACAAGCAAATACTGGATGTAAAGAAGTCTGTAAGGTAGTATACTAAGAGCAAGTGCTTAAAAATATGAATTCTCCTTTCAAAGCACTCCCTTCCCAGAAGATAATGATCTGAAAAAACTTCTTTTGCAGAAAAAAATTTAAAGTAATTTCCTTAAAGGGAAATGTAGAATGAAATGCAAAACAGCATTTTTTCACCTCAAGGTAATGACTTTTTTTTTTTTTGATTGCATATGGCAGTTTTTGTGGATCATGGAACTTTTTTGTGCAAATTTTTGTTTGTATTATTAGAAATGCCATACCTCTGTAAATCCAAGTTTTAAGCCTATTTGTTTTAAAGACTAAGCAGGTCCTTCAACTCCATTAAATAATGTTCTTTAAGTGTAACATTACAACTGAAAAAGAAAGGCCATTGTCAGTACATCTAAGACCATGAGGGAATTGCCAAAACTTTGGCTACATTCCTGCACAAATTTGCACCTCCAGCTATACTGTCACCCATGTATTTTTCTGTGCCTAGATTTTAATGGATTTCCAGCAGACAGTTTCAGTTGCATTTCCTCTCAGCTGTTAGTCACACACAGCATATTTGGGAGACTCAGAGTCTGTTGAAGAATTTCTTTCCTTTTGCGTTAACACGTGCATGCAAAGAGCATTCATACTCTTTGCATGCACTCTGTTCATACGTTCATACAGTACTGATCACATAGATGAGCACATTCATATATAATTTGGCTTGTTTCTAAAATAAAAAATAGTGTAGAAATGTTTCAGTCATCTGATATTTTATATGTAATTTCTGTCCTCTAAAATTTTTTTTGTTAGCTAGGAATAGAAGGTGTGCTTAGTAAGTGGTGGATAGTGATAATAGAATTTTCTCATATTATTACCATGACAAGTAGAAATTATATCATTTTGATAAATTAGGTTAGTACTTAACAAATGCTAATTTACCCTTCTCTTTTGATATTTTGTCGATTTTGACATTTTTATAACTGTAAGGTACTGTCAGATTATGTAAAGTCCATGAAGGACTGTGATTGCAGTTCAGAATCCAGTGGACTGATGGTTCTGGTGGCAGATGTCTTTGGAAACAGTACATGTGACTTATTTCACGTTTTAAAGCCTCCTTGTGGTAAAAGATTTTTGTATGTTTTTGATCATTAGAAACCACTTCTTATTACATAGAGTCTGTGATATACCATAAGTCATTGTTTTGTAAAATATTATAAATTACAATAGAAACTTGAAATAATATATGCGATTACAGGTATATTTTACCTCTGTTGCTAAAGTTAAAATGGGGTTTCATTTTATATTTCTGTAAAACTTCAGATATAATGCAAGTAAACTTTGATTTTGCTAGTTTTGTTAATTCCTAGATTGGTATTACTAGACCATGAATCAGGACTTTATAAACTGTTTTGACCATGTACAGAAAATTAGATCTCAGCTGTGAAATCTGAATATTGCATGTATGTCCCTAAGTAGTCTTATTTATGTTATAATAGGGATGTCAATAACTAACTCTCGCTACACTGTTTTCTTTTTTTGGCATCCAGGCAGTCAAGAAATTACTGTAATTTCTCAATTTCGTGGTTACTTGTCTTGAATTGGAAGTAGAACTGAGACGATATAGGTGAATCAAGTTGTTCTGATTATACATTATTGATTTGGCAATTTAGAACTAATTGGGCAAATGATACTAACTTTTGAAAAATTTCTTGGCTCAAACAATATTTTCAGAAAAAATTAGTAAATCATTTGATTTTCGTACATGGAATCTCTACAACTCTTCAATTATTGAGACCCAAAGTGGCATGTATCATCCTTATCATTTTAGTGTCCTTTGGTTATGTTTAGTTGTATTTACATTTACGTAGGCTTTAATATTAAGTATTTATTTTTCTCTTTTGGTGAATAAAAATATTATTGATATTCAAAAGTAGGAGATAGAAAATAAACATGTATATCTGTATTTCCAGGAAATAATGAAAATAAGTATTCCAGCATCATTAAATAAGGCAAACTTAGGGAATGTGGTTGTCAAGTGCTTCACTGTGATGGTTAATAACTCGTATAACCTCTACCTGACTGATCATTCAGTAGGAATTGAACACCCTGAGAACCTTGATTGTTTATACATTTAGATTAATACTTTTCATTTCCATTGAAATATTGAATCAATTCAATATAAAAACTAAAATTTAGTAATTACTTTTTATGAGTTTTTCAATGTTAACAATCATGAATTACTATAAAGCACATAGTAGGATTTTCTTGGACATTTAACTTCTTTTGTTAACTCAAAGTTTAATTTTTAAGTCTTTTCCTTGGGCTTATACTGAGGTAGGCCAACTCCTAGTGTCTCTAGGGCTGGTCAGTATTTTTTTTAAAAGTAAATACTCATTTATTGGGGTATAGTGTGTAGAGTTTTTTTTTAAATAAATTATTGGCAATTGGTTAATGATTGTTTACATGGAAGGCTATTTTAAAGCTTTTAAATTATAGTAGTATCATTTAGTAAATTGTACTGCGATATATTAAATGGAGTCTTAGCAAAATATTTTTACTCTAAAATCTAATACCTTTATAATTTATATTTTATACTGCTTTATAGATTACTAAGCACATTCACAAAGATGACCTCATTTTGTTTTTATTTGATAAGTATTTAATGATTAAAATTATTAAACTTTACATATCTACACAAATAGAGAGCACAGAAGACATAAATGGTGGCATAAGTCTAGCATGAATAAAGTGCCGTGGATTTTCAAAGGAGGGAAAGATTATTTCTGCCCAGGGAAATGAGGGAAGGCTTTTATATAATATGGATTTAAATAAATATTTAAAACCATAATGCAGATGGGGCTCAAGTACCAAAGTCTAAATAAACAATTTGGAGAGAGTGTTCAAAATAGTTTAGATATCTGATTATAATGAAAATTTTATTTTATTCATATGGTATGTTTATTGTGACTATTAGTAAGACGTTATTTTTGTAGTAGGAAATTTTTTAGGTGACAAAATTCTTATGATTCCAGTTAAAGTAGATATCACAATACTAAGGTGAATTCATAGACCTTTCATCTGCCATAACCTGTCTCTTACCCTAGGATGGGGAAACTGGTAGGTTTGGAGGGGAGAGAGCACAGCTCTGTTTGTTGTTAGGTTTTGATTTTAAATATCAACTATTATAATTATACACAGTCACAGAACAACATCATCATTGACTTTTTTTAGTTAGGTGAACCCTTTTTAATACTACCATCTCCTTTTAAGACACTTTATTTAATCCACACTGCAGCATTCAGATAGACAATGTTATCTCCATTTTTAAATAGTTACTAAGAGTTACTCTGAGTTACTAAGAGCCTCAGTGTTAGTAAATGTTAGAATCAAGAATTTCAACCCAGTTTTCTCTGGCTCTAAAGCCTGGATCTTTTCTATCATCACATCCCGTTGATTGCTGTTACAGAGAACTTATCTTAACCTTTCTGTACTGATCTGTATGTGCTTGGCTCATCTTCCTACTAAACTTCAGGTTCCTTTATAAAAAGAACTATGCCTTATATACATCTTTATAGTCCCAATGCAATGTATGGAACTGAGTATTTATTGGAAAATATATTTGGGGTTCCAACTTGTGAGAGAAGATAGTGTTTTAATTGCTGCATTAACATAAGATCAAAATGAAGTTTCAGAAGGCCTCACCATGCTCTTTTGTGAAAGGAAAACAATGTAGTGAAAAATCTTTTTAAAATGGTAGGAAAGGGGGCTTCCCTAGTGGCGCAGTGGTTGAGAGTCTGCCTGCCAATGCAGGGGACACGGGTTCGAGCCCTGGTCTGGGAAGATCCCACATGCAGCAGAGCAACTAGGCCCGTGAACCACCGCTACTGAGCCTGCGCGTCTGGAGCCTGTGCTCCGCAACAAGAGAGGCCGCGATAGTGAGAAGCCCACGCACCGCGATGAAGAGTGGCCCCCACTCGCCGCTACTGGAGAAAGCCCTTGCACAGAAACGAAGACCCAACACAGCCAAAAAAAAAAAAGGGTAGGAAAATAATTACAGAAGAATGAAATATTTTGGTGAACTTAATTTATTAACTGATTAACATAAAGTTCCTTCTTTATGTTAATAAAGAATAAAAGGATTACTTCTTCTAAATGATTTACTTAAAACTCAGCTCTTAGCCAAAGCTCAGAGAAACCTGCTCAGAAAGGCATTCTCCTCTACCTCATCTTGTTAGACCAGTGAAGAATGGAAGACAAATGTGTGTTTCGTTGTTTCTTCTTGGACAGCACTGTTGTATGTGTCAAATTCATACAGAAGTATGGCAACTGAAAGAAAAATACAAACTTAAGTTTTTTATTTGTTGGAAAAATAACTCGTGGGTATAGCAAGTAGTATAAAGATATATATAATATTGTTATGTAATATTTATATACAGTTAATTGTTCTACCTAAGGTTCTCTACTTTTTGTTAGATTGCACAGGGATTAAAAGAAATTGTTACATAAAATTTGATATATGCAATTATGCATATTTAATTATAAAACAGTAATCAAGCACCTAGTAAACCTCCGCCCAACTTAATAATTAGAACATTCCCTTTACTTTTGAAGCTCCTTGTGTGTTCTTGCTGATTCCCATCCCTTGCCTCATTCTAAGAGTTAATCACTACCCCTAACTTTTTTGGGAGAGCTACCTCTTTTATTTCCCTATACTCTGGGACTTTTTAATTAACTGGTTGATCTTAGTCGATGAATCAGGTGCCAATGGAAAAGCTATGCACTTATTATCTAGGTAAATTGTATTTTATTTTGAGTTGTATGTGTTTAAATCATGGAATAAACTGCATTAATTCTCATATATTAGTATATAATCTTACCCTTTCCCTTAAGGCTAGAGAAGGCTTAAATTACTTGGAATTTTTTTAGTAACAAGAAATTCCTTTTGAAGAAATTTCATTTATGATGATGTGTACACATTGAAATCAGTAAGAGTAAGTTGTACAAAACTAATTTATTAAAGTTAAATGTAGTAAGTGAAAATCAGATTTTTATTCTATCTTATAGGGAAGTTATAGAGAGTTGAGATATGCCACATTATGACATTAGTGTTTAAATTAAAATTTGATGTTTTGGTAAAGAAATACTTTTGCAATTTTTGGAGGCTATGTTATAGATAACTTAAATTTCTGCTGAAGTGTATTCACTAGTAATCCAGGCCCAAACTCTCCATGTGCCCAGTGGACTCGCCAATTTTCCCCTTCTGTGAATGGCACCATAATTTCCCCAGGCTCTCAAGAAGGCTTAATCCCTTTCTTTTCCTTAACCAGTCTTTCCCTTAACCTGTCTCAACTCCTTTTCCTTCTGTTCTTTCTCACCATTCTAATTTGAGCTTTCTTTTCCTCTTCATTCAACTCTTTTAAATAGCTTCTTACACAGGTTTTCCAGCTGATAGTTGCAACATTTTTAATTCATTTAGTCACCTCATCATTAGACCTCTGTACCCACTGTGCTGAGCATTTGATCAGATCTAGAGATGGACGTGAAAGGTAGAGATTCTGCCCTCAGGTATTTCATGGTCTTTTACTGTGGATGCTGACATGGTAAATACAGTATATGGAGCTTTTAAGGGCTGTAATAGAGGTATTCACAGGGCCTTCAACGGAGATATGGTTGGAGGTGGTTGGTATCACAGATTTCATGAAGAGATTTATGTGTGAGATTGTGTTTAGAATGATAAGTGAGCCTGTTAGAAAAAAAAAGGAGAAATGGCTGGCCAGGCAAAGTAAAGCAGCATGTTCAAAGGAAGGGAAAAAGTCCGGCTCCACCCTGCAGGTGGAATGAGTACACCTAGTACTGTTGAACTCCTCTCTCCTTTAAGACCCCGTTCAGGTGCTGCTTCCTCCAGGAAGCCATCCCTGACTTCCTCTCCATCCCTCCTTCCCTTCTCTAGCCAGATGTGATGATTTTTCTCATCCTTTGAGTACCTTTTTCATGTTTCTTTAGGAGCTTGTCACATCTCTCCCCTTGTATTGCAGTTATTTATGTTGTAGCTTTCAATCATCTTGTGGACATTTTTAAACTTATCTTTGAATTTGTGCCTGGCACAGTAATTACAATATTGCATATACTTGTCAATGTTTGTTGCATGAATGGACAAATGAATGGGTGAGCAAATAAGATTCTGTCTTTTGAAATAGACCTCTGATTAACAGAGTCCTATGACAGATAAAATAAATGAAAATTGAGCTAAGGTTTCATGTCAGGTGGCATTCACTAACTGAATAAATTAATTCTCAATTATTCACAATTCCCTAATTATTCCATTAGCTTTCAGATGACAGGTTATTCATTGGAAAGCATTTTGTATAATTCAGTAAATTTTTGAGCAACTACATACAAATTCTCATTGCTTTTTTTTTAAACCGTGTAATGTAAAGTGGCTCAATAATAAGGGGTGACATTTTCATTGTGTGTCCATCAGTATCACTTCAGTAATGTCAGACTCATGTCATCATTAAATTTTTAAAACATGTTTGGATTTTAAAATTTTTGATCCATTCTCCAGAGGTGGTTATTTTTTCACTTAGCTTTTAACAAAGCTCACTTTAAAAAGCATTTTGGTGATACTTTATAGAGTTTTGGATACACAAATCATGGATATTATTTGCTTAGAGTAATTATTTGATTTTTTAGTAAAGGCAGTTAGAGGCTGGCTGTTATAATTGCTGTGTCTGTCAATTCTGAAACTTGGTGGAAGGACTAGGAAGTGTACTTGTTTCAATATTGGAAAACAACACATATTTTAGAGCACTTATTTGTGTTTCCTCTTCAAGGAGCTTTTCTTGTGTGATATGTTACAGGAAATTGGGGATTTCACAATTCTATAACTTTACAGTGTATATCATATATATATTTTAGAAAATATGCTCTTTTCATACAAGCGTTTCAATCATATTTTAAAATGGCAATTTAAAGGCCAGATGTGGCAGAAGTGATTTGTGAAATTAGTTCAGCTGAACATTCTGGCCATTTTGTAGAAACTTTATTTATGATGAATCTTTTATTATTTTAGTAAAGCAAATTGTATATGCTTTTTTTTCCGTTGCGGAGCACAGGCTCTGGATGCACAGGCTCAGCGGCCATGGCTCACGGGCCTAGCCGCTCCGTGGCATGTGGGATCTTCCCGGACCGGGGCACGAACCCGTGTCCCCTGCATCGGCAGGCGGACTCTCAACCACTGCGCCACCAGGGAAGCCCAGTGTATATGCTTTTATATTAAAGATTATATATATATTCATATTTGTTACAGAGAGAAATGTATACTTTGGACATACCTCTGAAATACTTTTCAAATTATTTATTACCAACATGGATAAAAACACTTAAAAATTATATAAAAATATATATTCTAAATACAGAATCGGGGAAGTACAGAAAAATAGAAAGAGGAAGACACATTCAAAGTTGTTACCCCAAACAATCACTGTTACTATTTTGTTTTCTTTCTTTTTTTCTTCTTAATTTGTCAGAATACTAGACTAAAATACACAATTTTGTGTCCTGCTTTTTTGCTTAATATTATAAAATTTCCCTGTGACTACAAATCCTTTGAATTACACTTCGCTAAGTAAAACATAAGTTTTAGTATTGCTAGTTTTTTTAAAAAAATTTGTTCTTTGCTATGATAAATGATATGATAGTAAACATTGTTTTGTAAAACTTTTTCATATTTCTAATTCTTAGGGGATATTCATAAAGGAGAATTAATGGGTTAGAGGATTGAATTATCAAAATTCTTGATAAATGTTGCCAGATTGCATTATGCAAATGTTGTACATTTCCACCAGTAACATTTAAGTATGCTAGTAAAACTGAATTTTGGGAAGCATGATTCTAAATTTCAATTTCAATTTAACAAAAGAACAGTTATCTTGTTCCATACCCCCTGCTAGATAAACAAAAGTACAAAGATAAGGTCCTTCATTTCAAGGTGAAATAGATGTGGAGTCAGGTATATTACCAGGCAGGTTGATAAGTGTCACAATCGAAGTATATTATCAGGCAGGTTGATGAGTGTTACAATGGAAATATTTACTCATTCTGGGGTATAAGAAGGTAACTGGGTTGTTGAAAGGTAAGGGAAAACTTACTAGAGGAGCTGATCTCGGAACTGGGTTTTGAAAATGACCACTTTTGAATTTAAAGATGGATAGAAAAGATATAATAGGATATTATTTTAAAAATTAATGAGAAGCAAAGAAATCATTATGTGCCAATAAAAAGTGAACTGGAAAGTATATAAGTATTTTTTAACCCTGAGTGGTCAACTTACTGTATATAAAGTTTCATGAAAGCATGGAAAAATTGATGAAAAGAGATGGACATTTTTTCTTTCAGTGAATCATTTAAGTGCAGCAGGATCTGTTGGAAGGTATTAAATATGTTGGGTTTTGGGGATTTTACAGCCCTGAGTCATTAGGGATGAACAGCTGATAAGAGAGGAATAATAACTTATCTACCTCATATTTTGTTTTATTTAGCTTTGAGGCAAATACAAAAAAAAAAAAATTTGAGTGACTGAGTGAAAGATAAAGGACAGGAGGATAATTAGAGTCTTTTTAAAAAAATCAACCAATATTAAAAGTGCCCTAGGGAATCCCATTTGTGTTTATAAACAAGAAAAACTAGATGGTTTCTGCAGTTGTGATATTGGATGAATATGTTAAGAAAATGTAGGTTTTGGTTCAAAGCCAAAGGTAAGTAAGTTGTCTAAAAATGGTATTGACATTATTCACTCCCTGAATTCCCAGTGTCTAGAGTAGTGCCTGGGATCCTTCACAGATATTTATTGAATAGATGAATGAATAAATGACTCCCAAACTACATCATATTATGATAACATATTAACATATTTAGGGACCCAGAACTTTTAGCAGTTAGATTTGTATACACTATACTCTTTTAAGAAAAGCTCAAAATTAACAGATTAATTCTGTGATATGATATATAATTTAGTACAAGCTGATGGTAGAAAATAGTAATTTATTCCCTTCCCTTAAATAATGGAAAGAAATCTCTCATTCACTTAGAAGACAACTTCAGTTTAAATATTTAACCTCCCTAGCTAGGCTTAACCATGCAATATTTTCCTCCCATTTATTTTTATTTTTAAGGGAACTTAGCATCTATAAAACATTTTAATTTGTAAGATCTCCCCAGTTTTGTTAATATTAAGGACTATGTAACCTGTTGTTTAGAGGGGGGCTATATTGTTTTATTCTCTCTATGTATACATATATGTATATATATATATAATTTATAGTAGAATATTTTTGTTCTGGTGTAGGAGCTTTGTGGAAGAGAAAGCCTTCTATTGACTTCAAAAACAGTGACTCAAGTTGGTATAGTCGTTAGAAAGGGTGGGAAAAATCCTAATTCCAGTTTGCAAGCAGAATTTCAGGGTCAAAGTCTACTGTTATCTGAGTGTAGGCCTCCTGATTTCAGGCCAGTTTTCATTTAGGCCAGTTTTCATTCTAGTAGAATTGGAGAAGGAAAAATAAAAAAGTATCAGAGAACTATTTAACTCCTATAAATGTAAATAGGATTGAGGCCTACTTTCATTAGTATTTATGTGCTTTGGAAATTATTTTTGGAAATAAATATTCTTTGGATTGACTTTGCCCCTGCTTCCTATGTATTTTATGATCAGGAGAAGGGATAAACAAAATTTAATTGTTAACCTTAAGTCTGTTTGAAAGAAAAAGATATCATATCTCATCTTGACAGAGAACCAATTATTGGATTACTTACAGCACTGTATCTGTTTAGTGCTAATAATCACAGTATCTATAATCGGCCAGTGACACAGTATAGAGAAGGCCCTAAGACTTGAACAGGGATGGCTAAAGGATCACTGAGAGCGTTAATCTTTTAAAGTAATAATGATTTTTTTAAATGAAATTAATATCTGTTGACCTTTTGCAAACTTTGAGAAACTATTTTAGGTAGGAGACTTTATGTTTTAGAATAATCTGAACCAACTAAATCCAAATTGAGAGATACCAGTATTAGAAATATACAGTGAACACACACAGAGTCAGTCTTAAAAATAGCACTTAGCGGGCTTCCCTGGTAGCGCAGTGGTTGAGAGTCCGCCTGCCGATGCAGGGGACACAGGTTCCTGCCCCGGTCCGGGAATATCCCACATGCCGCGGAGCGGCTGGGCCCGTGAGCCATGGCCGCTGAGCCTGCACATCCGGAGCCTGTGCTCCGCAATGGGAGAGACCACAACAGTGAGAGGCCCGCGTACCGCAAAAATAAATAAATAAATTAAGAAAAAATAGCACTTAGCTGTGAGAGGATAATTTCTCCTCCATCTAGCATATAAATGTTTCATTCAAACTGTTTATAGCAAGCTTTGGGGAAGAAAGGTGGAGGGAAGTGAGAAATGAGTCTTTTGAAAAATTCTCGTAGCTCACAGTAATGCTTGGTTAGGGTCTTTCATTCAAGGATCTGAGACGTTCCCTAACTGAGTCCCACAGTACTTCTGGAGTGTGGGTGAGGGACACTCGGGGATTCTTGTGCCCAGTGCCGGGAGGCCTGTCCTCCTGAGGGGCATGTTGCAGCTGTTTCATAGTGCACGTCCCATTCCCTCCTGGGCCACAGAGTGGAGGAGCCAGCATTACACAGATGAAATAGCAGAGGGATTTAGAGAGCAAGGAGCGAATTACCTGGACTGCAATTTGGGTAGGTCTCTGGGTCAGTAACCCAATTCCTATAAAAATGTTCTATCTTTAAAACATTTTATATCCTGCTTTTTTATCCCCAAGAAAGTAAAGTCTGTCTCTCTTTTCCTCTGTATGATTATGTACCTTTGGGAGCTTAACATTTCATAATGAAGAATACGATAGCCTATATCTACTCTTGATGAGGAAAGAAAGCAAGGTTAGCATTTTCCCTAAAAGTTGTCAGAACTATTTGCATTATGCCTGGCAAAAGCAAGCTGTAGGAGGCATGAAAATAATAAAATATGCTCAGTTCCCACAAAATAACTGATAGCATGGTTTGGAGACACACATAAATGATTATAGAAAAGATAAAGATGAGTAATAAAACAACGTAGTATGATAATTCAGTGTACCTAGTAGCGCCATTTAGTTGCGGAAGCAAGAAAAGTAACACTGAGGAAGTAGAAGTTAAGATGGATGGGAGGAAGGAAGAAGGATAAAGGACACAGGGGTGCAGAAATGTTTGGGCAGAAGATAGAGAATCTGTGGGAAATCAGGAAAAAAAAAAAGCCTGTAAACATGTGAAGGTCTTTGATTGCCAAGTTGAGAATATTGTCTTAAATACAGTGGTGACACTTTAAAGAGGTCATCTAAGACATTACTGGGCAGCAGTGAGTAAGAAGGATGGATTGGCTTAGAGTGTAAGATACTAAAATTCTGAAATCTTAAGATAATGAAGGATAAGGCTGACTGGGGTTTCAAGTTGAATCATGGGGAAAATTGTAACTTTCATATAACAAACTGAGAAGTCAAAATCAAGAACTGATTTTAATGAAGGAAGATGATGAATTGACGTGTGTTTAAGCTATATATTCAGGTTGAAATATCTAAAAGATCATTGAAAATTGAGCGTGATCCTTGAGAAAAGGACTCGGGAAGCAGCACAGTACACTGTACAGGTTAAGAGCATCTGCTCTGAAATCAGATTGCCAAAGTTCAAGACCTGTCTCTACCAGTTCTTAGTTCTTGTGATCTTGGGTGAACTTAGTAACCTCTCCAAGCCTTGTTTGTTTGTTTTTAATCTATAATAAACTGCAGTAATCAGTTTAGCTGCTATTTGTGACTTGTCTGCACAGAGATGATGTGCTAGTGGAAAAGATCGCAAAGGACAGAAGATAGAAAGGAAAAAAAAGAGAGCCTGGGACAGTGATGTGGGGGAATACCTGCATTTTAATGGATGAAAGGGGGAAGTAGGATTACTTTAAGAGAAGTGATAGGATATGTCAGAAAGGAAAATGCAGTGCTTTGAACTCAGAGAATTTTTGCAAAGGAGGGGATGGCTAGTGATGTCCGATGTTACAGAGAAATAGAAGGAAATGAGGACCAAGAAAAGGCCTTGGTTTCCCAGATAGCAGAATTTCAGTTATGTGAGCGAAGCAGTCACGAGGCTCAATCAGGCTAGTCTGTTATTCATCTTCACATCCTTGTAACTGAGCATGTTGCCTGAAGTATAATTGGTATTTAATAAATATTTGCTGAATGGAGAAAGAACAAAACCTATTTCTTCGGATTAAAGAATAAATGGAGATAACATGTGAAACCTTGCTGGTTTAATAAAATGGGAAAAGAGAGACAGACACACATGCCAAGGGGTAATTTCAGGGATTAACCCAGTCAAGAGAATTAACTTTGGTGATAAGTAAAACTGAAGCTTATTTGAAGGAAGAGGAAAAAGAATCACTAGAGAATAGAAAGACTGATAATGTAAGGGAAGAGGGTAAAATCTGGGAGGTAGAGTCCTGGAGACTTGGGTGTGTGTGGGAAGAAGACCTTCTTCTTGAGGGGGCAGCAGGAGAAGACTGCACAGATTTGTGCAGTCTTAAGTCTTAAGGCATTTGGAGTGGAGAAGAAGACAGTTACAGCCCAGCTGAGAATAGGAGAAATAGAAGTAGGAGTGAGGGCTTAGAACAGATTTGGGGTGGTCTTTGCGGATTGGAGAGAGGGGTCCCCCAAAAGCAGTGTGCAGTGGATCATTAGCAGGTACAGTGAACGTGGCCTTGAATCTAGGCCCAAACTGCCTAGGACTTCACAAGGTGAAGGATTCTGGCACTTTTTAAACATTTAAGGAGGAAGGTTTCTTTTTCTTTTCTGTTTTTTTTTTTTTTAATATTTTCTTTAATTTGTACAACTAGTAAGAATATAATTTAAATCCAACCCTAGATAATAGCAAAAGCCCTTGCTGTTGTCATTCTATTATGTTCTTTCTACGGTACATCTGGCAGGACAGAGGAGGTGGGGAGGAAGTTAGAAAGCAGAAAATTGGGAAGAAAATTTTATTCTACAGGAATGACAGTCACAGTGATACCATTTTGGAATGTTTGGTAGCAGATTTCTCCTTCTACCTGAAAGGGAAGCCTGGGGACTCTTCAGTTCACAATCTATATTAGCTGTTTCCCTAATTTCTATCAATTTTTTTCAATTTCTCTACATAAACAAAAGACTCTGCAGGCAGCTTTTAATGTTTGAGTTATCCATAATTTCATCAGTAGGAAAGCACTGCTTGTGGAGGAAAATTATTACAGATCAGGAATATGAAATAAATATTGTAAAGACAAGCTAGTTCATCCTGGTTGTATTATTACCAACCTTTAATAAGGTTTATCATCACGAACACTCAATTTCATGTGCCTTTGCTTACTTTCTATATGCATATCTCTGGTTCATTGACTATGATGATAAGGACTTTTGGTTTGATAAGTTTTCCCAAAAGCATTGGTATAGTGAATAATTTTCTTAAAAGTTTGTGTCATTTTTCTGTTTGTTTTTCTAAGTTCACTACAAAGGCAATGAATCCAAAGATTGTAATTGAGGTAGATATGATCAGAATGTGTTTCATTTTTTTCTTCTTACATCAAATACTTTTCCATTCCCTCATTCATTTCCCAGTTCTTTCTCCCTTTGCATGTTACTGTGATGTTTAGTATCTAATTACTCCTACTTTTCTCTCCCTCTACCAACTGATTTCCCACAAATGACATTGTGTCTTGAGTTTGGACTTCTAAGTTCTAGAAAAGAAGACATCTTTACACCATTCTGAGTTACTAGCTTTTGTCTAATAAATGGAAATTTGAGGTCTTTTATGCTGAAGTTTTTGTAGCCCTGGATTTTGTTTCTCTAGTTTCCAAGGGATCTCATGTCTTATTTTATCCCCATTACATCAGTCATCATTCATTCACTCATTTACTGAACACATTTATTGAGCAACTACTATGAGTGGGCAAATTTCTAGATTCTAGAAATACAGGTTTGAGCAAACTTGGTATGGGAGAGGCTGGAGGAGCCATTTAAATAGATAAGTGCCATACAGTGCTATGAAGTAAATAAAACAGGGCCATAAGTTAGTGACCCCAAGTGGGGTTACTTTGGATAGGCCTCTCTGAGGACATTAGCATTTGAGCTGAGATGTTAATAATA
The DNA here is from genome assembly GCF_964374135.1 of Grampus griseus. Lineage (NCBI taxonomy): Eukaryota > Metazoa > Chordata > Mammalia > Artiodactyla > Delphinidae > Grampus > Grampus griseus. The sequence continues at coordinate 117,764,624 of NC_138997.1, read as the reverse complement.
AGAAGCAAACTATAAGAAAATGTGAGAGAAGAACATTCCAGGCCAAAAGACCAAGGTGACAATGAGCTTGCTAAAGAGTAGGAAGAAAGTCATCAAATCTGGAGTGTAATTAGCCAGGAGGAGAGAAGTACACAGCACAGTGATCTTGGGAGGTGGGCAGAGGGCAGATTGGATAGAGCCTTTTAGCCAATATTAAGGAGTTTGAATCTTATTTTAAAGCAGTGGTAAGCCATATTGAGGATGTGGATCAGGGAAGTGATATGACCAGATTTTGTCTTAAAAATCTCTCTCTGGCTGCCATGTGGAAAAGAAATTGGAAGGATGTGTGAGTGAAAACAAGACTAGTTAGGAGACTGTTGCAGCCTATGGGAGACGTGAAAGTGGCAGTAGATATGGTGAGAAGGATGTATTTTGGAAGGAGAAAATATAGGACTTGCTGGTGGAAAGATTGTGAGGTGTGAAGGAAAGTGAAGAGGCAATGACTACTAGATTTGTAGCCAAATCAACTGTCCAAAGGTGGTGCTGTTAACTGAGATGGGGAGTAGTGGAGTAGAAGTAGATTGGGGTGGAAAATCAAGAGTTCAGGTTTTGCTGTGTTAAATGTGAGATTCCTCATTCCCCAGAGAAACCTCTTACCTATTAGCAGTTATTCCCTGTTCCCACCTTTCCTTCTTTCCCCTGCCAACTCCAGGCAACCACTAGTCTACTTTGGATTTCTATAAATTTGCTTATTCTAGGCATTTTATAGACATATAATCATACATTATGTAGTCTTTTGTGACTGGCTTCTCTCATTTAGCATAATATTTTCAAAGTTCATCTATGTTGTAGCATGTTTTATTGTTGACTAATGTTCCATTATATGAATATACTACATTGTGTTTATACATTCATCAGTTGACAGGAATTTGGATTGTTTCCACTTTTTGGCTATTAGTATAAATAATGCTGCTATGAACACTTGTGTCCAAGTTTATTGTGAAAACCTATGTTTTTATTTATTTTGTATATGTTCCTAGGACTGGAGGAAAATACTGTACACACACAAACACACATTCAAGAAATACAAAATAGTTTATGAAAAAGATAGTACCCTGTAGTGTACTATAGGAATTATTGGTTTACTAACCTGATTAATTTTCATTATAACATATGTGCATGTAACACATAGGTAAGAAAGTATTGTAATTTAGATAGATCTTTTGATGTGTGAAAAAGAAATGGAAGTAGAGTTTCAGAGTAAGAAAGTGAATTATGACCATCTTCCTTTATGTATGAGGAATAGAGACATCATACCAATTCGGAAGGTCTTTGTTTAACCATTATTTTAAATTAGCTGTGCCCAGAGTTGAAAGGAACATCTGTTTCACGTCAAAGAATCATCAATCCAACCTGTCTATTCCTGTATGATCTCCTTACTCATGTCAACTATTACTGGAAAGAATTTGGCCTGGGGATCTTTATTTGTATCATGGATTTTTGTTAGAATATTGATGCAAATGGGTATTTTTCTTTTGATTGAATGGGAAGTATGGTAATATTCTTACACTAGACCCACCCCTTCCTGTTACACCTCTGTAGGAGAGGTGTCTGTTTCTGCACATTACTTGCCAGGCTGTGGCAGATACCCATAGTCTTGTGGACACTGGTATAAAATTTGCTAGATATTTTGCTTTTGTGGTGGAGAGCTGTTTTGAGGAGTGATTGGGGGGGCTGGGGGGTGCTGAGAAGAAGTGGGCTGAAGTTGTCTTTCACTGAAATCCCAGTTTAGCTTGATAATCAGTGAGGAGTTTCCATTTTCATCTTTTAAATTGAAGAGTGAATTTAGGATTTATTAAAGGTCTAAGAATGCTGCCTGTCTTTCCCATGAAATTTGAGTGATGAATTTCAGTTCTCTTTTGCAGCGTTGTATTTTCTTGATCTGGCAATGCAAGATTAACCCATCTGTGGATTATTTTCATGTATTGTGCTTCTAAGTGCTATGAACAGTTTTAGGAATGAAAAAGAACAAAGGAATTTTTTTTTTTTAAGGGGTATGCTAATTCAGTTAGTATTTATGTTTACAACATTAAAAAACCTACTTTGCATTAACGGTGAGACATTTGTTGGATGGTTCTATATTGCCATATATATTTACAATTTGATGGCTATTTCCAACTGAATTGATAAGCATTGTTCCCCACATTACATCTTTCATAAAATGCTTTAATTAGTTTTGAAGACTAGGTT